>NC_087388.1:0-323099 GCF_963675165.1 Halichondria panicea
CTAACCCTAACCCTAACCCTAACCCTAACCCTAACCCTAACCCTAACCCTAACTAACCCTAACCCTAACCCTAACCCTAACCCTAACCCTAACCCTAACCCTAACCCTAACCCTAACCCTAACCCTAACCCTAACCCTAACCCTAACCCTAACCCTAACCCTAACCCTAACCCTAACCCTAACCCTAACCCTAACCCTAACCCTAACCCTAACCCTAACCCTAACCCTAACCCTAACCCTAACCCTAACCCTAACCCTAACCCTAACCCTAACCCTAACCCTAACCCTAACCCTAACCCTAACCCTAACCCTAACCCTAACCCTAACCCTAACCCTAACCCTAACCCTAACCCTAACCCTAACCCTAACCCTAACCCTAACCCTAACCCTAACCCTAACCCTAACCCTAACCCTAACCCTAACCCTAACCCTAACCCTAACCCTAACCCTAACCCTAACCCTAACCCTAACCCTAACCCTAACCCTAACCCTAACCCTAACCCTAACCCTAACCCTAACCCTAACCCTAACCCTAACCCTAACCCTAACCCTAACCCTAACCCTAACCCTAACCCTAACCCTAACCCTAACCCTAACCCTAACCCTAACCCTAACCCTAACCCTAACCCTAACCCTAACCCTAACCCTAACCCTAACCCTAACCCTAACCCTAACCCTAACCCTAACCCTAACCCTAACCCTAACCCTAACCCTAACCCTAACCCTAACCCTAACCCTAACCCTAACCCTAACCCTAACCCTAACCCTAACCCTAACCCTAACCCTAACCCTAACCCTAACCCTAACCCTAACCCTAACCCTAACCCTAACCCTAACCCTAACCCTAACCCTAACCCTAACCCTAACCCTAACCCTAACCCTAACCCTAACCCTAACCCTAACCCTAACCCTAACCCTAACCCTAACCCTAACCCTAACCCTAACCCTAACCCTAACCCTAACCCTAACCCTAACCTAACCCTAACCCTAACCCCTAACCCTTAGAGTACTTAACCACAACTCTAGCTGTTGTTAGAGTACTTAACCACAACTCTAGCTGTTGTTAGAGTACTTAACCACAACTCTAGCTGTTGTTAGAGTACTTAACCACAACTCTAGCTGTTGTTAGAGTACTTAACCACAACTCTAGCTGTTGTTAGAGTACTTAACCACAACTCTAGCTGTTGTTAGAGTACTTAACCACAACTCTAGCTGTTGTTAGAGTACTTAACCACAACTCTAGCTGTTGTTAGAGTACTTAACCACAACTCTAGCTGTTGTTAGAGTACTTAACCACAACTCTAGCTGTTGTTAGAGTACTTAACCACAACTCTAGCTGTTGTTAGAGTACTTAACCACAACTCTAGCTGTTGTTAGAGTACTTAACCACAACTCTAGCTGTTGTTAGAGTACTTAACCACAACTCTAGCTGTTGTTAGAGTACTTAACCACAACTCTAGCTGTTGTTAGAGTACTTAACCACAACTCTAGCTGTTGTTAGAGTACTTAACCACAACTCTAGCTGTTGTTAGAGTACTTAACCACAACTCTAGCTGTTGTTAGAGTACTTAACCACAACTCTAGCTGTTGTTAGAGTACTTAACCACAACTCTAGCTGTTGTTAGAGTACTTAACCACAACTCTAGCTGTTGTTAGAGTACTTAACCACAACTCTAGCTGTTGTTAGAGTACTTAACCACAACTCTAGCTGTTGTTAGAGTACTTAACCACAACTCTAGCTGTTGTTAGAGTACTTAACCACAACTCTAGCTGTTGTTAGAGTACTTAACCACAACTCTAGCTGTTGTTAGAGTACTTAACCACAACTCTAGCTGTTGTTAGAGTACTTAACCACAACTCTAGCTGTTGTTAGAGTACTTAACCACAACTCTAGCTGTTGTTAGAGTACTTAACCACAACTCTAGCTGTTGTTAGAGTACTTAACCACAACTCTAGCTGTTGTTAGAGTACTTAACCACAACTCTAGCTGTTGTTAGAGTACTTAACCACAACTCTAGCTGTTGTTAGAGTACTTAACCACAACTCTAGCTGTTGTTAGAGTACTTAACCACAACTCTAGCTGTTGTTAGAGTACTTAACCACAACTCTAGCTGTTGTTAGAGTACTTAACCACAACTCTAGCTGTTGTTAGAGTACTTAACCACAACTCTAGCTGTTGTTAGAGTACTTAACCACAACTCTAGCTGTTGTTAGAGTACTTAACCACAACTCTAGCTGTTGTTAGAGTACTTAACCACAACTCTAGCTGTTGTTAGAGTACTTAACCACAACTCTAGCTGTTGTTAGAGTACTTAACCACAACTCTAGCTGTTGTTAGAGTACTTAACCACAACTCTAGCTGTTGTTAGAGTACTTAACCACAACTCTAGCTGTTGTTAGAGTACTTAACCACAACTCTAGCTGTTGTTAGAGTACTTAACCACAACTCTAGCTGTTGTTAGAGTACTTAACCACAACTCTAGCTCAAGTACTTTACCGCACACTCTAGCCAACTTTCCCACCCTCAGCCACGCCCACCCTCCTCCCTTTTTGCTCACTCTCTTTTATAGCAGATGATGGCAATATTTCAGTACTTATGGTTTCTAAATTCCATAGCATATCTACTTTGGCTTCCTTTGGCTTCCTCTACTGCACTGAGGTACTACTTTTACTTTACTTAAAAAACAAATTTTTAATAAGCTAAACTACCTTCTGCACTTGTTTTCATAATAGCAAAACAACTTTGACTGACTTCACTTTTTTTTTCAGCAAACCACTATTAACAAAACAACTTTTTTTTCACTTAAACCAGCAAATAGTGCACTAATAAAGCTAACCTACTTTTGTCTTTTCATCATCAAGCACTACTTAAGCTTATAAGCAAAACCACTTTTTTCTTTTCTCTTCATGTTTTACTGCACTTTTTTCTTCACTAAAACAAACAATGCACTAAGCAAAACCACTAATTTGTGACAGGCTCTGGGAAAACCAGACTATTGGAGCAGAATTTAGTATTGAGCTACAGCTATATTTATGCCTACAGTATAAAATCTCAAATAAAATGTTATTGATGTATAAGTATCTACAGTCCTTCTACTACCTCTCTGTAAAATATGATGCTCTAAATCGAACTCTTTCCATCGAAACGCTTCGTCCAAACTTTCGCTATTACCTTATTTTTCCCAATTAAGCAATCTTTGAGAGCCGTTTTCTCGATACTACATTTTACGGCTTCGAGTTTCCAACACGCATAACTCGGGTATGAAACTAGGTATGTGAACACTAAGCATATCATTGTGTAGGCAATGCTCTGCTCTATCACTTGGTACATTAATCACCAACATTTTAGTCTGCTCCAATAGTCTGGTTTTCCCAGAGCCTGTCACATTTATTGTAAGGCTCCCTGTCAGAAGCTGGCTAAACCAGCAAATGAAATATTGCACACTATTTGCTCTCCCTTTTTGCCTAATGTTTTTTAGATTAGGGCGTGCAAGGCTCCCCGTCAGAAGCTGGCTAAACCAGCAAATGAAATATTGCACACTATTTAAATACGGGCTCTCCCTTTTTGCCTAATTTTTTTAGATTAGGGCGTGCAAGGCTCCCCGTCAGAAGCTGGCTAAACCAGCAAATGAAATATTGCACACTATTTAAATACGGGCTCTCCCTTTTTGCCTAATTTTTTTAGATTAGGGCGTGCAAGGCTCCCCGTCAGAAGCTGGCTAAACCAGCAAATGAAATATTGCACACTATTTAAATACGGGCTCTCCCTTTTTGCCTAATTTTTTTTAGATTAGGGCGTGCAAGGCTCCCCGTCAGAAGCTGGCTAAACCAGGAAATGAAATATTGCACACTATTTAAATACGGGCTCTCCCTTTTTGCCTAATTTTTTTAGATTAGGGCGTGCAAGGCTCCCCGTCAGAAGCTGGCTAAACCAGCAAATGAAATATTGCACACTATTTGCTCTCCCTTTTTGCCTAATTTTTTTTAGATTAGGGCGTGCAAGGCTCCCCGTCAGAAGCTGGCTAAACCAGCAAATGAAATATTGCACACTATTTAAATACGGGCTCTTCCTTTTTGCCTAATTTTTTTAGATTAGGGCGTGCAAGGCTCCCCGTCAGAAGCTGGCTAAACCAGCAAATGAAATATTGCACACTATTTAAATACGGGCTCTTCCTTTTTGCCTAATTTTTTTAGATTAGGGCGTGCAAGGCTCCCCGTCAGAAGCTGGCTAAACCAGCAAATGAAATATTGCACACTATTTGCTCTCCCTTTTTGCCTAATTTTTTTTAGATTAGGGCGTGCAAGGCTCCCCGTCAGAAGCTGGCTAAACCAGCAAATGAAATATTGCACACTATTTGCTCTCCCTTTTTGCCTAATTTTTTTTAGATTAGGGCGTGCAAGGCTCCCCGTCAGAAGCTGGCTAAACCAGCAAATGAAATATTGCACACTATTTGCTCTCCCTTTTTGCCTAATTTTTTTTAGATTAGGGCGTGCAAGGCTCCCCGTCAGAAGCTGGCTAAACCAGCAAATGAAATATTGCACACTATTTGCTCTCCCTTTTTGCCTAATTTTTTTTAGATTAGGGCGTGCAAGGCTCCCCGTCAGAAGCTGGCAAAACCAGCAAATAAATTATTGCACACTATAATGATGCTAGTCATCTTAATTGTATGTACAGCATGATATGTTTTACCTCCTTCTTTTTTAATTGTCTCGAATGAGCAAAAACATAATCACACTATTTACGACTAACGTTTGGCCTGGAGTCTCCTCTTGATACTTGGTGTTTCTTGATACTTGGCGTCTTTGATGTCTCTTAATATTCTGATGCTCTTGTCTGTAAGAAAAAAAATACTGATTTAACTTAAGAATTTTATTTACCTAAAAAAAGTGTTGAGCTGTTTTTGAACTTAATACACGCGCCAGGAGAAGAATCGAGGCTAATTACTACCAGTCTCGATTTCAGGCCGCGACAAAAAATAAAAAGCTGCCATAGCAGGCGGCTTACATACACACAAGCTACAAGCTAAAGAGCTGTAGGAGGCTTGAAGCTGACATTGGGAAGCTGACATTGGTAGGATTGAAGCTGGTAGGCAGCTATACCAACACTTAGACACTGACCTGACACAAGCTACTTCGATCAGGCAATTAAGCTAACACAAAGCCAGTGCTAGCTAACACAAAGCTCTACAAACCTTATAGCTTGGAGCAGTACTGGGTTAGGTAGAGGAGATCTGATGGACATAGAGGCTGCTGGGTTCCTCAGTAGAGTATAGAGAAGGTAGAAGAGAACTTGAGGTAGAGCAGAGGTAGAAGAGGCTGAATAATGAGCTAGACTGCTGGGTTGCTAGTTAAACTAAAATCGTTCTCACTAAGGTTTCTCCAGCATTACCTTACATGGTAGTACATCACATTCCATATTACAGAGTCTTGGCAAGGTTTCTCCAGCATTACCTTATTTGGTAGTACATTACATTCCATATTACAAGAGTTTAAAGGTTCATAACTGTCAACACATTCAGATGACTAATAAAGATTAATGTGCTAAATTGCTGTATAAATCATTGAAATTGCGGCACAAGTTCATAATGAATTAGCATACACTCGCTTTGGTTGTTCCACCCTAATTACTGTACACCCCTAGAGAGTACAGAACAAGGTAAACAGTGAACAGTAAGGTATCATGTCTCAGAACAACATAGAAGGACATGTGGCATGCTCGGTACGATCATGTAGCTATTCTGCTGTCCAATCACCAGTAAGTGTCATTGCGCCCTCTGTTCCGATTTATAAATCCCAGGGTCACAGCTAGTCCCTAAGGCAGGGCCTAGCACAGGCTCTACATCACCCTGAGGCATGATCCCAACTGTACAAAGCTCTAATCAGTACTAACCTAGATACAAAGATAATGGGCCACCTGCCATGCACACAAGCTCAAAGCTATTTTATAATTAACACACAGTAACTTACCCACTGGAATAGGTAGCACTCAATGGAGGTTTCCTCCTGTTCAGATGATGGAGTGGTTGGTTGATCCATTGTATGGTGGTACTCCCTCCGTTGCACATGAAGAGAGAGAGAGGGATAGAATAGTCACCCATACACCACACAGCTACAAGCATAAGCACAGCATACACTCGCCTTGGTTGTACCACCCTAATTACTGTACACCCCTAGAGAGTACAGAACAAGGTAAACAGTAAACAGTTAGGTATCATGTCTCAGAACAATATAGAACCTGTGCCAGGACATGTGGCATGCTCGGTACGATCGGGTCATGACAACGTAGCTATTCTGCCTCATTCCTGTCCAATCACCAGTAAGTGTCATTGCGCCCCCACTGGGCAGTATTGCTCTGTTCCGATTTCTAAATCCCATGCCTTCAGGGCTACCGATACCGCAACGCGATGGCAGGATCCCAAAAGCAAGGAATCTAGAAATCGAACAGAGGCTATACTGTCAAGTTTTCCCAAAGGTAAGGATCACTCAAGACGCTTGACTTGCTGATCATACAACAGGTCAACAGGGTCACAGCTAGTCCCTAAGGCAGGGCCTAGCACAGGCTCTACATCACCCTGAGGCATGATCCCAACTGTACAAAGCTCTAATCAGTACTAACCTAGATACAAACCTAGATACAAAGATAATGGGCCACCTGCCATGCACACAAGCTCAAAGTTATTTTATAATTAACCTTACCCACTGGAATAGTCAATGGAGGTCTCCTCCTGTTCAAGTGGCAGGATGATGGAGTGGTTGGTTGGTCCATTCTATGTGGTACTCCCTCCGTTGCACATGAAGAGAGAGAGAGAGGGATAGAATAGTCACCCATACACAACACAGCTACAAGCATAAGCACAGCATACACTCGTACCACCCTAATTACTGTACACCAGTACAGAACAAGGTAAACAGTAAACAGTTAGGTATCATGTCTCAGAACAATATAAATCCTGTGCCAGGACATGTGGCATGCTCGGTACGATCGGGTCATGACAACGTAGCTATTCTGTTTCATTCCTGTCCAATCACCAGTAAGTGTCATTGTGCCCCCACTGGGCAGTATTGCTCTGTTCCGATTTCTAAATCCCCTGCCTTCAGGGCTACCGATACCGCAACGCGATGGCAGGATCCCAAAAGCAAGGAATCTAGAAATCAAACAGAGGCTATACTGTCAAGTTTTCCCAAAGGTAAGGATCGCTCAAGACGCTCGACTTGCTGATCATACAACAGGTCAACAGGGTCACAGCTAGTCCCTAAGGCAGGGCCTAGCACAGGCTCTACATCACCCTGAGGCATGATCCCAACTGTACAAAGCTCTAATCAGTACTAACCTAGATACAAAGATAATGGGCCACCCGCCATGCACACAAGCTCAAAGTTATTTTATAATTAACCTTACCCACTGGAATAGGTAGCACTCAATGGAGGTCTCCTCCTGTTCAAGTGGCAGGATGATGGAGTGGTTGGTTGGTCCATTCTATGGTGGTACTCCCTCCGTTGCACATGAAGAGAGAGAGAGGGATAGAATAGTCACCCATACACCACACAGCTACAAGCATAAGCACAGCATACACTCGTACCACCCTAATTACTGTACACCCCTAGAGAGTACAGAACAAGGTAAACAGTAAACAGTTAGGTATCATGTCTCAGAACAATATAAAACCTGTGCCAGGACATGTGGCATGCTCGGTACGATCGGGTCATGACAACGTAGCTAATCTGCTTCATTCCTGTCCAATCACCAGTAAGTGTCATTGCGCCCCCACTGGGCAGTATTGCTCTGTTCCAATTTCTAAATCCCCTGCCTTCAGGGCTACCGATACCGCAACGCGATGGCAGGATCCCAAAAGCAAGGAATCTAGAAATCAAACAGAGGCTATACTGTAAAGTTTTCCCAAAGGTAAGGATCGCTCAAGACGCTCGACTTGCTGATCATACAACAGGTCAACAGGGTCACAGCTAGTCCCTAAGGCAGGGCCTAGCACAGGCTCTACATCACCCTGAGGCATGATCCCAACTGTACAAAGCTCTAATCAGTACTAACATAGATACAAAGATAATGGGCCACCTGCCATTATTTTATAATTAACACACAGTAACTTACCCACTGGAATAGGTAGGAGGTCTCCTGTTCAAGTGGCAGGATGATGGAGTAGTTGGTTGGTCCTTTCTATGGTGGTACTACCTCCGTTGCACATGAAGAGAGAGAGAGGGATAGAATAGTCACCCATACACCACACAGCTACAAGCATAAGCACTCGTACCACCCTAATCACTGTACACCCCTAGAGAGTACAGAACAAGGTAAACAGTGAACAGTTAGGTATCATGTCTCAGAACAACATAGAACCTGTGCCAGGACATGTGGCATGCTCGGTACGATCGGGTCATGACAACGTAGCTATCCTGTATCATTCCTGTCCAATCACCAGTAAGTGTCATTGCACCCCCACTGGGCAGTATTGCTCTGTTCCGATTTCTAAATCCCATGCCTTCAGGGCTACCGATACTGCAACGCGATGGCAGGATCCCAAAAGCAAGGAATCTAGAAATCGAACAGAGGCTATACTGTCAAGTTTTCCCAAAGGTAAGGATCGCTCAAGACGCTCGACTTGCTGATCATACAACAGGTCAACAGGATCACAGCTAGTCCCTAAGGCAGGGCCTAGCACAGGCTCTACATCACCCTGAGGCAAGCTCTAATCAGTACTAACCTAGATACAAAGCCACCTGCCATGCACACAAGCTCAAAGTTATTTTATAATTAACACACAGTAACTTACCCACTGGAATAGGTAGCACTCAATGGAGGTCTCCTCCTGTTCAAGTGGCAGGAGTGGTTGGTTGGTCCATTCTATGGTGGTACTCCCTCCGTTGCACATGAAGAGAGAGAGAGAGAGGGATAGAATAGTCACCCATACACCACACAGCTACAAGCATAAGCACAGCATACACCCTAATTACTGTACACCCCTAGAGAGTACAGAACAAGGTAAACAGTGAACAGTTAGGTATCATGTCTCAGAACAACATAGAATCTGTGCCAGGACATGTGGCATGCTCGGTACGATCGGGTCATGACAACGTAGCTATTCTGCATCATTCCTGTCCAATCACCAGTAAGTGTCATTGCGCCCCCACTGGGCAGTATTGCTCTGTTCCGATTTCTAAATCCCATGCCTTCAGGGCTACCGATACCGCAACGCGATGGCAGGATCCCAAAAGCAAGGAATCTAGAAATCGAACAGAGGCTATACTGTCAAGTTTTCCCAAAGGTAAGGATCGCTCAAGACGCTCGACTTGCTGATCATACAACAGGTCAACAGGGTCACAGCTAGTCCCTAAGGCAGGGCCTAGCACAGGCTCTACATCACTCTGAGGCATGATCCCAACTGTACAAAGCTCTAATCAGTACTAACCTAGATACAAAGATAATGGGCCACCTGCCATGCACACAAGCTCAAAGTTATTTTATAATTAACACACAGTAACTTACCCACTGGAATAGGTAGGAGGTCTCCTCCTGTTCAAGTGGCAGGATGATGGAGTGGTTGGTTGGTCCATTCTATGGTGGTACTCCCTCCGTTGCACATGAAGAGAGAGAGAGGGATAGAATAGTCACCCATACACCACACAGCATACACTCGCCTTGGTGGTTGTACCACCCTAATTACTGTACACCCCTAGAGAGTACAGAACAAGGTAAACAGTAAACAGTTAGGTATCATGTCTCAGAACAACATAGAACCTGTGCCAGGACATGTGGCATGCTCGGTACGATCGGGTCATGACAACGTAGCTATTCTGCCTCATTCCTGTCCAATCACCATTAAGTATCATTGCGCCCCCACTGGGCAGTATTGCTCTGTTCCGATTTCTAAATCCCATGCCTTCAGGGCTACCGATACCGCAACGCGATGGCAGAATCCCAAAAACAAGGAATCTAGAAATCGAACAGAGGCTATACTGTCAAGTTTTCCCAAAGGTAAGGATCGCTCAAGACGCTCGACTTGCTGATCATACAACAGGTCAACAGAGTCACAGCTAGTCCCTAAGGCAGGGCCTAGCACAGGCTCTACATCACCCTGAGGCATGATCCCAACTGTACAACGCTCTAATCAGTACTAACCTAGATACAAAGATAATCCATGCACACAAGCTCAAAGCTATTTAATAATAATATTAACACACAGTAACTTACCCACTGGAATAGGTAGCACTCTCTCCTCCTGTTCAAGTGGCAGGATGATGGAGTGGTTGGTTGGTCCATTGTATGGTGGTACTCCCTCCGTTGCAGAAAGAGGGATAGAGTAGCCATCATGCTGCCATACACGTACACAGCTACAAGCATATTTAAAGCGCAGCACTCATAGTAAGTGGGCGGGGCTATTCTTTGGGACAAAGGGCGACTCATTCATGAGACTACTATATCATATGCAGGCATGCATGTGGGACAAAGGACGACTCATTCATGAGACTACTATCATGCAGGCATGCATGATTCCGCTATAATTAATGATTAATTAATGGCAAAATTATTTTTATTATATGAATGGCAAAAATGCAGTTAGGTGTCTATTATTGTGTGTCAGTCTCTTAGTTGTCCTGCGAGTGTCCATAATTATTCAATCCATGGGCAAGGGAGGGCAGCAAATTGTATCATGATCGTAATAAAAAGGCGTATTACATGGTATAGTAGAGTCTGTCCCGGGTGGTGTGCTGTCCTAGCTGGTAGTAGGTAGGTCTTGTAGTGTTGGTTAGTTGGTGATGCTGGCTCTTAGTAGAACTTGCTGCTCCCTCCGACTAGGTGTGGGGACAAAGACACGGATGATGTGTGTACTGTACACAAAAACACAGCATGTACGACACAATGCATGGGTTGGGGTGTGGTCAAGAGGGTTACCATGTATGGGGGTGTGACCACATATCAGTACAGTGAGTGGGGGTGTGGCCCCATATATACAGGATGTGCAGGTACAATGTGTGGATAGAGGTGTGGTCTGCACTGATAATAATGAAGTGATTCCGTATGACCAGGTGAAAAACATAAAACAACCAAACCGACAATATACTAGACTATAGAATGAACTAAGAATGAACTAAGAATAAGCTTAGCCTGCGTAAGCAAGTTGGAGGAAGAAGCTGAGCAGAACAGAAACCGATCCAAACAGTGGCATACATTAATTTAGTGTAATAATTATACAGAATAACTTCTCCTGCATTGGTCCATCAGAGCAGTGGAGCCATCATCAGATCATTGCCACCATGGGAGTCCTCTCTATACAAACTTACAACACACTTCACACTTCATGTAATAAAAATGGAAGACACTCCCACGCACCATGCAAAGCTATGGTTTCCTGGCATTGAAATGTGAACAACTATACAACATTTCTCGAGGGCTCAAATAATGAACTTTCCCGCTACACAGTAGTAGAGGTCAATGCATAAGTGGAGTTAACTACCTAATGCTGGTACAATAATAAAATACAATTTCTTAAGCCAAGAGTAGAAGAAATGTTTTAAACTGGCTAGTGATTGAAGGCAATTGCATCTGACCCAAAACAGAGAAGGTACCGTACAATAATTATCAGACTATACCTTGTGTGGCCGACTCCCTTTGTTTAGAGTAGCCTTTCCTGTCAGAAAATCACATACACTGCCTGCAGATTGAGTGATGAAGAAAGGGGAGCTCAAGATGCTACTCTACAGTCAATTACTGATAATGTTACGAAATGTACAAGCAACAGAATATTCGTACATGATACAGTAACTGGACCTTTGGTGTCTATTATTGTGTGTCAGTCTCTTAGTTGTCCTGCGAGTGTCCATAATTATTCAATCCATTGGCGAGGGAGGGCAGCAAATTGTATCATGATCGTAATACAAAGGCGTATTACATGGGTATAGTAGAGTCTGTCCCGGGTGGTGTGCTGTCCTAGCTGGTAGTAGGTAGGTCTTGTAGAGTGTTGGTTAGTGGGTGATGCTGGCTCTTAGTAGAACTTGCTGCTCCCTCCGACTAGGTGTGGGGATAAAGACACGGATGATGTGTGTACTGTACACAAAAACACAGCATAGGATTGGGGTGTGGTCAAGAGGGTTACCATGTATGGGGGTGTGACCACAAATCAGTACAGTGAGTGGGGGTGTGGTCCCATATATACAGGATGTGCAGGTACAATGTGTGGATAGAGGTGTGGTCTGCACTGTATAAAAATTAATGAAGTGATTCCGTATGACCAGGTGAAAAACATAAAACAACCAAACCGACAATATACTAGACTATAGAATGAACTAAGAATGAACTAATTAAGAATAAGCTTAGCCTGCGTAAGCAAGTTGGAGGAAGAAGCTGAGCAGAACAGAAACCGATCCAAACAGTGGCATACATTAATTTAGTGTAATAATTATACAGAATAACTTCTCCTGCATTGGTCCATCAGAGCAGTGGAGCCATCATCAGATCATTGCCACCATGGGAGTCCTCTCTATACAAACTTACAACACACTTCACACTTCATGTAATAAAAATGGAAGACACTCCCACGCACCATGCAAAGCTATGGTTTCCTGGCATTGAAATGTGAACAACTATACAACATTTCTCGAGGGCTCAAATAATGAACTTTCCCGCTACACAGTAGTAGAGGTCAATGCATAAGTGGAGTTAACTACCTAATACTGGTACAATAATAAAATACAATTTCTTAAGCCAAGAGTAGAAGAAATGTTTTAAACTGGCTAGTGATTGAAGGCAATTGCATCTGACCCAAAACAGAGAAGATCATCTAAGTACCGTACAATAATTATTAGACTATACCTTGTGTGGCCGACTCCCTCTGTTTAGAGTAGCCTTTCCTGTCAGAAAATCACATACACTGCCTGCATTGAGTGATAAAGAAAGGGGAGCTACTCTACAGTCAATTACTGATAATGTTACGAAATGTACAAGCAACAGAATATTCGTACATGATACAGTAACTGGCCCTTTGGTGTCTATTATTGTGTGTCAGTCTCCTGCGAGTGTCCATAATTATTCAATCCATGGGCGAGGGAGGGCAGCAAATTGTATCATGATCGTAATACAAAGGCGTATTACATGGTATAGTAGAGTCTGTCCCGGGTGGTGTGCTGTCCTAGCTGGTAGTAGGTAGGTTTTGTAGTGTGTTGGTTAGTTGGTGATGCTGGCTCTTAGTAGAACTTGCTGTCCCTCCGACTAGGTGTGGGGATAAAGACACGGATGATGTGTACTGTACACAAAAACACAGCATGTACGACACAATGCATGGGTTGGGGTGTGGTCAAGAGGGTTACCATGTATGGGGGTGTGACCACATATCAGTACAGTGAGTGGGGGTGTGGCCCCATATATACAGGATGTGCAGATACAATGTGTGGATAGAGGTGCGGTCTGCACTGTATAAAAATTAATGAAGTGATTCCGTATGACCAGGTGAAAAACATAAAACAACCAAACCGACAATATACTAGACTATAGAATGAACTAAGAATGAACTAAGAATAAGCTTAGCCTGTGTAAGCGAGTTGGAGGAAGAAGCTGAGCAGAACAGAAACCGATCCAAACAGTGGCATACATTAATTTAGTGTAATAATTATACAGAATAACTTCTCCTGCATTGGTCCATCAGAGCAGTGGAGCCATCATCAGATCATTGCCATACATTCATTGCCACCATGGGAGTCCTCTCTGTACAAACTTACAGCACACTTCACACTTCATGTAATATAAATGGAAGACACTCCCACACACCAGTATTTCACATGCAAAGCTATGGCATTGAAATGTGAACAACTATACAACATTTCTCGAGGGCTCAAATAACGAAATTTCCCGCTACACGGTAGTAGAGGTCAATGCATAAGTGGAGTTAACTACCTAATGCTGGTACAATAATAAAATACAATTTCTTAAGCCAAGAGTAGAAGAAATGTTTTAAACTGGCTAGTGATTCAAGGCAATTGCATCTGACCCAAAACAGAGAAGATCATCTAGTACTGTACAATAATTATTAGACTATACCTTGTGTGGCCGACTCCCTCTGTTTAGAGTAGCCTTTCCTGTCAGAAAATCCTGCCTGCAGATTGAGTGATAAAGCACAAGATGCTACTCTACAGTCTACTGATAATGCTACGAAATGTACAAGCAACATGTACAGAATATTCATACATGATACAGTAACTGGCCTCAGAGGTGGGTCCACTCAGAGCCTCATTTCCTGAAAGCCAGCATTCTGTGTTGCGGCTAAGACCATTTATACATCCATATAATTCAGTACCCAATGAATCATTAAAATACAATAAAAACTAATGGCTTGGAGATCTACATAAGGCCTGAATACCAGAGGAACTACATCACTGGACAACACATAAACTGACCCTTTCCTGTCGTATCTTGTAGTGCTCCGTCAGCAGCCATTCAGATATAAAAATTAAGAGTGGGGCGTCCCCCATAAAAGATGAAATGACAATAAAATTATGAGAGTGATTGAATGCTGAATCCTGTGCTGTGCCGCGTTGAGTAGTTATCTGTGAGTAAGACATGAGAGAACAATATAAGGACAGTATACACAGAGCTACTTTAACACAAGGCTGTCACTATAATTATAATGTCCAACTACCACCTTGCTAGCTATAGCGCTCACCAAAAGGTGATCGACGTACAAGGAGACAGCCCGTAGGGTACACCTCGTCTTGCTTTCCCTTTGTCTCGTGGCTGCAAATGACATGTGCTCTATCATGACATGCGTGACAATTACCATGAGTTAGGCAGCCATATAATAATAGCCTCCCATGCTATTCTCTTACTGGGCGGGCCTGCACTAGCTATTAGTAAGTGGGCGGGGCTGCACTACCTTCCACACAATTATCCCAAAGGTGTATGAATCATTGATCTACTTCTCAACATGGCAGTTCCGACAGTGATGGCAGTAGCTCGGTTCATTAATTACCCACACACACAGATGACAAACGTAATGTGCGCTCCACCAGGAGCTGTGTCACATATCTCTGCAGCCTTGTTAGATGACTCACGGAATGCAGATTATCACACATTTAGGTGTCAGTATAATTATTATAATTATACCTTAATTTTAATACTAAACATACACCAAAAATCCTAGTGCATGGCAACAACATAATTATTGTTATACAATATTTAAACTGTTCAATGGCTACAATTAAATATTCACTTGTACTTTCTGTACGCCAACAGGACAATTGCAGCAACAGCCACAACTCCAACCACAAAAAGCCATTTCTTGCAAGAGCCATCACACCTCCCACTGTGGCAATGTATTCATCCAGATTCACAACACATTGTGTGTACTACTTACTCTTGTTGCTGTGGTGGCTCAGAGACTATTTGACCAATGAGGTACTGGTCCCTTGCTTGTAGAGCATCAGCAGAATGACCCACATCTTGGAACACTACAGTCGAGTCTTTGCCTGCATGTCATGACAAGTAAAGGACCGGCCATGACACATGCATACAGACATACCTGCATTCTCCAGTAGCACCTCCTCTCCTCCTGGGTGCTGTACACACATGAGAGATTGTGAAAACATGAAGATATAGAAAATAGCTAGCTAGCTTACTTCAGCTTTGAAGGCTGTCACGTCATACACCTTGTCTTCTATGATCAACCACAGTGAATCGGCCGTGTTGTGACTCGCCACCTCTGAGAGAGTGTACGAGCGGAGGGAGGCTGAGCTGCTCATTGTTCAGTTCAGTAATAATAATGACAACAATCAAGTTTCATTAGCTAAACCACACCCATTATCATACTTAACCACACCCACCAGCAACATCATAATGATTTGCATTACAACAAAAATGCCATATAAACAGAGCATAGGGATAAAGATACAATTAAGTTGTCAATTTGCCAAGTGTAGGCCTCTAACATTGCACTGAGTAGAATCCCTCCGCTAGTAATGAGCCATTGACCTTGTGTTAGGACCGGCACGTCAGGATCTGCAAGTACACACACTAGACATAATACGTGCACACACACAGTACACAGTACAAAGTACACACACACACACACAGTACATGCACAACAATATACCTATTAGAACAAGGAAGACGAGGGCAAGTAGCTGAGTCAGCACTGACATTAGAGTGCCTTCAACTGTCTTGGCGGTGCCTATAATTATACAAGTGACAGATTTATGCAAACATTATTTACAAGCCAACCACACTCAGCTAACAGCACTACCGTATAGCAGGTAATTTTTGGGGGACAAAATATTCGTGGTTCAGCAACATTGAGACATTTCGTGGGTAATATTTTCGTGGTTGGAGCTTGCACTGCTGGTAAAGGTAGGCAAGGTCGCTTCATTTGTGGGTAAAATATTCGTGGTCACACCTCCAACCACGAAAACCACGAATATTTGCCCCACGAAAATTACACGCTATACGGTATAATTATAGATTACTCTAGCTGATGAGTGATGATATCATACTGATGATGAGTGATGTATGTACCGGTATATTTTGAGGGTGTAAATGTTCATGGTTTTTGTGGACTAGGCATGTTCATTCATAACTGCGAATTTAATATCGCATGCATGCATGCTGCAAAAAGCCTGCTATTCCACGAAAATTAAATCCGCGAAAACCGGCATTTCAGCAAAAATTTATACCCTCGAAATATACCGGCTATATGGTACCTGGCCACTTTAGTCTGCCAAACAGTGATCCAGCAGCAGCAGCCATAGCATCTCCCAGTCCCACTGACAATACTCCAGAATACAGACACAGCTTCCCCACTATACACACAGATAGAGATTATTATGGACAAAGAGTAAAGCAGGGAGTGTTAGAGTGAGCTCACCTCCAGTATGAGGTGCTATCCATAAGGGGACACAGTGGCCTAACAGGAGGTAGAGGTGTGATAGTATGAGTGGTCCTCCCTCTCTGTCAGCACACAATGGAGTGAGGTACTCTTGCACTAATTCTCCACAAGGCCACATTCGCACAACACGCACCAACTGAACAACACACTGATGTGGTCAATACTGGGTACACTAGCTACATACCTCAATCACTACAAAAAGAAAGGTGGTCATGGAGGCAGCAAAGGAGAGGAAGTCGACATCTAACAATAGACCGGGCACAAACACACACACTGCACTCAAGTGGAAGTACTTTCTCAACCACAATCCTGAGGGACTGCACTAGTGTAGTGGTGTCTGAGGGTTGCCTAGCAACTACTTACTCTGATGACTTTAACCAGACTGCCTTTGTTGATGATTGGGCCCACACTACAGCCCCAGTTGCCATGGATACCAATATCCAATAACCAGTGAGCATTAACTGTATGTGTTACAGTAATTACACTTCATGCTCCATACTCTGCTCTAGTATACTCTGCTCTGCTCTAATACTGCTCTAGTATACTCTGCTCTGCTCTAGTATACTCTGCTATAGTCCCGGTTATACACATACCCTTGTAGAAGATGAGCTGAGATACTGGAACACAAAGGCTATAGGCTGGTGGCCTATGATACCGTGTAACCATGGCAACACTGTGATGAATCCAATAGTTAGAGAGAGTAGAATGAATCCAATGGACCCTAGCTTGTAAGTGGGCGTGTGTGTAGATGAATGATGGACCTTGTAGAGAAGTGGGCTGAGTAGTAGGCAGCAGAGGCATACTCCAGTCAGCAGGAACTAAGGCAT
The DNA here is from genome assembly GCF_963675165.1 of Halichondria panicea. Taxonomy (NCBI): domain Eukaryota; kingdom Metazoa; phylum Porifera; class Demospongiae; order Suberitida; family Halichondriidae; genus Halichondria; species Halichondria panicea. The sequence goes on from NC_087388.1 coordinate 17,708, forward strand.
GGGGGTACATACATGTAGAGGTAAGGGGGTTACATAGAGGGGAGTAGTAGGCAGCAGAAGCATACTCCAGTCAGCAGGAACTAAGGCATGGGGGTACATACATGTAGAGGTAAGGGGGTTACATAGAGGGGAGTAGTAGGCAGCAGAGGCATACTCCAGTCAGCAGGAACTAAGGCATGGGGATAGTAGAGGGTACATACATGTAGAGGTAAGGGGGTTACATAGAGGGGAGTAGTAGGCAGCAGAGGCATACTCCAGTCAGCAGGAACTAAGGCATGGGGGTAGTAGGGGGTACATACATGTAGAGGTAAGGGGGTTACATAGAGGTAGGTAGTAGGGGGTACATACATGTAGAGGTAAGGGGGGTACATAGAGGTGGGCAAAAAGGAAGGTAGTTGTCGTTAATTTCACAAAGAGATGCAATCTATAGCTCTAGACAAGGCCTATCACATGACATACTCAAAGCACAAGTTCTGGGAGTGCTTACCTCGACATAGAGGAGAGGAATAGAGCGCTGATACAGCACTGGTAGTTGCAACACCTTGCCCTAGAGGGTATTGATATAGGGATACTCAGTACATCAAGCTGGGCTAACCGTGCGCAAGAGTTGCAATAGAACATCAGTCAACATAAGGGCAATTGCTTGAGTGAGAATAACAGCTTCTGCTAGAGTGAAGCTCTTTGGGAAGAGTGTGAGAGCAGAAGGTAGGAGGAGAGAGTAGATGGTGAGAGCTGGTAGGGAGATGACCATCGGAGCTGTAATGGACTAGTGTGTGGAGGGGAGAGAGAGTGTGGTAGGGGACTAACTGCCAATCCATGCTTGAGTGGAATAGCTGAGTCCAGTCAGAGCCAACGAGTAGAGCACAACAGAGTTAGGATAAGGTGTTAGAGAGATGAGGGAGGCCATGACTGTAGCTACACTCATCAGAGTAAGCAGAGTCATATATAGGAACAGAAGACCTACACAGTATGTACATGTATGGAGTGTATATCAATACACACAGAGTGCAGTGTGTGCTTACTAGCTAGAGGTGGTTGTGTCAGCAGTGCTCTGTGTAGACCAGCAGTGGCTAGTGTGGGGAGTAGCAGACAACCCAGAGAGAGACCTTGCCCAGTAGCTACCCTACAATACACTCAATACACACCCACCACTTTATGAGACTCACCTTAATTGCACAGCAGATAATCGTGATGGGAAGTAGTCCATCCAAGCATTGAGTACTATAACCAGGACACACACTACATACAAGGAGAGAGTCAGTGGGTGAATGAGGTGGTACAATACACTGCCCTACTCACACAAGGCAAAGATGAGAGCACTATAGGTGACACTGGTCTCCTCTGAATCATTGTTGAACATGAGCTGCACAAACACAGCAAAGGATAGCATGAGCATCACTCGAGTCTCCACTGTGCGATATCCGTGGTATTCGTCCATGAACCGCTTGAGTAAACTACTCTCCTTCTTCTCTGGACCTCTCATGACACTGACAGGCAACAGGCACACGATATCCAATACTGTACTGATAGACTTCTCAACTTGTTCCTCTGCGTTCCTCTAGTAAAGAAAGCCAGTATAGTATAGAGGACTCGACTAGGAATATTAAAGACCGACCGGTCGATCAACTTCAATCTAGTAAGACCACGCCCCCTTCAAATTTATGGGATCGGAGGTCAAAGTCCTTTCCCAATATTATGTGTTTCTAATTAACGCCCATATTCTCCTTAGCAACGTTCAGCCTGTTTCCTATTGAAGATGGTAAGTAGTTGTTTGTCTCTATTGCATGTACCTAATGAATTGCCTGCACACAGTCCGAGGTCGAGGAAACGCTCAAGAGGCTTCAAAGCTTGAAAGGAGTGGTTGGAGTGATTATAGTCAACCAAGAAGGTACTTCCTGCCTGTGTACACGTACACACACACACTAAACTTTCTCTACAGGTATTCCTATTCGCACCACGATGGACAATGCCACTACTGTACAGTATGCTGGGCACATTCAACAACTGAACGCCAAGGCTCGCACTACTGTGCGTGATCTGGACCCAACCAATGATCTGACTTTCCTCCGTGTGCGTACCAGCAAACATGAGATCATGATAGCACCAGGTAAGCCTCTAAGTATAGTAACAGCCTCATCTACTCACTCTCTCTTATCCTCACAGACAAGGACTATCTGCTCATTGTGGTACAAGACCCTTCACAACAGTAGAAGAACTTATAGCTCAAACTGATAATTGATTATAAGCACATAATTATTGTCTGAGTTTAATGAACAAAAGTTAGTTAAGCTAGCTAGCTAAGGGAAGGGAAGGTCAGTGAGCAGATATAGATAGCTAGCGCGAAAGGGGCTTAATTTTCGCGGATTTCGTGGGTTAACACTAATTAGCTATAAAAGATTTACAGGCGTGGCTTCCGGTAAGCAGTCATTCCGCGAACATCAGTCTGCGCGAACATTGTTTGATGAGAAAATAATGAATATGGCAAATGAACAATAGTTATAGAGTCTCTCAGCATGGCCTGAGGTTGGTCTCGGCGGCCACAACGTCTACGGCTCTTGTCACTCTGCATGCGCATGTGCATTGCTAAGTTAACTATCTATGAGGGGGTGGGTGGTATCTCCTGATCACTGATCAGATCCAGAGGACACGGCATTTCTTGCTCCCACTATTCGATTCTCCTGTGCTGCATTTATCTCTCTGTGGTGAAGAATGAAGTCTGCTCTGCTTTGTGTTGCATTGTGTGTGGTTGGAGCCTCTTGCTTGTCCCTCAACAAGGTACCAGCAGATACTAAGTGGGTGGACCTGACCTCTGAGCCAAAGGATCTGGGGGACATATGGACTGATTGCAGTGAGACCTCTGACCTATATATGCATGCATGTAGCATATCAGTCATTGCAGGTAGTGCCGGTGATCTTATGAAGATTGATTCTGTGACTATAACTCCTGATCCTCCTACGAAAGGTGCTGCTCTAACCATCAACGCAACTGTTGATTTCGGTGAGACAGTTAGTAATAATTATACTCTCATTGATGTCTCATATCACCTGTAGAGAAGCAGGTCACTAGTGGCAGTATTAAGGTTGACCTCAAGTGGGGGTTCATAACAGTTGTGAATAAGGAGCTTGACCTATGCAGTACAGCTAAAGACGCTGGGGTGTCGTGCCCAATCAATGCTGGATCTTTGACCTTCCATATTTCTGAAGCACTTCCTAGCGCAGCTCCTAGTGTAAGTTAAGTGTACTGATGTGTAACTATGTGTTAATACCTGTTTCTGTACATGCAGGGTCACTACACTGGTAATATCAAGGCAACTAACCAGGATAGCAATGAACTGGTGTGTGTGGATATAGACTTCCACCTGACGTGAGAAGAGGTGTGCATTCTACATGCAGAGATGCTCTACATGTGTGTGTGTGTGTTAGCTAGTTTACTGACCTAACCCTAATTTTATTTTGCTGGTACAAAATCTGATGACTAACTGAAGCACATGATACTCCTTATAAAGACAAAGCCAATGAATTTAGTATATATGGATAATAATCTTGGAAAGTCTTTGTCTTGTGTTCCTTGTATTGCTATCAGCTGGTGGAGCTCTGTGTCAGGAGTTATGAAAGAACAATAGACATAGCTTCTAATATGTGGGACAGCATTTAGTTCATGTGTATACACAGGTTACAGCAATGATGCAGTTCACATTGACTCTCTGTATCACTTGATGACATGCATGCAGTGTTGATAAGCAATATGGCTCCATGATTGCCACCAACTTATCCATTGACGGTGTACCCATTGTTGGCAAGACTTTTGACCTCTGCTCTCTGGCGGGTGAGGATGGTGTTCCCTGCCCTATATAGCTGTGGGACAACATAAGCTCAAGATAACCTGGACAGTGAAGGACAAACAATCATCATGCATACCATTATCTCATTCTGTATGCAGGAGAACTATGTTGTGTATGTGATGATGACTGATAAGGAGCAAGAGGATTGAAAGTAGTCTTTAGGCTGTAGTTTGCACATGACTGTCATGAATATTGTACAGTAGCATTGTAAATGATTATAATTAAATTTAGCCATTATGAAGACTGTCACAGTGTTAGTTTGCTTTTGTCTGCTTCTGGTGTCCTCATCAGCAGCCAAACAGTTCAATGTTGGAGACATTTGGAAGGACTGCAGTAAGTGCATCACACATCACTGTATAATATGTAAACTGTGTATGATGTATTATACTATACTATAGGTAAGTCAGGGGATGCAGTCAAGATCAACTCAGTGACAATATCACCAGAGCAGCCAGAGAAAGGAGAGACAGTGTCAGTAGAGGCTGTCATCACTGTACAGAGTGAGCTTGCTGGCAGTGAGCATAATGTATCCCTATATTCTATGCATGTTTATCATACAGACAACACCATGATCACTGGTGGGAAGATCAATGTAACTGCATCATTGGACAATGTCCCATTGTTGGAGAAGATCTTTGACTTATGCTCAGAGTCTTCTATTATTGGTGTCAACTGTCCCCTAACTTCTGGACAGCGTACCCTCTCTGCTAAGCCGACCATCACTGACCTGGCCCCTCCTGTAAGATAGTGCTCATTGTGTGTATGTGTACGTTAAGATTTTGTTTTCTTATTTAGGGAAACTATACTATCCTTGCCATCATTGAAGACCAAAACAAACAAGAGGTGCTTTGCATAAAAGCTGATTTTAAACTCTAACTTAGCCTATAATTTGTTTAGTCCACATGCAGTGTAAATTGTTATGGTGATTTACTTTCACTTCATAAAAAAAAATTTTTTTTTTTAGGTTAGTGGAAAGTCAGCCTAAGGACCTAGCCTCTATTACAGGCCGCGAAGAAACCTAATCAATAAAGGTCTTGAATCGAGGCTAGTGCAGAGTGTACAAACTAATTTGCTAGAAACTAGAGAAGGCCAGCTAGCTGCAGGATGAAGCTCATCTGCTTGTTTACACTTAGTTTACTGATATTGTGTCATGCCAAACCTTTCAAAGTGGAGTGGTCAACACTACTGAAGGCCTCGGTCAATACTAAACCACTTGATCCACCAGATATAACCAACTGCAGTAAGTCACAAACTGCAAACACCTTACATGATATGTACGTATAACATCATGCATCACGTACTGCACTCCAGCTAAGCCAACAGATGAAGGAGAGATCAACTCTGTGACCTTCGACCCAGCTGAGCCCAAGGCAGGGGACACCGTCACCATCGAAGCCTCATTCTTTCTTAGTAAGATATTGTTTTATTAGTGGTTTAATAATTATGTTTAATACTGTGTCCTCTCTCTCCGTGTAGAGGAAAATGTCACCAAAGGTACTATTACCGTGAGTGCTGATTTTGATGGTCAACAGCTGTACAGTGGTGACCTTAATCTGTGCGATGTGGCTAAGGAGGTTGGTCTACCCTGTCCACTTCTGTATGGAGCGCATAATTTTAAAGTAGAACTGCCACTTCCTTCCCTCACTCCAACAGTAAGCCCAGTCAGTAACTGTTGCTGATATAATTATAACTACTGTTGTATTGCAGGGCACCTACTCTGGTAAGGGGGTCATTACTGACCAGAACGATAAAGAGGTCGCCTGTGGAGAGGGAACGTACAAACTATAGAGTGATTCCATGAACTTGGCTGTTGTTTTTATAGACTTCTTATAATGATTACGGTAGCTACACCCATTCATGCTGAAATAATGTTAAGAATAATGTTAGACGATTTTAACATTGAAAAAACTAAGCTAATTGTTATTGTTTGTGAGATGCAATCTTTGAGAATAGTTGTCTAACTGCTGACCCAGCATTAACTGGCGTTGTGTTGTCCTCTGACTTGAGTGGTGTAGTGTAGGGAGTACCATACGGTGTGAAGTCATTCTCCTCAGGAGAGCCCTGCAATACACAACTATATCAGGGGGGCATGCATAACAACAGCATGAGGGGGGCACAACAACAGCATATCAGGGGGGCATGCACAACAACAAGGTCATGAGGGGGGCATGCACAACAAGGTCATGAGGGGGCACAACAACAGCATTAGGGAGGCATTCAGATAAAGAGAGTGCCAATCATGACCACTAATTCCATTAGTAAGTAACCCCATAGTACTCATGCAGTGAGGTGAGGTGTTCATGGTTGGCTGCACTCTGATAGTACAGTGGTTTTCCTTACCTTTGCAGGCTATACTGCAAGAGCACTGCAACCACAATGTAGTAAATATAGTATTTTGGTTGGCTTCTGTTATGATTGTTAGTAACAAGCCAACAAAATTACTTGCTATGGCCTGCAAAATTGTAACTGGTTTTAATTTGGCAATTTCAAAACTGCCAAATTAGTGGACCTAATTGCTGTAGTAGCCTAAGACGTCAAATTAAAAATCGCCAAATTCTAATAGCTCACTCGCCAAATAATTATAATAGCCGCTAAATGTTCCAGGTGTCTCATATTTTGTCTGACTGAAGTGATGGTAGCTCTGATGGTAGCTCAGCTAACTTGTTGCTTGGTTCATTGTGGCAAAATGATATGAGCTAAAACTTGTATGTATAGCTATAGGGAGCGGAGGGCCTGTATTTACTAGGCTCAAAATTGGATATTTCCGAAAGCAGCTTGTTGACCTCAAGCATTATATAGAAGGAGTGCTGTGAAAGTAGAGTAGTAACCCCTTGAGTTGTGTGAAAAGTCTGCAATAGCCAGTATTTTACCCATCATTGATTTTTGTGATGTGTGGGTGGACTAAAACAACACAGACAGGTAATCACTACATTGTGGTTGCAGTGCTCTTGGAGTATAGCCTGCAAAGGTATGGAAAACCACTGTATCAACCTGAAACCATAACACTTACTATCAAGGGCGTATAAGAGAAGAGGACATGCAACTCACTATTAGTCCAACGTGCGAGCAAAAACTGCATTCGATCTATTTATAGCTATCAGCTACCTGTACTTTGCACCAAACTCCATTTAACAGAAATCTATTTTTAGATATTACTGTACTTTTCCAGTAACATTACTCCGCCCATTCAGTTTTTGCTCGTGGACTGTTGCATGCCCTCTTCTCTTATACGCCCTTGTTACTATGTATCAATGATTGAGCTTCACAAAAAAAGTTATGGCCTCTCAAAGTTAGGAAATCTCTAGCCCACAGCCCTACCAAAATATGACTTACCTCGGGTGTAACACAGGACAGCTTCCTACACCAGGCCAGGAAATACCTGTACAGTACACACACAATGAGGGTGGTGAGCACACACACACACACACACATCAGTACACACACAATGAGGGTGGTGGGCACACACACACTTCAGTACACACACACACATCAGTACACACAATAGGGGGAGGGTGGTGGGCACACACACACACATCAGTACACACAATAGGGGGAGGGTGGTGAGCACACACACACATCAGTACACACACAATGAGGGTGGTGAGCACACACACACATCAGTACACACACAATAGGGGGGAGGGTAGTGAGCACACACACACACACACATCAGTACACACAATAGGGGGAGGGTGGTGGGCACACACACACACATCAGTACACACAATAGGGGGAGGGTGGTGGGCACACACACACACATCAGTACACGCAATAGGGGGAGGGTGGTGGGCACACACACACAATGGGGGGAGGGTGGGCACACACACACATCAGTACGCACACAATGGAGGGAGGGTGGTGGGCCTACTTACCTCTGAGCAGCCTCCAGACTGGCCTTGTCCAGTCTCTTGCAGTACACACGAACTATTTGCTCTCTGAACTTGTGAGGGAGCATCTCAGACACTTGATCCTTGCGCACCTTGATGGCATGCTCTGGCTCATGTTTGGAATAAAAACTCATATAATCAATCGGATTCTCATCTCCTTTGCCATAATCAAAGGTCACTAGGTCCACTACAAGGTCAGCAGAGGTCAAAGGGCAAACACCCATCAGACTATCAATGATGTCTGTGGCTAGTTGACTTGAAGTATCCTGCACACACAACACATGATCACACACAATCACACGTGGGTACATTACCTTGCTCAAGTAAACACCTGAAGGTGGAGCTGTCTGTCCCACACACTTGTACAGTTCCCTCCGCTCTATCTTAGCAAGAATATCTCGTGACTATACAATCAAATCAACACCACTAAACACACACACGCCTACACTACACGCCCACACCATACACACACACGCCCACACACCTCTTGTAGTGCTGGCTCTGTGGACTCTAGGATCCTCTGTGTAACACTGTCAGTGAGACGAGTGTAGGCTACAGGATCGTGGATAGCCTCTGACATACGCACACTCCTACACACACACACAGTCTCACACAATGTGGGGGGTACACAATGTGCATGGGGGGTACTCACCCGTTGACCCCCCGCAGATATAGGTGGGGGTCAGCCTTTAAAAGTGCCTCTGTCAGCATGTATTCAATAATGTTGGAGGTCTTGTGTTGATAAGCTCTTCTGTGGAGAGAGTTGCGAGTGTGGAACATCTCGTACAAGTTGCCCACTTCCTAGGATGGTGGGGTTAAAGGTCAACAACACCATACCCAGACACAGGTTACCTTGTCTCGTGTACAGATTTGCTTCCGATGTTTGACCTCTATGACCCTTGCAAAGGCCATGAAGCGACGGAGGTCAAAGTTTGTTGGAATGCCCAGACAATGACAATCTCGAGCAAAATAGTCCCATTTATCAACATCAATTCCATTCCTCTTATTGGCCACTATCTACACACACATTCAATATAACACACACACATTACACTACAATGGACTCACCTCATACAGGAAGCTCTTCTCCTCATGTCTTCCACTATAGGGCCAGTCCTTGATTGGACTATGACCCTCTCTTGGCCCAGCTATCTGTTCTTTAATGAACAACACATCTCTCTCTCCTAAACCATAACCCTCAAACTCAGAGTGAAGGTTATTACTGCTCAGCAAATACTCAAACATCATCACAGAGGCTTCCTCATGCTGTGTATGCATGTATACAAGAGACACTCATATAAATACTATACACAAGATCACATATCCGGGGTGTATGTGAATGAACCTGATCTCTGTAGGAGTCCTAATTTATCATTAATTTTTTCAGCATGGACCATGGGCTATAATATAATGGACCATGGGCTATAATCCCAAATTGGCAAATATTATACTCACACATGAATTTTGATGACTTTCAGAAAATGACATTGGATCAAGTTATGGTAGCTAACCATGTTAGGGTGTTAGGTTGAATAGTCACGGTATCTATAAATCCAACGTGGTATAATAATATATACACAGGAGTACACTTCATGCAATCTAACACACCAACCTTCCAATGGCTGCCAGGGATGGCCTGAGGGATAAAGCTGCCATCAAACATGTGTGAGAATGGACCATGACCTATAGTGCGTGTGTGTGTGGGGGGCATATGTAGGAGGGGTGTGTGTGTGGTGGGGCTCTTACCCAGGTCATGGCAAAGGCCGGCTATCTTGACACAGAGGAGATCTTGTTGAGAGATATTGAGCTCAGGTTGTTTGCTTTGTAGCATGGAGACCAACTCTCCAGCAAGGTAACCAACTCTGTGGGGGGTGACAGCATAGAAGGGGTGGGCTATGTGGGGGGCTTACCCAATAGAGTGCTCAAAGCGATTGTGCGATGCTCCTTGGAACACGTAATAGCAACCTCCTAGTTGCTTGATATTGCGCAGACGCTGGAACTGTGGAGTGTCTATTATCTTAACCATAAGAGGATGGATTTCAATATGTCCATGGATGGGATCGTTGAACACCTACACGAGTATATATAATATAGCTATACTCAAGAAGAGGGGGGGGGCACAATGTGGGGGGCGTACCTTCTCATGACCTGACAGACTTATTCTGCTGAGAGAGTTGATGAGAGAAAGCAGCTCTTTACGCTGACCCAAAGCTCTGCAATGGATGATCCTGACACACACTACACTATACTGCAGCTAGCCTACCCAATTCCCATCTCTTGCAACTCTACTGATGTCAATCCCAGCAAGTGGCGACCACTAATAGAGTGATCTGCACACACACACTAAGTACACACATACACAGTGTCTAGTTGTACCTCTGAAGGCCTTGGCTACTGACTCATCCAAGCCTGCTCTGCTCAGATAGTGTGTGACCTCCTCCACACTCCAGGCACCAGGAGACTTCTCCTCCAGGCGACGCTTCTTTGCCTGCTGCACAGGAGAGATGAGCTCCTCTAGTGTAGGGGCCTCTACTACACCGTGCCGTCTTCTCTTGGCCATTGCTGAAGCTTTGGACAGTAGATCAGGTTACTCTTTGTTGACACACCCCTCTACAACATGTGGTTAGGTAAAGGTCGTTATTGGTCAAGCCAAAATAGATACCAATGTCAATGATTGAGTGTAAAGATCGCCATTGACTAACCAAGAGAGAAGAAGAACAGAGCACAAAGACGAAGGAATGGCGATTACTGGTGTGTCCTTTTCAAGGCTTTGTAGCAAGCTTCCTGGGTCACTGTTGACCTACTCCCTCTTGTGTGTGTTCGGTGTGGGCTCTTGGGTGGCTGTGAACGGATTATGGGCTGAGATATCCATCCTCACACGCACACTGCCAGAGTGCAACTGTCTACCTGCTGTTCTGGTGGTAGTCATTCAACTGGCCAACATTGGACCTCTCCTATACACAGTCACCAATCTCTATGTGCAGAAACGAGGCTACTCTGTGTATCGATTAGAAGTGATAGTTGTGTTTGTGTTGGTGACGGTTGGCCTGCTCTCATGTGTAGCCTTGGCCGTGTTCTGGGACAGAGTAACGTTGGTAGGAGGCTCTGAACACAGCGTGAGTCTCATTGTCATATCATTGTTCCTAGCATCCGTCGATTGCACCTCTTCTGTTGTATTTCTGCCGTTCCTGAAGCACTTTCCCTCTCAGTATGTGTCAGCCCTGTACATTGGTGAGGGCCTCAGTGGAGTGTTGCCTAGTCTAACAGCATTGTCTCAAGGATTTGCCAACAGCTCGTCTTGTAGCACAGATCCATCAGAACTTGGTCTCAACTTTAGTCCGAATGTGTTCTTTGCTTTGTTGGCTTCACTCATGTTATTGTGTGGTATAGCGTTCCTCCTGCTCAACACCTTGCCTCAAGTGAGAGCCATCATGACTGCCAACCCTTCTATCAACACATCCACGATAATAACAGAGGAACAAGTAACACTAGTCAATACACAACTACCAAAGCGTAGAGGACTACTAATGACGTGTGTATCTGTACTACGAGCTCATGTCACGATCTACTTCTGTCTGGGTCTTATCAACTTCCTAACGAATGGAGCACTGAGTGCCATCTCTGCCTTTGCATTATCCCCCTATGGCAATGAAGTGTATCATACAGCTATCAACCTGGCCTTATTGGCCACCCCAATCCTGAGTGCAGTCTACCTGCTGCTACCTCACAAGTCCCCTGTGTTCACGGCTGTTCTGACTAGTCTAGCAACTCTACTGGGAGTGTACATATTGATGGCTGCTCTAATGGACCCCCCTCCATTACACAATCTCGTTGTAGGAAAGGTGCTCATTGTAAGTGCCTCTTGTAATGTGTCCCTGTACGGCCAAATTGGCAAATAATTTTATGGCAGCTGAAAGATATGGAGGGTGTAGTTGAACATCTTTCAACAGCCATAACTTCAGTACAGTTGATCCCATGTCAAAATTTTTATCATTTTCTGAAAGCTTAGGAAAATACCTTCCAAATGATGTTATAATCCATGGTACGGTCAGATTGGCAAATACTTTTATCTCTCAAATATGAACTTTGATGACATCATTTGAAAGGTATTTTTCTAAGCTTTCAGAAAATCAGAAAATATTTGACTTTGGATCCACAGCATTTAAGTTATGGCAGCTTGAAAGAAATTGTGTTTGAACATCTTTCAACAGCCATAACTTCAGTACCGTTGATCCAATGTTAAAATTTTTATGATTTTCTCAAAAATACTTTTCAAATGATGTGTTTTAATCCATAATTTCATTGGGACCCTAGTTTTTCGGCCTCGGACCATGGGCTATAATCCATGGTGTGTCCTAACCTTACCCTCTGTATAGGTGTGTGTGAACGTGAGCATCTCTGGACTAGTAGCTTATGCTAAAGTTGGTGCTGTGGTGCAACTACACACAAGACAAGACAATAGGGACGTTGCCTTATTACTAGCTGGACTTATCACTCAACTCGGTTCACTATTAGGAGCTGTGCTTTTCTTTGTGCTAGTTTATTTCACCAACATTTTCCCACCCTGTACTTAATTAATTATGTATTTTTATAGCCATCACTTTATATAATTGGCGTTCCATTTTTTTTATTTTGTAACAGGAGAGCCCGGCCATAATTATTTATGAGCTCCTGTAATAATCATTAATTATATGACATACTGTACAATATTAAATTTTTAAAACACGTCATGTACACATAGAGTAGCTTAACAAGAGTTAGTGTTGTTAGTTGGTTCTAGCAGTACTAGTTGTCCAATGGATTGCTGCTCTGTCAATAGCCTCTGAGCACGCACGCCCACGCACCTCAACTCATCCACCCCCTCACTACTAGTCTCCTCCTCTGTAGGGGGGCGTGGCCTCACTGTGGGGGGTACTGGCTGCTGCCTGGGGGGCCCTGATTGCTGCCTGGGAGGTCGCCTTGTATGACGCTGCTCCTCTGGGAGTAGGTTGAGTCCTATCAGATTCTCAATAATGGCTGCATCTTCACGAGATAGTGTTGACTCAGCAGGTTGTTCAGTGGTGGTCTCAGGTGGTGGCTCTCCTGATTCAATCTGCTCACTCTGGATGTATGTGGGCGGGCGTTCTTGTAGGGATGCTTGGAACTCGGCACTTGTGAGTGGAGTAAACTCACTGTCACTCATGTGATCAAAGTAATCCTGTGCTGTTTGTGCAGACCTCAAAGAGCGATTGTTGAATGATCGTCTAGCGCGTATCCAACATGTGATGATGGCCACTATAGCCAGACTGCCCAGTAGGATGACAGCAGAGATGGTGTAGATGAGAGGATTAAGACCTGTACAGACGAGAAGACTAGTAACAACACAAGATCACTAGAGTGTGTGTCACGCTCTTACCAGTGAAGCTACTGGACCCACCACTGGACCCTGTGTGCAAAATAAAACTATAGCAGTCATACATGATCTTTGTAACCAAACAGTGTGTGTGTGTGTGTGTGTGTGTGTGTGTGTGTGTGTGTGTGTGTGTGTGTTAATAGCAGTCAGACAAGTTAGTTTGATTCTACATTTATACCATGCTCACCTCTAGTGGGGGGGATGGTGGTGGGGATGGTGGTGGTGGGGTCTGTGTAGAGATAATGATACCATACACCACACAACCACAGCACTCACCAGCCTGGTAGGACACTGTAATGAAGGTGTAGTAGTTGTTGTCATGCGTCCTGCACTGATAACAAGCAACTCCAGTCCTGTACTCTTGAGGTACGGGGTATGTGAGGCTGAAAGCAGGGTAGTCCGTCGTAGCATTCAGAGGTGTAGACACACCATCCACCACTCTCACTAAGCTAGGGGGAGTTCTTTTGAGGAGAACGTCATATGTACACTTTATTGTGAGGAGTTGTTCTACATCAGACAAGTATTGCGTGCTTCCATTGGTCAGCGATACATCATTGACATACATGTGCCACGTGTAACCTGTATGAGACGTATAATAGATAGTTCATAAGAGTCGACAAGCCTAACCTTGTACACTGCTACACAGAGAGACGGCCAATGCTGTGGAATAACATGACGTTAGACAACACTCTCAAATATATAATATTAACCACAAGAACATAATAATTAATTCACAACATTAATTAATTTAATGTGCTCACCAGCGAACAGATATCCCGCTGCAAGGAGACCCATGCTCCTAGATCCTATGTCCTTCAAGAGATGCTTTCACTGTACAAGCTGCTCAGAGCTAGCTCGAGATAAACAGCGGATGCGGTCAGGTAAAGGGGGGTGGGGCTACTACATTCTTCAGCGGCCTGACCTCGAGGACACCACGACATAATTACCACAACCCGCGGCTTGACCTCCACAACTTACACAACTTTACAAAAAATTACATGTACAATAAATAACACAATAAAAATGCAGTAAGTAAATAAATAAGTCACAGGGTCCAGTCACAGGGTCCACTAGTTAGATTGTGCGGCAGTGTCATGCTTAGAACAGAACTTTGCAATTCTCTTGCAAGCTTCAGAAATCTTATCATCAGGTAGTATGAGGACCACACGGAAACAGCTCTGTGCACAGAATGCCTACACACACAAGCGATGGTTTAGACACACAACAATAGATACTGATATATTAACTACCTTTCCAGGCATGACAAAAACACTCTCCTCAATCAGCAGAGCTTTGATAAAGTCCACATCCGATCCAAACCTAAACCTCTCCAAGTCAATGTTCACCTATAGGTACAGTATCAGTGACACACTATGACTCACTATGACTCACCATCATGTACATGGCTCCTGCTGGCATGAATGGAGTTAAACCATCCACTTTAGACAGCTTCTCAAAACACTTTCTGGCATTTCTTTCTAGAAATTCCAAGTTTCTTTGCTTGTAACTATCGGGAACATTGGTGAGTATGTCAGGGAGTGCAGCTTGCACTAGTGTGCATGGGCCTAGTATCTTCCTAGAGAGTCTGCCTAGTCCGGGACGTACCTATAGCGACTGATTATATATACGGGGAGGTAGCTCGTGTTAGAGGCACCTGTTGTTGAAATGCCCCGTTCCTGTCATGAATGAGTATCCAGCCCAGTCTCCAGCCTGGGATCATGAAGATCTTGGACACTGCACCACAGGACAAGACTGGCACACTGTCCGACACTTCTGCCACACACACAAACTCATGTCCAGAGAAAGCCTGTACACGCAACACATTCACACAGGGTCAGAGGTAAATCAGTCTCACCATGCCATCGTATATCTCATCAGCAATGATGGGTAGATGGTGTCTCTGAGCCACATCCACTATTGCCTTCAAGTGTGCGCGGGAGAACACAGAGCCACAAGGATTGCTAGGGTTGACCACCACTATAGCAGCAGTGGTAGAGTCTATAGCACCTTCCAGGGAATCAAGGTCAGCCTCCCAACCTTTGTCAGGCTGCAGGGATATAAGAGAGGTGTTGAAAAATGTAATTAGCAATAAGTGCTCAGATAGTATATAATTTCAGATAGTATGAAAACGTGAACTCACGAGTAGATTATAGTACTTGACAATGACTCCTCGTGCTTCAGCAAGGGCCTTCCAGAGACCAAAACATGGCATAGGTAGTAGAATAGATTGCCCAGGATTACACAGAACCATGGCTGTGATGTCCATGGCACCACTGCAAGAGCTGGTCATGACTACATCCTGTAGGACACACTAGTAATGAATGTATTGTGTACTACATCCTCTTACTTGAGCTGTAAGTGGTGCCTGGGGTCTTGAGAAGTACTGGGCCACTGCTTCTCTAGTCTCAAGAATACCATTGGATGGATAGTATCCATTGTACTTGCCAGATTGTACCACCTTGAGTATAGCCTCAGTCACAGCTGGATGTACAGGCAGAGTGCCAAAGCGAGTTGGGTCTCCAGTGGAAGTGTCTATGAGCTCTACTGAGAGGTCCCTCAGCGTCAGCGCCTCTGTACAGTCATCCTCCACTACGTTACGCACAGGGTTGACGCACACTATAGACTCCACTGACCCAGGAACGCTCCAACTCTCAGCCATTGTCTCTTTTTCAGAATCACATGCTACACACCTCCACCACGCCCCTCTTTTAGTTGCAATCAAACACACCACGCCCTCTTTTAGTTCTAATACAGCGACAAAGAACTTATAGAAATATTGAATGATTCCAAATAATGCCCACTGACTTGACAGTAGAAGAAGCAAAAGTGCTTTGCAACAGAAGGAGCTGCTGATCTAGTGATCTACTGAGGGATGTCTGGAGACAGTGAAGAGAAGACCTTCTCTTGGGAAGAGGTGAATAAGCACAACAACTCAGAGTCGCTGTGGCTGGTGGTCCATGACATAGTCTATGATGTCACAAAGTTCATGGAAGAGGTGAGCGCTCTTTGTGTTGATTGCTACCATTCATGATTCATGCAGCATCCTGGAGGGGAAGAGGTGTTACTAGAGCAAGCTGGTAAGAACACTATTCTAGGCCAGGGATAAACAATGTGTTGTATTGTGTGTGTGTGCAGGGAAGGACTCTACCGGGTCATTTGAGGATGTCGGGCATTCACCTGAC
The DNA here is from genome assembly GCF_963675165.1 of Halichondria panicea. Classification (NCBI taxonomy): domain Eukaryota; kingdom Metazoa; phylum Porifera; class Demospongiae; order Suberitida; family Halichondriidae; genus Halichondria; species Halichondria panicea. The sequence goes on from NC_087388.1 coordinate 34,011, forward strand.
GCTCGTGAGATGGCTGAGAGCTATCGTATAGGAACAGTGAGTCAGCCAGCATCATCCAAAGTCCCGGTAAGTGAGGCTAACGCTCTAACCTGCTCTCATACTTGTGTCCACACAGACCAAGCTGACCCCAGACACACAGGGAGGAGAGGGAGGGTCGTGGTTCTGGCCTGCCTTCATTCTCATACTACTAGTAGTAGTGGCTTCCTATTTTTACAGAAACTATGTCAATTAGATTCTTGATTAATATTTATTGTGTGATGTGATAATGATTTCCTTTTGTGGTACATGGTTGAATTTGTCTTCCTGAGCCCTGGTAAGGTGTGCATTAATTAGAATCTGTAACTAGCTAGCTGATAAGACAACTTAACTTAACTTACCATGAAGACGCTCTTAGTGTGTGCGCTATTGTTGTGTGTATCAATGGCGGTTGGAGAAATGAACTCGTCCATTCCATCAGAAGAGAAGCCATCAAAGGAGAACAAGGAAAAACTGGTCATCACTAGAATACCAGAGCTACCAGCAAGGTAATGTCCTACTGTGTACCATGTCATGTGACCACCACCACTCCTGCAGTATTACTAAGCCTGGGATGCTGGGCAATGGTGTCTGGTTGATACTGGTGAGCCAACGACCTTCCCACACACACCCACCACCTCACATACACACACATGCCCACACAGTACTATACACCATGGTGTGCGTACAGCCAAGATGCCCTACCCCACTTTGTGGCAGCTGTACAATACATAGTGGACCACAACATCACCGAACTATCCATAGGGAAACTTGACGTCTCTAAACAACCAGGTACGCGCACACACTCGAACCCCCTCACACCTCACACAGTCCACCCACTACACACTTCACACCTCACACAGTCCACCCACTACACACTCGAACACCCTCACACCTCACACAGTCCACCCACTACACGCTTTAACCCCTCACACAGTCCACCCACTACACACTCGAACCCCCTCACACCTCACACAGTCCACCCACTACACACTCGAACCCCTCACACCTCACACAGTCCACCCACTACACACTCGAACCCCCTCACACCTCACACAGTCCACCCACTACACACTCGAACCCCCTCACACCTCACACAGTCCACCCACTACACACTTTAACCCCTCACACATCACACAGGACTAGGGCAGCAGCTGAACATACGGACTACACCCACCATAGCACTGTGAGTAGCACCTCCCTGTATGACCTTTATGACCTCTCCTCCTACAGTTATCGCCAGGGATATAGACATAACTATGACGGTGACGTGGGTAGTCCATACCTAATAAGCTGGGTGGTTAGGATTGCAACGTGAGTCCATGATTATACCCACTGTGTTGATTGTGTGTGTGTGCAGTGCCAATGTGACTCTCGTAGAGTCTAGAGAGGAACTGGAGGCACTAAAGAACAACCATGACGTATTGTTCATGCTGGTACATGATAGCAAAGTGGATAGTGATTGGCACAAGACCTACTCCAAGGTACTACTATCTACTATCTTTATGTTGTGTATGTTTACCTTGTTTCTGGGTAGGTGAGTAGACAGCTGGCTCTGAGAGGCACTTTCCTGTACATGCTGGATCCAGAGATACTTGATTCCCCTCCTTCTAAACTACCAGCTCTATTAGTCCTCAAGGATGGAGTGACACAGCGTTATGGTGGAGCACTGGCAAGTCATACACTGTACAAGTGGATACTGAGTGAGAGACACTCTGCACTACCCACTGCCGCACTGGATAATCTGACACACTTCATTGTCCACTCTGATCCCAAGAGACTTGTGTTCCTAGCTGTTGACAAAGATGTCTCCAGTAGGAGGGTGGCTCAGAGGAAGTGAGTACCTTCTACCCCACCCCCTCACACACACACACACACACACACACACACACACACACACACACACACACACACAGAGCTGTTGAGGCTGTCAAGAAATTGGCGGCCAGTAGAAAGTTTCACAGTTCCTACCAGTTTGTGTTGACTGAGGGACTGGAAGTAGTTGAGCGTCTTATGAGAAGGTGACCCCACACACTCCGTACCCACTGGGTGTAGTTGAACATCGTTCAACAGCCATAACTTCAGTACAGTTGATCCAATGTCAAAATTTTTATGATTTTCTGAAAGCTTAGGAAAATACCTTTCAAATGATGTATTTCAATCCAAAATTTCATAGGGGCCCTGATTTGTCACTTTTCGGCCTCGGACCATGGGCTATCAATTTCTTTCAGCTGCTATAACTTAAATTCTGTCGATCCAAAGTTAAAAATAATAATCATCTTTTTCTGAAAGCTTAGAAAAATACCTTTCAAATAGTGTCATCAAAGTTCATCCATGGTACAGTCAAATTGGCAAATACTTTTATCTCTCAAATATGAACTTTGATGACACTATTTGAAAGGTATTTTCTAAGCTTTCAGAAAAACATAACTTTGGATCGACAGAATTTAAGTTATAGCAGCTGAAAGAAATTGATTGAACAGAGGGGGTGGGGGTGTAGTTGAACATCTTTCAACAGCCATAACTTCAGTACAGTTGATCCAATGTCAAAATTTTTATGATTTTCTGAAAGCTTAGGAAAATACCTTTCAAATGATGTATTTCAATCCAAAATTTCATCGGGGCCCTGATTTGTCATTTTTCGGCCTCGGACCATGGGCTATAATCCATGGTACAGTCAAATTGGCAAATACTTTTATCTCTCAAATATAAACTTTGATGACACTATTTGAAAGGTATTTTTCTAAGCTTTCAGAAAAACATAATATTTTTAACTTTGGATCGACAGAATTTAAGTTATAGCAGCTGAAAGAAATTGATTGAACGGAGGGGGTGGGGGTGTAGTTGAACATCTTTCAACAGCCATAACTTCAGTACATTTGATCCAATGTCAAAATTTTTATGATTTTCTGAAAGCTTAGGAAAATACCTTTCAAATGATGTAGTTCAATCCAAAATTTCATCGGGGCCCTGATTTGTCATTTTTCGGCCTCCGACCATGGGCTATAATCCATGGAACAGTCAAATTGGCAAATACTTTGAAAGGTATTTTTCTAATAGTGTCATCAAAGTTCATATTTGAGAGATAAAAGTATTTGCCAATTTGACTGTACCCATGGTCCGAGGCCGAAAAATGACAAATTAGGGCCCCGATGAAATTTTGGATTGAAATACATCATTTGAAAGGTATTTTCCTAAGCTTTCAGAAAATCATAAAAATTTTGACATTGGATCAACAGTACTGAAGTTATGGCTGTTGAAAGATGTTCAACTACACCCCAACCCCCTCCGTTCAATCAATTTCTTTCAGCTGCTATAACTTAAATTCTAAGTTAAAAATGTTATGTTTTTCTGAAAGCTTAGAAAAATACCTTTCAAGCTTTCAGAAAAACATCACTTTGGATCGACAGAATTTAAGTTATAGCAGCTGAAATAAATTGATTAAACGGAGGGGGTGGGGGTGTAGTTGAACATCTTTCAACAGCCATAACTTCAGTACTGTTGATCCAATGTCAAAATTTCTGAAAGCTTAGGAAAATACCTTTCAAATGATGTATATGTATTTAAATCCAAAATTTCATCGGGGCAGCCCTAATTTGTCATTTTTCGGCCTCGGACCATGGGCTATATATATAATCCATGGTACGGTCAAATTGGCAAATACTTTCATCTCTCAAATAATTATGATGACACCATTTGAAAGGTATTTTTCTAAGTGAAATCCTAAAATTTTTGACTAAGTTATGGCAGCTGAAAGAAATTGATAAACGCACATGCACACTCCACACACTCGTCAAACCCCACCCCACAGAGCAGTGGACGGGTACCCTCAACTGATGGTCTACAATGTACGCACGGCCTACTACACACCGTATTGTCATGGTGACAAAGGTTTCACTGAGTCAGCAATAATGGAATTCATTAATCTTGTAGAGAACTCCAAGCTTCCGGTAGGTACAATAATAATAATAATTATCATTATAATATCATGTGATTCTTGTTTTGCAGTTAGAAGGTGGTCCAACGCTTTTAGAAAGAGTGCAACACTTTTACAAACTGGTGTATTCAATGATACGGGTAAGCCCCCCCCACACACACACACTCACACACACACTCACACATGCATACACACGCCCACACATACTCCCACACCCTCACAGGGCACACTCACGCACCATCCATACATCGGAGCTGCTGCTGGGTTTTCATTAATGGGTGTGGTCGTATTCTACATTGTGTTGGCTTGTCAGAGTTTTACTAAACGTACCAAAGTGCCACGCCCATCTCGTGTACGAGCACGGGCAATCGCTAATCACCATGACAATGCTACACTGCGGCACCGAACAAACCATCACCATAGCAACAGTGACAACCAATCAGAATCATCAGAAGAGGAGGAACATTTAAAAGACAAATAGCAATAAGTGCTTATTGTTAGGAGTCAATTATTTTGCTGACCATGAATTTTTATCGTGATTGAGAAATTGTACAAAATTATAATCAGTTAAAATTAATGCTAGCTAGAGGAGACAATATTAACTAGCAGTCCATTGGAGGCAATCACTATATTGTCATGTGATGTGATGAGTCCCTTCTCTAGTGCATGAGAGAGAAGGATGGCCTTGAGTTGATGGTGGTCCTCAGCCACACCCACTGACACCTCCACTACACACCTCTTCCTGCCATTCACCTGCAACCAGAGCAGGATAATTCCTGACAGACTGCTATTGATAATGCATTATTACCTGGAGTACTATTGCTCTACTTGTGCTCAGGTCCAATAGCTCCTTCCTCCATTCTGGCCAGGACTGTTCAAACACACCACCCTGCACACACACACACACACAGTATGAGGAACCTCCTCCCAGTGGATAGAGACTACCGTATTACTAGAATATTTTGCGAGTGAAAAACCTTTGCGAATGAGCCAAATCAACAGAAAATTTGACCCTTTGCGATCTAACTATTGCGTTCTGGCAAGGATCGTGGGCATTTACTAGTAATAATTTAGGTTTTGTGATTTTTATTGTTGCGAATTGATCAAAGTTCGCATATGTTTGATGCTCGCAAAACATTGTAGTAATACAGTATATGTACCTTGATGGTTGGTGCCTGTGTGTAGGCTGTCCTTGCAATGCTGAGTCCTTCCCATAGTTCAGCACTTACGTGTGGGGCCATGGGGGACAACAAGAGCACTAGGGTAGACAATGCTTCATGATAAGGGAGGGTGTGGCAAGAGGAGGTGTGGTCTCGCAACACATTACTCAGTATCATCAACTCTGGCAGTGCTGTGTTGAGAGTGTATCGTCCCTCCATCGCTCCCGTCACCTGCACACATATCACACACACTGGGGAGGGGGCAGGCACACATCACACAGTGTGTGGGGGACTCACTTGTTTAATAGTCTTGTGTGTAGCGGACACTATCTTGTCCCTGTGCTGGTCATCACTTGCCACGCCTCCTCTCACAGCTCCTATGTGTGTGTGTACCATCCTCCATAACCTTGACAACCATCGAGACACTCCTTGTATGGCACCATCCTCCCACTGTATGCTCAACTCTGGGGGGGCCTGTACGGAGGTCAGAGGTCATATAGGGAATACACCCACGCACCTTGAAGAGCATGAACAGGCGCACAGCATCAGCTCCATAGCGTTGAACTATGACCTCTGGATCAACTCCATTGTATTTTGATTTGGACATCTTCTCCCATGATACTGATATGCCACGCCCCTTTATATCCTCCCCAGGCCGTAGGTAACGCCCACTCACTTCCTCTCTGTATGTCAGTCCTTGCACCATGCCCTGTATACGTGTGGTAACCATGGCAACTGGTTACGCCTAGTGACAGTTACCTGAGCAATGAGTTTCTGAAATGGTTCCTTGGTTGCTAGGAAACCAATATCGTGCAGCACATGAGTGATGAAGCGTGCGTACAGCAAGTGGAGGTGTGCTGTAGGTTAAAGGTCATATTTACCCCACACATAGACCACACCCACTCACCATGTTCAATGCCCCCCACATAGGTATCCACTGGCATCCAAGAGTCTGCCTCCTGGCTAGTGAAGGGCTGGTTGCTATGGCGAGAGGTAAAGCGTAGGAAATACCAGGATGAGTCTACAAATGTGTCCATTGTATCCGTCTCCTTCCGAGCACGGCAATGAGGTCTAGGAGGGGGTGTGGTTAGAAGAATACGACCAATCACATTACTCACTTGCCACAACAGCCACGCCCCCACTCAGTATTGGTTGCCAGGGGCGATGGTCCACGTCCAGTGAACTGCACGTTAGTTGGTAGTAGTACGGGAAGTTTGTCCTCTGACACTGGAACAATCTGAGGGGGCATGTGTGTTGTGAGGGTGTGTGTGTGTGGGCGTGTGTGTTGTGAGGGTGTGTGTGTAGGTGTAGCACTTACTCCACATTTGTCACAGTAGAGAATGGGGATCGGGGCACCCCAGTATCGCTGCCGAGAGATTAGCCAATCACGAAGCTTATAGGTTGTCATGGTACCTCCAGTCCCCATGGTTACAGCCTGCTCCAGTATAGCGTTGGCCCCTTGTTGTATAGACAGGCCATTGCACTGTTGTGAGTGTATAAGAACACCATCCTCAACCACAGGTAGTACAGGGAGAGAGTGATGAGTGGCAAAGAGGAAGTCCCTGTCATCGTGAGCTGGCACACACATCACAGCCCCAGTACCTAGACACCATATACACATAGACACCATACACAAGGGAGTATAAGAGATAGCTTACACAGCAGCTTACCATAATCAGTGAGTACATAGTCAGCCACCCAGACAGGGAGAGGAGTATGGGTGAGTGGGTGGACTGCGGTGAGCCCAGTGTACACTCCATTACTAACAGCAGAGTCATCACTCCTCCAACCATTCACAGCCGCCTGTGTACTAGCACTCAGTGTCTGATGAGAGAGGGGGGACTGATATAACTACCCTGACTATGATCTATCCACTCACCTTCACTAGTGGATGATGGGGTGAGATGGCTAGGAATGTCACTCCATATAGAGTATGTTGAGAGGTAGTGAACACACGCAACCTCTCACTCATTCCCTGTACACCGACACTCAGATATCATCCACACACCACACATGCACACACAGCACACACCACACATGCACACACTGCGCTCACTGTGAGGTGGAAGTCAAAGTAGGCTCCCTGAGATCTACCAATCCATTGAGCTTGAGTGTTCTTGACAGCATCAGGCCAGTCCAAATCTTGCAGCCCCTCCAACAATGCCTACACGCCACGTCACGGTCACGGTACTTATCCGATATACATTGTATTAAGACATCAGAAATCTATAAGCCTTCATAAAATGATTACAGCAGCTGGAAAAGTTCTGTGTTTAAATCCCAAATTTTGTCAGGACCATAATTTGTAATTAATTTTTCGACCTAAGACCATTAAATTTTTTATCCATGGTATCGCCAAAATTAATTGGCAAATACTTTTATCCCTCAAATATGAACTTTGATGACTCTACCGTATAGCGGGTAATTTTCGGGGGACAAAATATTCATGGTTCAGCAATATTGAGACATATCGTGGGTAATATTTTCATGGTTGGAGCTTGCACTGCAGGTAAAGGTAGGCAAGGTCGCTTCATTCGTGGGTAAATATTCGTGGTCAGACATCCAACCACAAAAACCACGAATATTTTGCCCCACAAAAATTACACGCTATACGGTATTTGAAGCTGCCATAACTTGAATTCTGTGGATCCAAAGTTAAAATTTTTTTGATTTTCTGAAAGCTTAGAAAAATACCTTTCAAATGGTGTCATCAAAGTTCATATTTGAGAGATAAAAGTATTTGCCAATTTGACCGTACTATGGATTATATATAGCCCTAGCCTCCTTCACCGGCCTTAGTGAAGTGCGGCCTGGAATCGAGGCTAATATAGCCCATGGTCCGAGGCCGAAAAATGACAAATTAGGGCCCTGATGAAATTTTGGATTGAAATACATCATTTGAAAGGTATTTTTAGAAAATCATAAAAATGTTGACATTGGATCAACTATACTGAAGTTATGGCTGCTGAAAGATGTTCAACTACACCCCCACCCCCCTCCGTTCAATCAATTTCTTTCAGCTGCTATAACTTAAATTCTGTAGATCCAATGTCAAAAATTTTAGGATTTTCTGAAAGCTTAGAAAAATACCTTTCAAATGGTGTCATCAAAAATCATATTTGAGAGATAAAAGTATTTGCCAATTTGACCGTACCATGGTCCGAGGCCGAAAAATGACAAATTAGGGCCCCGATGAAATTTTGGATTGAAATACATCATTTGAAAGGTATTTTCCTAAGCTTTTAGAAAATCGTAAAAATGTTGACATTGGATCAACTATACTGAAGTTATGGCTGTTGAAAGATGTTCAACTACACCCCCACCCCCTCCGTTCAATCAATTTCTTTCAGCTGCTATAACTTAAATTATGTAGATCCAAAGTAAAAAATTTTAGGATTTTCTGAAAGCTTAGAAAAATACCTTTCAAATGGTGTCATCAAAAATCATATTTGAGAGATAAAAGTATTTTCCAATTTGACCGTACCATGGATTATAGCCCATGGTCCGAGGCCGAAAAATGACAAATTAGGGCCCCGATGAAATTTTGGATTGAAATACATCATTTGAAAGGTATTTCCTAAGCTTTTAGAAAATCATAAAAATGTTGACATTGGATCAACTATACTGAAGTTATGGCTGTTGAAAGATGTTCAACTACACCCCCACCCCCTCTGTTCAATCAATTTCTTTCAGCTGCTATAACTTAAATTCTGTAGATCCAAAGTCAAAAATTTTAGGATTTTCTGAAAGCTTAGAAAAATACCTTTCAAATGGTGTCATCAAAAATCATATTTGAGAGATAAAAGATTTGCCAATCTGACCGTACCAACCATGGTTCGAGGCCGAAAAATGACAAATTAGGGCCCTGATTAAATTTTGAATTGAAAAACATGAGAGAGGTGTATCACATGACATGCTACTCACGTCAGCGTAGTGTGTGATCTTGAAGAACCATTGATCGAGTAGTTTCTGCTCTACTATAGCACCTGACCTCCATGACCTTCCATGACTATCCACCTGCTCATTAGCCAGCACTGTCCCATCCACTGGGTCCCAATTCACCACAGCCTGTATGTATATGGACAGGAGTACATGTACTCCTGATATGGAGTGTGAGTGTCATGCAGTCAGTGTGTATGGAGTGTGAGTGTCATGCAGTCAGTGTGTATGGAGTGTGAGTGGAGTGTGAGTGGAGTATGAGTGTCATGCAGTCAGTGTGTATGGAGTATGAGTGTCATGCAGTCAAGTGTGTATGGAGTATGAGTGTCATGCAGTCAAGTGTGTATGGAGTATGAGTGTCATGCAGTCAGTGTGTATAGAGTGTGAGTGTCATGCAGTCAGTGTACATGCACTACGTGTACATGCACTACGTGTACATGCACTACGTGTACATGCACTACGTGTACATGCTACGTGTACATGCACTACGTGTACATGCACTACGTGTACATGCACTACGTGTACATGCTACGTGTACATGCACTACGTGTACATGCACTACGTGTACATGCACTACGTGTACATGCTACGTGTACATGCACTACGTGTACATGCACTACGTGTACATGCTACGTGTACATGCACTACGTGTACATGCACTATGTGTACATGCACTACGTGTACATGCTACGTGTACATGCACTACGTGTACATGCACTACGTGTACATGCACTACGTGTACATGCACTACGTGTACATGCTACGTGTACATGCACTACGTGTACATGCACTACGTGTACATGCACTACGTGTACATGCACTACGTGTACATGCTACGTGTACATGCTACGTGTACATGCACTACGTGTACATGCTACGTGTACATGCACTACGTGTACATGCTACGTGTACATGCACTACGTGTACATGCTACGTGTACATGCACTACGTGTGTGAGACACTTTCCTTCTTCTTGTAAGCTAGTCCTCTGTTGTAGAGTTGTAGGAAGAGCCACTGTGTCCATCGATAGTAGTCAGGAGAGCATGTAGTCACCTCCTATATACACACGGTGATGGGGGAATGTGGTAATGAGAGGAGCTTACCCTCTCCCAGTCAAAATGACATCCCATGCGATCCAGTTGTCCTCTCATGACACCAATATTCCTACAGTGGTACATGTATAATAGGCAGGCACACATGTAGCACACAGCACACAGCACATAGCACACCCACTCACTGTACAGTCCAGGAAGATGGATCTATTCCATGATCAATGGCAGCATTTTCTGCAGGAAGACCAAATGCATCCCAACCCATTGGATGGAGCACCTCCTCTCCAAGTAACCGACGGTAACGGGCAAGCGTATCACTGATAGTGTATACACGAACATGGCCCATGTGCAGACGTCCTGAGGGATAAGGGAACATGGACAGGATGTAGGACTTAGGTCCTCGAGGTTGGGACCACGCCCACTTCCCAGCCCACCTCCCCTCAACGTCACTGGGGTTGTAGTGCGGTGTCTATAAGAGGGCGGCTGATTATAGAGGCGGCTATACTTATGGTTACCTTACCTCTGACACAGCGCAGCTCTTCCTCCTATAAAGAGAAGGGAGTGCAGGGAAACGCCTTCTAGCTCCTCTTAGCATTATAATTATTCCATGTGGATGATGTGGTAAGGGTCGTCAAACTACTAAACACCATTATGAAGCAAATATTATTATCTGGAAATGGTCGTCACAATGCACAAAAATTAATGTTATTAAGCACAGTGCATCATGTATATCTGTTCCTAGCTAGTGCTGTGAGGTCCAATACTTGAGCTGCTGGTCAGTTAGTGCAAATGCTCTTCTCTCTCTTGTAAAGGTTGCCTCTAATCGATGCAGGGCAGTCAGTACAGCTGCAGTGAATGAGAGGGGGGGCGGTCACACACACACACACACACAGGGGAGGGGAGTGTACCTGTCTTGATGGCATACTTGCTGTTTTTCTCCAGAGCCATCAAAGCATCCCCTGTACTAGGTGTACTGCTGAGTGGGGCCTTCACGTGTTTGTCCAGGGCCTGTACCAACCAACCAGAGGGAATAGCACGCACGCACGCACGCACGCACGCACGCACGCACGCACGCACGCACGCACGCACGCACGCACGCACGCACGCACGCACGCACACACACTAGCTAGTAGCTCACCATGGAGAGGTGTATGAGAGAGGACACCACTTGACCCAGGCTCTGCAATGAGATGTGTACACACACACACACACAAACACTCTTACCCTCTGGACTACTCCGTACTGGTCCTGTGTGTACGAGGCCACTGCTAGCTCTGACAATCCTCTCACTGCACACACTATTAGTCTACTATCAGAATACAGCGTTTGCTCATCAGAGCCCGGCAACTGAGAAGCGGGACATTAGCAAGAGGACTGCATAGTCAGCACTTACTGTAGAGAGGAAGTGAATGAAGAATGGCTTTCTCTTTATAGCCTCCACCAATGCAGCGGGTATTCCCCTCACTCTGCCAGACAAGCCACTCAACTGCTCGTGTGAGGATAACACTCACGAAACACTCCCCCGCCCACTCACCTGGTTAGCTAAGCTGTGTGTGTTGTCCAGTGGTGGTGGTGGTTGTAGGGAGGTGACATTACTGGGGGGAGAATAGGACCAGAGCCCTGCCCCCCTCTCAACCACCCCCCTTCTTGTCAGTGGGGGGGGCTCTAATGAACACCAACCCCTCTCAGGGGGAAGTACTGTACACATCACGTGATACATCATTATATCACCTGACTATTATACCTTCAGTACGAGAGGTAGTGGTGGTTTCCATGGATACAGTAGAGGAATCTCCTCCTGTCAATTTGTTGGTGAGCTTGTGTATAAGAGTGAGACATTGTGTAGAGACATCTCTCCACACACCCGGCTGACCAGCTCGGTCCAAACTGAACACTTGTGCTCTCCGGCCTGGCAGAGTGGCCAGATTACACACATCCAGGAATCCCAGTGCCTGTGCAGGAGGGACAGACAATAAATACAATGCAATGTATAAACTCACTCTGAGCAGAGGATTGTTAGCCTGGAGAGCGTGTGTTAGTAGATGGTCTGACTCACTGGCAAACATGGCCACTATTGGGAAGGCTATAGCCTGCATATGGGGGTACATGTACAGAGATAGTGGCGTGCGTGTGTGTGTGTGGGGTGTACCTGTGTGTGGGGGGGGGTGTACCTGTGTGTGGGGGGGTGTACCTGTGTTTGGAAGGTTTGGAATAGTGTCAGAGCGAAGCTTCTCAAGGCTTGACTCAGTGTGCCGGTTAGTAACAGTAGGATCACAAGTTCAAAGGTCAACCACACCTCCCACGAGAGATACCAATGACACAACAAGTAGAGAGGGTAGATCCAGCGTAGGTCCTATCATCACCATGACAACCACATGATTATATACTAATGTTAGTCTTACCTTGAGTGACATGACTAGTCCTTGTGTACAGTGAGCCAGAGTGTGACCACGCAACGAGAATAATGCCCCTTGTTGAATAGAGGGCAGCACTAGTACTCTCCGCTTGTCAACATAATAGCGCACCCCCCAAGCCACACCCTACACACACACACACATCACAGCATGGTCTCACACACACACACACACTCACGGCTAGAGTTGCGTGGGCAGTAAGGAACGCCCACTCTCCACTCCACACTCTGTACCCAGCGAGACTAGAAAGGCAGTGACCTTTGACCCCTCCACTAAATCCAAACACGGCCACAGTTACGAGGTGGGTGGGGCGTAGCACAGACCAGAGCATTGATACTCTAGTAGCATACACTGGGAGCTCAGCTGTGGTCGTTACGGTGTATATCACCATGACAACCATAAGCGAGGACAGAAAGAGGCAATAAAGAAAGAAAATGTTGAGTGACAGTCCACCTGTATAATCGCTGATATATAATTACTTATATATGGACACACACACACACCTGAGGAGAGTGGGTGATGGTAGGGAGAGGTGAGAGTCGTATACAGCATGAGGAGAGGAGCTGCTAACACACACAACCACAAGGCACTGCTCAGAGCACGCCATCTATACATCTAGTGGGTGGGCATTAATTAGAAACGAGCCTTACTTAGGAGAGTAGGTCCCTCACCTGCACAAACCACCTCATTGCTTCTCCTTACTCGTCCAGGAAGTCAGGAACTAGCTACAAAGAGTCTACACCAGCACGCTGCATGAAGGCCTTCTCTGTAAAGGGTCGTCAAAGCTATACACATAGTCAGTAGATCTATAGTTATGATGACCCTTTACCAGTAATGGCCATGTGTTCACTGTCTCGAGTTCTATCAGCGCTAGCTCTTCTGTTCATCGCCTACAATGCCTTCAACATGTACACTATATTCTACCCATCTCAATGCAGCCGTGGGGACCGCTGTATCCATCCAAAGCACCCCCTCAGCTCTCCCATGGAGGTATCCCCTAGCTAGCTACCCTGGTACCTGTGTGTGTGTGTGTGTCATGGTGTCTGTTTGCAGCTCTGGGTGTACACTTCCCCTCATGCCTCCACTCAGTCCAGTGCTCGTGGGATGAATCAACTGCTCCACTGGTCCTCCTTCAATAGGAACATCTCTCAAGACGAGTGAGCACACATCACACACACATCACTGGGGGGGGGGGGGGGCAGACCTATTACTATATAAGGACATCATACCCCATACACACACACATACAGAAGTGTGAATGTAACGCTGTCCAGCTCCACTCTCAATAATGGCTCTCTGTATGCTCACGTATTCCTAGGACGCAAGGGAAAGTCCCCTATGACATCAAATGATGTCACACTCATGTCTGTGGGTGTGGTTCCGTTAACAAAATACTCACTCCTTCGCTCGAGTTCATTCAATCTTCTCTTTGGAATCAAGGGGTCAAAGGTGAGTCTACATAGTATGGGTGGGCCCAATGTTGTTGCTATGACCACAGGAAGTGGACCGCGTGGTGTCTCATTGGATACCATCACTCAGTGTGGGTAGTTTGGACGAGGACTTTGTGTTTGACTCCCACAATACCCCCCCTGATCTAATTCCTTACATAAGGTGCCCCCCACACGCTCACATGACGTGTACTCCCCCCCCCCCCCCACGCTCACTCATATGACGTGTACCCCCACAGACTGACCCCCCACAGTCGACCTCTCAAGTACCTCCCACTACTCTACCTGGACAAGCTCCAAATAAGACGAAGAGATTTAATAGTAATTAACTTGTATTAAGAGCTTCTAATTAGTGCCCCCCTCAGCCGCTAGGTCCGACCAATGAGAGTGTCTCGCTGCTGATCAAGTACACACCTCTACCAGTGGGTAGACTGCGTCTGTATGGCCTCTTTTCTGGTGCCCTGGACAACATGCAGCGACTGGGTTAGTGAGATTTTCATCTAGTCACTGTACATGTGTGTGTGTGCAGGCTTCACAGAGAAGGAGTTTGAAGATGTGAAGGGAATTGTTTTGGATACCAACTTCTACCTGTTTGCTCTCACCATGCTCATCTCTGTGTTCCATGTAAACCACTCACCATAATTCCACCAATATAACCATTCCCTATTCTGTAGTTGCTGTTTGATTTCTTGGCCTTCAAGAATGATATAGAGTTCTGGCGAGGACGTAAGACTACAGCAGGACTAGCCACTAGCACCAGTAAGTGACTACAGCAGGACTAGCCACTAGCACCAGTAAGTGCCATCACTATGGTGTGTGCAGTTACATTTCCAAGCCTATAAAAAGGATGGGCTATATAATTATAAGTACCGTACATGCTTGATCAGGAGCCGCTTGATCAGGAGCCGCGGCTACTAAATGTTTCATTTTGCTGGAAGAGGAGGCTACAATTCGAGAGAGGACACTGTTCAAGAGCGGCGTTTATTAGCTCCAGCTAATTCAACAACCTTTAGTTTGTCATCAAAAGTTCTTTCATCTGCATAAACTTGAATCTGCCATGAGAAAGTCTTTGTGAATCACTAACAAGCTGCTACTTGTACCCAGAAGCTACGTACATGTAGCTAGCTGCTAATATTAATAATTTTTTGGCTGCCTTGTGCAGAAATGCTAGATTAAAAGTTCACTGAGGCTACTATTTGAGAGCGGCTACTAAATGTTTCATTTTGCTAGCAAGGGAGGCTACTATTTGAGTGCGGCCTTTATACAAGAGCGGCCTCTGATCGAGCATATACGGTAGGTACATGCGTTGTCGTAGCTAACTTAGAACGGCCATAACTTTAGTTCAATATCACTAATTTATGATTTTCTGAAAGCTTAGAGAGAGGCCTAATTTCAGATGATGTGTTAAAATCAAATTTGGGCCTGTTTTTGAGCATACAAACCTGAAAGAGCTCCTTCTTGCTATTAGAACTCTAATTACAGAGCCAACTCTAGTACTGGGGACCACCTAGCGTTAAATAGAGAACCTTGGAACGGCCATATTCTGTGTTGGGGACGTACAATTTCAAAGGAAAAATATGCATGAAATCTGACCTTTCTCTGTGCAGTTGTATGGCGTGCCTTTAGCCACAGTGTTGTGTTTCTGTATCTGCTGGAGGAGAAGACAAGTCTGTTAGTGATTGTTCCCTCAGGCATAGCCACCATTATTGAGGTAGGTCTTTCTCTCTGGCCAAGTATCGATCCCTCTTCACTTCACTACATGCTCAGTATTGGAAGGCTCTGAGAGCTTGCAAGACTCGTGTGGTATGGAAGGGTGTCCTACCAACACTAGAGGTAACCCCACTCTCTCACTGTGTGTGTGTACTGCTCAACTTTCACTACTGTGTGCACAGAGAGGTGTCAAGGTTGGTTCAGAGTTAGAGACAGCAGTGTATGATACTCAAGCCATGAAGAAGCTGTCTTATCTCCTGTGTCCCCTGGTGCTAGTGGGTGCAGTCTACCAGCTGGTCTACTCCTCTTACAGAAGGTGAGCTCTCATTAACCAATGGTATCAATGGCTAGTGCAGTGTCACAGTTGGTACTCCTGGATCATCAACTCTCTGGTGAATGGAGTGTACACCTTTGGCTTCTTGTTCATGCTGCCACAACTCTTCCTCAACTATAAAGTAAGCCACCACTACACCTGTGTGTACGTACGTGTGTGTGTAGCCCCACCGGCCCCCTTTGTGTGTGTACGTGTGTGTGTGTGGCCCCACCACCCCCTTTGTGTGTGTGTGTAGCCCCACCGGCCTCCTTTGTGTGTGTGTGTGTGTGTGTGTGTAGCCCCACCGGCCCCCTTTGTGTGTGTGTGTGTGTGTGTGTGTGTGTGTGTGTGTGTGTGTAGCCCCGCCACCCCCTTTGTGTGTGTGTGTAGCCCCACCGCCCCCTTTGTGTGTGTACATGTGTTGACCTCTTACCTACATTTGCATAGCTCAAGTCAGTGGCTCACCTTCCCTGGAGAGCCTTCATGTACAAGGTGAGAGCTGACCCCTGTGACCTGTGTGACCTCTGAACCCAACACACAGGCATTCAACACGTTTATTGATGATGTATTTGCATTCATCATCGTCATGCCAACAGCTCATCGTATTGCTGTGTTCCGTGATGACCTCGTGTTTCTTGTCTATCTCTACCAGCGCTGGTAAGCCACACCTATCCACATTTAGGCCACACCCCTTATTGTCCCCTCGCCACTCTACAGGCTGTATCCAGTGGACAAGGCTAGAGTCAATGAATTTGGAGAATCATTTGAAACTAAGCAACATCAGGACTAGCAGATATAATGTTATATAGCTGAGATATTGTTAGTGTTTATATTTTCAGGTTGATTTTTGCACATTGGAATTTCATAAATTATGGCAGTAGAAATAACTATAAGTGGGTATCTAATAAACAGTCTCATAATTATTATCATCCAAGATGGTATTAGTTCTTAGCGATGTGTTCCTGGCAGAACTGAGTGATTCTATCACAGGCTATAATGAGACCATCTTTTGGCATGATTAGAGCAATCCTCATAGCACCAGCCCTCATGAAAGCCTGTATAATGGAGGGAGGGGAGACATCAATTCAAGTTATATGGCAGCTGAACAAGTACCTGAAAACCATATTGATTAAATGGCCATAACTTTTAGTGCTGTAGATCCAATGTCAACATTTTTATGATTTTCTGAAAGCCAAGAAAAATACCTTTCAAATGTCAATGAAAAATTTTGTTGGGGCCATAATTTGTCATTTTTCGGCCTCAAACCATGGGCTATAATCCATGGTATCGCCAAATGGCAAACACTGTTATCTCTCAAATATGAAATTTGATGACCACCATTTGAAAGGTACTTTTCTAAGCTTTCAGAAAATTATAAACATTTTAACATTGGATCCACAGAACTAAAGTTATGGCCGTTTAAAGATGCTATTTAATGCTACTGAGAAGCACACAACATACACACACACTAGAGAGATGAGGGGGTGACGTACCGTCCCTGGTAGGCACACAACGCCTTGCTCTATGATGAGCTGTTTTAAGAAGGAGATGTCATCTTGAAACTCTGTGAACCTCTCTAAGTCAATGGTGACCTACACACATACACAGGTACAGTATCAGTGACACACTATGACTCACTATGACTCACCATCATGTACATGGCTCCTGCTGGCATGACTGGAGTCAAACCATCCACTTTAGACAACCTTTCATAGCAAGCCACAGCATTGCCTTCAAATGTGGCAATAGTCTCAGCAAAGAATGAGTTGGGTACATTCTTAAAGATGTCTGGAATAGCTGCTTGTATGAGAGCACATGGTCCAATGTTCCTAGTGGCTAGTCTCCTCAGGCCAGGCTTCACCTACACCGGCAATACACACACACACACAGGTAGAGGGTTGAATACACCTCTGCCTCAAGAGCTCCTTGTGTGTCATGAGCGATGACCCAGCCCACCCTCCATCCTGGGACCAGGTATCTCTTAGAGAGGCCACTACACGTGAGCACAGGCACATCCTCTGCCACTGAGGAGATAGGATGAAACACCTGCCCTTTGTATACCTGCAAACACAACGCTATAGCTATGGAGATATAAACACTATAGCTACGTATAGAGATGTGCTACCCTACCACATGTGCGTAGGTTTCATCAGCAATGATGGGCAGTTTGTGTCTCCTGGCAATGTCCACAAAGCCCCTCAAATGCTCCTGCGTGTACACAGAGCCACAAGGGTTGCTAGGATTGTTGAGGAGGAGAGCTTTAGTGTTTGAGTCCACCAAACTCTCTAGTTGCTCTAGGTCAGCCTCCCAATTTCTCTCAGCCTGTATATAGAGGTATGTGGTGTATTAAGATTTGGGCCTGTAAGAGCTCTCCCCTCACCAGAAGGTTGTAATATTTGAGGTGTACTTGAAGTGCCCCTGCCAGACAGTTGTAGAGGCTGTAGCCTGGAGAAGGGACTATCATGTTGGAGCCTGCCTCACAGAGCACACTGAAGCACAGCTCTAGAGCACCAGCACACCCAGTACCCATGATCACATCCTACACACACACAGACACAATCAATATAGACACACCCACACACCCACACACTCACGTCATGTGTGAGTGGGCAGTCAGGAGTAGAGAACTGCTTTGCTATGGCTTCTCGTGCAATCTGGTAACCATAAGATGTGCCGTAGCTGTACGAGACTCCGCCCACCAGTACCTTCTGTACTGCAGCTACCGTGGCCGGGTGAGGTGGGAGGTTACCAAACACAGAGGGGTCACCTACACACCGGGAGAGTATCATAATCACATGAATGGATCTAGCTAATAGCACTATACCTATGCCCAATGAATAAATGTCCTTTTTGCTTTGCTTGATGGCCTCGGGATAGTGGGTCTCTGTGGCTTCTCTGATTGGATTAATGGCCGCCTTGGCAGACTTAGTGCTAGCTACACTCCAAAGTCTAGCCATTATTTAATTTTATGTTTATAATTATTTAATTAATATGGATGGTAAAGATCGCCAATAATAAAAGATGGAATAGCATGTAAAAGCCAAAATGAAATGTAATAGTATATACATGGCTATTGTTTGAGATTGTTCTCTGCCTGAGCAATGACCTCGAGTGTGGCTTTCACGTCCACCCTTTTGTTTAGTTTGACATAGCGTCTCTTCTTGACAGTGACAAGTGTTAGCCAATCAGGTGCTAGCTCACTCAGACAGTGGAGGTGGTCCGCCACACGCTCTGTGCATGAGTGAGACAAACCATTAATCACACACATGCATCATGCATCATACACACACAGCTCTGTTCACAGAAACTGGGCGACCCAACTTCCCAGAGAAAGAATTGTAAAGAAAGGTCCCCAAGAGGAAATCGAACCCATGCTTATCTATCATCTAATCTACTAAGCCATCACCCCAACCACTAAGCCACACCTACACTGTACTAATACTGTATAGACTTATAGTGCACAACCCAACAGAAATTGCAGAAAAACAACCAATCAACCTGGCAAGCTACTTCCTTCACTAGCACAGCACAGGCGGTGTACAGTGCTCACCTGGGGCCATCCTAGAGAGGGTGGAGTCAGACACTTTACTCACTACGTCCTCCCAGCAGAGAGACGCTTTCTTCTCGACCACAAACAGGCAACGGAGGATACGCACAAACTCTGGTAACCTAGCAACCATCTCAAGCCTCCGTTCTTTGACAGGATCTCGTGTGATTGTTGCTCGAGCCTTTGTTGCCTCCTTTGCACGTATCTGTGCGTGGGCGAGAATATTAATAGAGATAAAGTTGTTTCATACATGTACATGCATCCATACCATATCCAGGAGGTCTGGGGAGATTCCCTTGAGAGCAAGGGGTGTGGCTATGGACAGAGGGGTTGTGGCCTCTTGTACCACCCCCTGACAAGCATCTGATAGTGCAGAGGTCACTCTAGGGGTCAATCGAGAGCCAACCTCACGCAACACATCAGCTGCTCCAGTATAGCTCTCTGTGGGGACGGAGGCATTAGTATGGGAGGGAGTACACACACACACACCACCTTGTAATGGTGGTTGTGGTAGGGAGTATGGGGAGTATGGGGGGGGGGGAGTACACACACACACACCACCTTGTAATGGTGGTTGTGGTAGGGAGTATGGGGGGGGGGGAGTACACACACACACCACCTTGTAATGGTGGTTGTGGTAGGGAGTATGGGGGGGGGGGAGTACACACACACACACCACCTTGTAATGGTGGTTGTGGTAGGGAGTATGGGGGGGGGGGGGAGTACACACACACACCACTACACACACACACCACCTTGTAATGGTGGTTGTGGTAGGGAGTATGGGGGGGGGGGGGTATGGGGGGGAGTACACACACACACACCACCTTGTAATGGTGGTTGTGGTAGGGGTGATTCAACCACCTCTGGCAGACTGTCCAGATTGAAGTCAGGATGCCAACGCTGTACTTTGTCCTCTGGGATACTCAATGGAGGATCGAGAGATAATAGGAACGTCTTGTGATGCTCTCTCACCACAGACACAAGGCCGTCATGAAATACCTTCCTTCTCTTAATTAGATCAGCTGGCTTCAGGGCCTCAGACGACACATCAGTGACACACTCGAGGGTGAGTTGGTAACCAGTATCATAGCAACCAGGGATGCTCTTCTCTTGCCGGAACTTGAAGGCTGTGGGATGGACTGTCTTGATCTGGGCAAGATTACGCACTTCAAAATCTCTGCAATAAAAAACATTGTCATCAATTCAAAGAGCTACTAAATGCACATTTTAGCTGTGAAAATGGACAATCCCAACTGCTGTAGTTATGAGCAGTCAAATGAAACACTGAGTATCCTAGCAACCAGATAGTGGCTTCACCTTCGAGACATTTTTTGTACTGCTTTCTTTAGTTTATTGAATGTTGCCATCTCCTGTCTCTTGTGCAACATGTTGACCACTGTGTCTGTGCAGCGAAACCTCTCTGCTAGGAGGGCATAGGAAGGGGGGAGGGGCAGGTCAGAGGTCAACGGCACAGGCTCTGCTAGTGATTGCAAGCGCTTGTAAGCAGGCACTTTACTGCAAGAGAGGATATGATGCACACACACACACACACTGAGTATAACCACCTCCTGCCTGTCTCCTTGGTGGGACTCTGTATCTCCAGACACCTGAACTCTTTAATCGCAGGGGCCCTCTCTTTGATTGCATTGATTGCAGGGGCTCTCTGTTTCTCTTCTCTGGTGGGTAGTGCCAGCTCGTGTGCTGACAGTCGATGCATCTCTGCCACCATCTCGCGTCTTGACTGTGAGGTGTGTGGTGTGTGTGAGGTGTTCTTGACAGGGCTCTTGAGTTGGGCCAGTTGAACAAGAGCAGCTCCCCGAGAGGTGGGGGGTCTGGGAGGGTGTGTGGGGGGTCTTTTGGGGGGCGTTGAAGGGAGGGTAGCTCCTCGGGGGGTGGGGAGGTGTGACTTTAGTGCAGACAGTTTGGTCATTGTATCGGGACATGGGGACAATTGTAACGAGGGGGTGACATCAGAGGGAGGTGGTGTTGTGACCTTTGAACTATCGGCTTGTTCACCAGGTGCTGGAATGTCAGACTTGGCAGCTTCGGCTATGACATCAAACAGATCTTGTAGTGATCGCTGCCCCTTGGCATGGCTAGTCTTGCTTCTCCTTGTACCAGCTCTCCTTGTCCTACTACTACTACTGGTGGCCTTGCTAACAGAGGTAGCTGTAGAGGTGGTGGCCTTGCCAACAGGCTGTGAGGTGGTAGTGGTAGAGTCCTCCACGAGACTGAGCTTCCGTCTCTTGATAGAGGCGGCATGGTCTTCAGTAGTCCTCCTCTTTTTGGAGGGGAAGTAGCCGCTTATAGAGCTCTGGGCCATCTTTATAGCACCTTCTACTTCGAACTCGCTAACTCTGCCTACCAGACACGCCCCCTTTTACAAACGCTAGAGACACGCCCAATTCAACTTATTATGCATAATACAAAAAATTAATTATTATGTGCAAAAAATGGGAATTAAAAAAATTAATAACAAAGTGTCAGTTAATTCCAGCGATGGTGTCACTCTCCTCGTCACCTGCAGAGTGTACAAGCACAACAATAATAGGCATGCATCAAAACCCACGTTATGAATCATTTGGGTCTGAAATAAGCACATCATAACTATTTGTAGCACTATCAAAGAGCTACTCAATGTTGTTTGGACGTTATACACACAACACTCACATGTGGGCTGTGCCGTGTCCTGAGGCAATGAGGGGCTGCCCCCACTAATTAGTGCAGTCTCCCCTTCCATGACTCCAGTAGCCAGTGAGGAAGCTCCACTCATGCCACCCACCACTGCACCACTCAGCTCAGCCTTGGCCTTGAGGTCTCTGGCCAGCTTAGCTACCTGTGTGTCAATATTCAACACACACACACACACACACACACACACACACACACACACACACACACACACACACACACACACACACACACACCCACACACTAACTCACTCTCTGGCACGTGTGTACATGCTGACTGCATAGCGTACTGCTGACGCGGCATCTCTGTACTTCTCTTCAGTCTCATGAAGCTCTGCTGTTGACAGGTAATACTGAGCAGCTTTACGAGGAGAGATTGCCTCCACCAGTCTGTGTGAGGGGGTGGTGTGAGGGTGTGTGTTAAGTGGAGGGAGTCCCACTCACTTTGCGGCTTTCCTAAGTACTTGTCCTGCTGTGTCGGCATGTCCACTCTCATGATACATAGCACTGGCACGCTCCAGACACTCTGAGCTGTCCTCCATTCTCCCTTGCTCCTATACACAGAGGGGAGCATAGACAGTTAATGTAGCTACACATGAACACACCTTGCATAGATTGGCAGCTTGCTCTAGAGACCTGTGTGAGAAAGAGTAATGTACACACACACACACACAGTGAAGGGATACTTACTTGCCAGCACTGAATAGACTGTCTGAGAGCTCAGGAAATACAACACACACACCGTTGACTACTATGCCTCTACACACGTACACACACTACTAGTACTAGTTGAGGATACGCATGATTCCGATAGTAAATCTCAGCAGCTCTCTCATAGGCATCTTTTGATTTATCCAAAGCTTTAGCATTTCTGAAACACAGTGCTACGTGTGTGTGCATGGCATGACAGGACACAGAGGAGGGGGAGAGTGTCTTACCAGCTTTATCAAATGCATGAGCAGCTCCATCAAGATCAGCATTCCATTTCAGCCAGTTGGTCTTGAGACTATAAGGCAGGCAGTTAACTCAGACACACACCACTCAGGCACTCACCATTTCTCAGCCTCTGCTATTAGCTTGTCACCCTCGGCTACTTTAGCAGCATTCACAGTAGTTGTAGCCATTGATTTACTTTTTTTAACAAACTTTTGTATGGTAAAGGTCGGAGATAAGCTAAAGTGTTGTATATTTGTATAGGTAGCTGCTAAGTGGCGATTTTCAATCGCAAGCTGCGATGGCCGAGTGGTTAAGGCGTTGGACTTGAAATCCAATGGGGTCTCCCCGCACAGGTTCGAACCCTGTTCGCAGCGACAACCGTGATTTTTTTATCCTTTTAAGCATTTGAGCTAAGATCGTATTTTTACTAGGATGCAAATTATTTCTACTTCGAATTCAAGACCTAGGCGTGGATTGAAGCACTGTTTAAGTGGGAGGGGCTCAAATTAACCGGAATGGAACTAAAGAAAGTCATGTGAAGTGCTGCAAAGCATTAATTAGTTCCATTTACAGTAGGAAGGCGTGGTCTTCAGTTAGAGCTACACAATTTCAGTTTTCAGTGCAGTCTAGTACAGTATCTGTACAGTATAGTATAGTATAGTGGCTAGTAGACGTCTCTAGCATAATGTTTTCCTCCAAACCAAAGTTAGAAGGTAATCAGCTATAAGCTATAATTTTATGTATCTTCAATTCTAGAGAAAGCAATAGGAACTGTATTCTCAGTTCATATGCTCACTGTTGTCACACACACACACACCCATTCACTGTGTACCTGCCTGGACTTTAGACACCCTCTTCA
Source organism: Halichondria panicea (assembly GCF_963675165.1). Lineage (NCBI taxonomy): Eukaryota > Metazoa > Porifera > Demospongiae > Suberitida > Halichondriidae > Halichondria > Halichondria panicea. The sequence continues at coordinate 58,035 of NC_087388.1, forward strand.
CACTCAAGGTAAACACTCTTAACACTTATACGAGCAGTACTACCACCCCCCATACACACCCACACACACACAGTTCACAACCAAGCAGATGGAAAGAGCCTCTAGGAAGTGTGAGAAAGAAGAGAGAGCCCAGAAAGCTAAGGTGACCAAGGCTCTGAAGCAGGGCAACACAGAGGGAGCTCGGATATACGCTGAGAACGCAATACGGAAGAAGAATGAAGGTCTCAACTATTTGAGAATGGCTGCCAGGATTGACGCAGTGTCCAGTAGAGTACAGACTGCCATGATGACCAAGGAGGTGTGTGTGGGGGGAGGGGTAGGGGGGGTCAATGTACTGCTAGAATCACACTGGTTGTATAATGGAAGTATGTCATTGAGGCCAATGTTATGTACAGTGTACTCATGATTCCCCCCTTCCCTCAGATATCCAAACAGATGGGAGGTGTGGTGAAGGGACTGGACAAGGTGGTGGCCTCTATGGACCTAGAGAAGGTGGGTGGAGTCTCAATTAGTAGCAGCAACTTCAGTCTTGTCTTTTATACAGATTTCTTCGACAATGGCAAAGTTTGAGGGTCTGTTTGAGGACCTGGACACGCACACTCAAGTGATGGACTCTGCTATGAGCACAGCCACCACTCTGTCCACTCCACAGGACCAAGTAGAGGCTCTCATGACCAGGGTACAATATAATTATATAAGAATGATCAGTTAATTCCCATCATTATGGGCTAAGTATTACACTCTCCTCTGGATAGGTGGCGGAAGAGAATGGTTTGGAGGTGATCCAACAGCTGTCCGACAATCCTGTTGCCACGGGAACCCCTCAGACGGGGGAGGGGGCTACACTGACTACAGACCAGGAAGATCAACTATCACGAAGGTGGGTACAGTACAAGCACTAACATAGTATAGTGACGTCTGTCTATTGTGGCCACTCTCTATAATACAGGCAGGTTAATGGGCCCCACAGCCTGTACAGTAGAACCTCGGTTATCCGGACACCTTGGTTCCAGAAGCAGGCCGGATAAGTGAATATGCCGGATAATTGAATAGATAAACCACGCCTTGATCCACCCACTTTATTGATAAACAGCAGTGCCGCATGGTTGTCTGCGCATGCGCAGAAGATAAGCAGGCATGTCTCCATGGTAACAGCTGCAATGCGCATGCGCATTTGAGGGACACGCCCATTTTCTGATCTGATAAAAAGAAAACTGCCAAGCCGGATAATCGAGGTTCCGGATAATGGAGGGCCGGATAATCGAGGTTCTACTGTATAGCATGTGTTTGGACTGTGTTAGCAGGCCATCTGCTGGACAATCCCCCTCCCATACACACATGCTCTGGACAATGTACCATCACTTATCCCCCTCCCATAAACACATGCTCCGGACAATGTACCATCACTTGTCCCCCCTCCCATACACACATGCTCTGGACAATGTACCATCACTTATCCCCCTCCCATAAACACATGCTCCGGACAATGTACCATCATTTGTCCCCCCTCCCATAAACACATGCTCCGGACAATGTACCATCACTTATCCCCCCTCCCATACAATGTACCATCACTTGTCCCCCCTCCCATACACACATGCTCAGATTGGCAGCACTAAGACAGCCCAACTAACAACCCCGCAGCAGATGACATGAACTCTGACCTCATGAACTGTTCTAGTGTACTTCGTGTTGTACACATTAATTAATTGTTGCATTAATTATTTTTAAACAAATTCAATAAAGTTATTGTATAGTACTTATCTTATGCATGTGATCGTGATACAATTCGACAATAATTGATATGGTAATTCAAGTACAGATTATATACATGCATGTCACGATATATATGAAAGCTGGCCTAACAAAAGTGATAAATTGCCAGCTAGTGAGAAATGAAAAAATGTGTGGAATAGTACATATAATATATGTAGCTGTGAGATAGTTATGTTCAGTTTGTTAAACAGAGCAGCAGTGGTAACTAAAGGATGGACTGGTACTTGACAGCGAACATGATCCAGACAGCACACCTGTCCTCAGGATAAGGGAATACCCTCACTCTGAGTGCTAGCCTCACACTGTCTCCCTGGCAACCCACCACCTCTGCACACACTGGAGACCTGGAGAAGGGGTCATGAGACACATCATTAAAGCAAGTATATATAACACAAGGAGAAACCATTCAGTACAGATCATAAATACAACAGGAAGATATTGCTGACAAATTATTGCCAACAATCAACAATGAATTATTCAACAAATACTGTATGTATCTATTAGGTAACTTCATATTGAACAGAGCACAGATGCCCATGCAGACACACACACTGACCTGAGACAGATGCCCAGCTATGCACACAGACACACAGACACACACTGACCTGAGACAGATGCCCAGCTATGCACACAGACACACACACACACTGACCTGAGACAGATGGCGAAGGCTCTGTGTGGGTCCCTGTGAAGGAGCTGGAGGGGAAATCCCTTGAACGAGTGACCATCTGGTACAATGTTTCTGATGGAGTCCTGAAACTCCTCGTTGCTAATGCCTCCCACTCCTAGACAACGCTCCATCTCGTACGAGGCTAGGGCGGGGCTAAGGAGGTAGCAAAGGTCATCATCCCACACTGTACTCAAGCACAGGTCCTGGATAGGGGGCGAGGAGAAGCCACTCAAAAGCACACATAACACCAGGCATAGCCACATACAGCTAGTGTACATATCCACCCACTCACTCTTCTGTGTTGCACTGTGAGCGCTCTGAGCTGTGTCTCTAGCTGATGACTAGCCAACCCATGGTCCACTCCACTGGGCAGGAGGGGGGGGATGCTGCCACTACACTGCAGGCTAGTCACAGACCTGAGGGAACACACACAAACAGTTGACATTCTTATAATGGAATCTGCTATATACATATACCAGGACCCTATGAATCTGTCAATCAGTTTTTAAATTGGATAATCAAACCTCTCTACACCAACAGCTGACATTTGGGAATGCTGGATTTGTACAGAACTCACAACATTGGAATGGTATAATATTATTATGATAGCTCCACAGGAGACAGACCTGATAGCCTGGTGGCTCATGTGCTTCCATAGTGCTTCATTGTCCAGTTGGAAGGAGACAGTCAATAGAGAGTCAGTGGATTGTGTGTTGGCAAGAAAGCTCTTATGATTGAAGATGCAGCCTATGGTACGGTAGGGGTGTGCTGGAGGAGGGTGGGCCCTTCCTGCATGAGTGGACTGGTCGAATATAGCATGACTGTATCTGTAGAGGGAAGAGTGGGTGCGTGCGTGCATGCGTGTGCGTGCGTGTGTGTGTGGTGTGTGTGTGTGTGTGTGTGTGTGTGTGTGTGTGTGCGTGCGTGCGTGCGTGTGTGTGTGTGCGTGCGTGCGTGCATGCGTGTGTGTGTGTGTGTGGTGTGTGTGTGTGTGTGTGTGTGTGTGTGTGTGTGTGTGTGTGTGTGTGTGTGTGTGTGTGTGGTGTGCGTGTGCGTGTGTGTGTGTGTGTGTGTGTGTGTGTGTGTGTGTGTGTGTAGTGTAAGTACACAAACAGATTCAGTTTCAACACTTGTAACCACCTAACCTTTGACCTGTGATGCTCTCCCAGAAGGTAACAGATCCATCATAGCTAAGGGTCATGACCCACGTGTGGCCCACCCCTTTGACCTTTGACCCCACACAGACATAAGCATCGAGGCCAAATCCAAGCAGTAGACTACACAGTAGCACACAGTGGTCTTCAATACACTGGAGGTATTGTGGATAGTGTGGGTGTGTAGGGGGGGGGGCAGTCAGAGCGTGGGTGTGTGTAGGGGGGGGGCAGTCAGAGTGTGGGTGTATGTAAGGGGGGCAGTCAGAGTGTGGGTGTGTGTAGGGGGGGCAGAGCGTGGGTGTGTGTAGGGGGGGCAGTCAGAGCGAGGGCAGCTAAGGAGAGCACACAATTCTATAAAGATAGCTGTACGGGAGCTTACCCCCTTCCTCTGTGTCAGTAGTGTGTGGTGGGTGGTCCACACTTGAGCACAAGCTCCTTCATTGCCAACACTGCTCGTCTTCTCAAATGGAAACAAACTCACAAACCTACAAACGTTAATATAATTATAATGCACACACTGATCTAAGATTCCTAAACCCCGGTCAAATTGGCAAATACTTTTATTTCTCAAATAGAACTTTGATGACACCATTTGAAAGGTATTTTTCTAAGCTTTCAGAAAATCATAATATTTTAAACTTTGGATCCACAAAATTTAAGTTATGACAGCTGAAATAAATTGATTGAACGGAGGGGGTGGGGGTGTAGTTGAACATCTTTCAACAGCCATAACTTCAGTACAGTTGATCCAATGTCAAATTTTTTATGATTTTCTGAAAGCTTAGGAAAATACCTTTCAAATGATGTATTTCAATCCAAAATTTCATAAGGGCCCTAATTTGTCATTTTTCGGCCTCGGACCATGGGCTATAATCCATGGTACGGTCAAATTGGCAAATTCTTTTATCTCTCAAATATGAACTTTGATGACACAATTTGAAAGGTATTTTTCTAAGCTTTCAGAAAATCATAAAACTTTTGACTTTGGATCCACAAAATTTAAGTTATGACAGCTGAAATAAATTGATTGAACAGAGGGGGTGGAGGTGTAGTTGAACATCTTTCAACAGCCATAACTTCAGTACAGTTGATCCAGTGTCAAAATTTTTATGATTTTCTGAAAGCTTAGGAAAATACCTTTCAAATGATGTATTTCAATCCAAAATTTCGTAAGGGCCCTAATTTGTCATTTTTCGGCCTCGGACCATGGGCACATGGGTACGGCCAAATTGGCAAATACTTTTATCTCTCAAATATGAACTTTGATGACACCATTTGAAAGGTATTTTTCAAACATTTTTAACATTGGATCGATTGATTAAACAGAGGGAGTGGTGCAGTAACACAATGATTAGCTAATGCTTTGTAATCATAAGCACACACCCACACGCCCCCTCACCTTGCTGCATGGCGAGGGCTGTCCAATAGTCTCCCTGCTCTGAGGGGGTGGATGTACGTGCACACAAGATGGCTTCCCCCGCTCTCATCCCGGGCAAATATCTTAACCAGTCTCTGAGAATGAGACGCTCGTATCTCCAAATATTCCCTCCACCATTGTTTCGTGTAGATCAGGAACAAACGATCTCTTTCATCCTTTCGTTGTTTCTCAATCCCAAGTTGTGCTTTAAGCATATCAGAGTGAATAACTTGATCCTTTGATCTGGGAAGAAGCTCTAACTTGATATCTATAATCCCGGCTGGTATACTAGCTTGACTCCCCACCCCAGTCAGCTCTACACTAGTGAGAGTGCTACCAGACCTCTCTGTCAGGACACTCCGCCACTCAACACGACTAGTGCCAACAGTTTCTGTGCTTGAGTTGGAGAGTGTTCGTGTGAGAACTAGATGGATAGGGTTGCCTAGCGACAGAGCCTCGGTATAGGATAAAGAGTGGGTAGATTGACTGCTCAGTTCTAATAGGAATGCTTCGTTGATGGTTGGATCACATGAGCACGGGATGGACTTGGAGTGGAAGCGCTGGTTTTGGAAATGAACATGCAGAGTGAAAGTTGGTTGACAATCAGAACAAGGATTGTCTGTGAGATGTTCGATAAAAGCACGGCCTCCAGTCACTTTTAGGAGGAGACAGCGCTTGTGGAGTGGGTGTGGTTTAGGGGGCTCTGTGGGTGGGTGTGTGTGTGTGTGTGTGTGTGTGTGTGTGGGTGTGTGCAAGGGAGCTCATGTTATGTACTGTACATGTATGGCACATTATAATACTAATAGCGTAACTATGGACTAGGCAAGTACAGATAATACATAGATCTTACCCTCCACACCGCCCACACACTGATCCTCCACTATGGCCCCACCCCCTCTTGTCTCAGTGACCTCTGACCCCTGACTCAGTCCGCTGAGGTCCAGTGTGTTCATCACATGATCCACTAGCCCACACTTCTCCAGGGCTGCCAGCAACGCCCCCTCATCCAGACCACTGTGTGTACGTGTATACAGGAGGTGAATAAGGCTGTTCTGTGTCACACAGATGCAGTCTACACTAGAGTAGCTGCATGTACTACACTAGTAGACTAGTGGTTGGTGTACCTTCTGTCTCCCTCTGAGACACTCGTGAGGCAGTCTCGTATCTGCTCCTGTACTCCAGCCTTACTCACATGACTGTGCACCAACTGACGCAGTGCTGCTATCTTTTCAGGAGGTAGAGAAGTCATCTCTTCTCTTCGACTTCAAGAAGAGGGTACGGTGTCAAAGCTCCAGCCACGCCCCCTTTTTGCAATGAATTCCCAACTTCAGGTAAGGACAGTATAATAATAATAATTATATCCTATGATCTATACACACACTGCACACGTGACACACACTGCACACACTACACACACTGCACACACTGCACACAGGCGGAGGAGGTGGAAGCACTGAGGGCAATATATGAGGACACCTTCAGCAGTCAGAGTGAGGGTGTGTACAAAGTGTGTGTGTGCTCTGAGGGACTCCGTGTGGAGATGATGGTAGGCAGTCGTCGTGTGTGTGTGTATGTGTGTGTGACTGTGTGTGTGTGTACAGCTCATGTTCCCTGTGGACTACCCTAGCACATCCCCTCCACTATATGAGCTCAGGTATGTGCATGCTTTTTTTTCTTTAATTGGCTTTTTTCACAAACTACAAATTACTCTAGATATGCGCCATGGATCAAGAGTTCAGACCTTGCTTATATAGACAGCTCCTTACATCAAATATACAAGTGAGATCCCTACATGTACGTGTGTACGTCATGTCCACCCACACACAACATGGCTAGTGAGAGTAGTGGAGGGGTGGTGGTCTATGAGTGGGTGGAGTGGCTCAGGCAGTGGCTATCTGAGAGGACTACCAGTAACAATGGTGAGCATGTTTATGGTGTAATTGTGAAGCAGGGAAATCAATTACACAAATTGATATAGTATATCATATATAGCAGCTCTAACCATGTTCTGCAGATCCTGAACCACGCCATGATGTTGAAGGTCCACAGGCTCTGGCACAAGAGCAGCTATCAGTTGAAGAGACCCACAGTCAACTAGTACTGGCACAGTGTCCCGACATTCTGCACGGTCAACCATTGACTGATCGTAAGAGCACCTTCCAGGCTCACCTAGCCAGGGTGTCCTCAACTGATGAGGTGAGTCCCCGTGGCTATAGCAGCTGACAAACATTCAGCCTGCAGCTAGAGACTGTAATTGCAGTGCTGAAACAGAACAAAAAGATAGCCACTGCTACTCACAACATAATGGCTTACAGGTGGGTAGGCCATGGCATTTAGATGTGTACCACATATTGTGATAGGATATACCATGAAGGGAGAGATACTTACCAACAAGACTGTGATGATGATGGGGAAGCAGCTGCCGGGGGGAGGCTACTACACCTCCTGCAGGTCATATCACTAGAACATTCTCTTTAAAAATCAACTGTTTTCCCATGCACAGATAATGGATGTGAGAGATGTGGTGGTGGTGGTGACCAGATGGTAGGGATACCAGGGGTATGTGATGAGGGTATCATTATGCCTACCACCACTGCAGGTATGGCGGGGTACTGCTTGGTGCAGACAGATTCAAACACATCAACAATGTGGCTAGAACTATCATTCAGGAATCAGGCCGAGGATTAGAGGTATGTACATGTATGTAGGTCGATCCACTAATAAAATTATTTTATTCCAGCACAAAATTCCAACATCAAGAAGTGCCAAAGACAAGAAACATTTCAGCAAATCAAAAGGAGGAAAAAATAGATAACAATTAATTCAATAGCTAGTATTCACTGTAGATGTGGACCCACTACTTCTAGAGGTGTTCCAGCAGTTCCAGGTCCTACTATAGCTTACTCTAAACTTATCAACACTGTTCCTTTGTACCAATATGCAATCCATCCTTATTAATTAGTGCTGTGGTTAAATCAAACAATGTTTGCGCATGCACATAAGCCGCAACGAACACTGGGAGGTCTACAAGTTGACATCACCACACCGACATCAATGTACCCGCAATACTCGCAACACCTTGTAGCTAGTACTCCTGCGGTCTCCTCCATGGGTGGGAACTGTCGGTCTCCATGGCATCTCCTTGGAGACTCTGACGTCAATGGCCTGGAATATTCCCATATCCCAGTTCCAGTAGCTCAGTTCCTTTGAAGATCAAGAAGAAGCAACGTGTCTTGCTGGAAGAGGTGAGTTTCTTTGCTTGTAGCTCGCATGTTTGCAGGAATGTTAGGCTAGGAAGCCTTGTGGAGCATTGTAGCATTGTTTGCTGTCTATTTGATCATGTTTTACGATTGCTATTGACTTCTTTTTTTGCAGAAGCTGTGCAAGCCTTCCACTGTGTTGCAAAACCAGCGCAGCGGAGCAGCGCGAGCATTCTCCAACCATGGAAGGATAGAGCTGGATCGTCTGAGGCAGTAGGCTGCAGGAGCTATTGTAAGTTGAAACCGTACATCTGTAGCTTGTTTTTGCATGTTTTGTTGCAGCTAGCTAGCTATATAGATTAGATTGTTCACTCTGGAGTTTGAGCGTATTGGCGTTGCGCGCTGTTTGTTGAGAGTATGGAAGGTTTCTGTTTGGTAATTATTTTGCTCTTGTATTCTTGTGTTAAAGTGTGGCCCCTTCTTGACTGTGAGGTGTGTAGGTCATGCAGCTTAATAGATACATACTTGCCAGCAAAGCACACGTTAAATGCATGTATGCATGGCTAAACTCGTGTCGGCAACGCTTTTTAGGTACTGTTATATACGCGTGGCTAAGAGTCTATTACCTGCATGGCCTTGAACCCTTTGGTGGTGGGGGAGGGGGGGTGGTATTCGTAGCACTCAAGTAATCAATCAGAATGTGTGTGGACGGTTCTTCAACAGTCGGGTCGCAGGACAGCATCTTCTTGTTCTTGGAGCCGTTGTCGAACCAGCCTTCGGGGTGCAATGATGGATTTCTCACGGCACTCCAGTCTACCGGAGGGAGCACTCTGCTGTTAGTACCTGCCTAATGGGAAAGCAGCACAGGGTATGTTCCCCCGGGAGCATATCCTGCCATAATAGGGAGTGTTGAGATCTCGTTACAGTTCCAATAGTTAGTTAGCTAGGATCTTTAGACATCATAGTTAGTCGACTGCTGGTTTTTAGCTATGCGGCTTGGATATAGTTATATTATGATGCCTTTTTTCAGTCAAGGATGGAATTGGTAAGTTCAGGCTTTAACTAAACCCTAGGTGTGCCAAGGGAACTGTAGCCTTTGACTGGATTAGTAAAGAGTAGTCTTGAGCACTTGTGCAAGCCTTGCGTGCCAGGCTTGTTGCAACTGGAGTCGACAAGGGCTTCAAGAGCAAGGAGGTGTTGTCTCTGTGAGTCTACTGTTGTTGAACCATCCCACACATTCTGGTTGATTATTTCTCTGCTCGTTAATGGTACTCACAGTCACAGGGTCCCTTTAGTTTATTATGCCCTTATTGTATTAGTCCCTTGAGCAAGGAAACTACTGGTGGTAATGTTCTCAATGGTGGTGGTGATGTTGTCAGTTCTGGTGGTAATTGGTTGGTATTATGTTTTCTACGGTTGTGGAGATTTGTTGATGATCGGTTTTGTTTAAACTGCTGCGCTCAATGTAACCATGCATTTGCTTGTTCTCTTGCAGCCACAATGCACACACACACAGCTCCTCCTACTAGCTACTGTACTAGTGTTCCATTCTCTCACTGCTTTTGTCTCCTCTGTCCCCCAGGTACAAACAAGCCACGCTACCAAGGAGGATTACTAACTTGATCCAATGACTGCATATCTGATATTGAAGGGGGTGGGGCTTAATTGTATCTACGTCTTGGGGGAGGGGCTCGGATCTCAACGCTTACTATACTTACTAGTATACTATCATTGTACATGCTTAATCATTAGTTATTGTCTCAATTATGGCAAGTCTTGCTATGTGGTGTAGTGGTATACATTCTATGTAGGTGGATTGTCACTGCATGGAGAAAAGATGAGTATAATAATTATATGGCTACATGTACAGTATGTGTCGTACGTATAGGTTGGTTGTGTGTGGAGAAGCTAGCTATGTTATGTGGCAAGTCTTTCATGCTCTCTGTGTAGGTTGATTGTATGTGGAGGAGCCACTGTAACAGCATACACACAGATGAGTAGCTAGCTATGTTGTGTGACAAGTCTTCATGTTCCCAATGTAGGTTGATCGTGTGGAAGAGTCACTAATTCAACTGTAACAGATGAGTAGCTTATGTCATGTGACAAACCTTTTTATGCTCTCTGTTTAGGTTGATTGCGTATGGATAAGCCTTTGTAACTGGAGAGAGTTTCACACTAACAAGCAATTAACTCTGGCATGCCTGTAGCAACAAGCTCAAAGATCGAGTTAGAGCATCCAGAATTATGGCATGAGGGTCATCCTGGGCAAGCCTCCTAGGACTCCAAGTTCACCTCTGCATAGCGAGCTAGGATGGACTACTCTAGAACAGCGTTGAGAAGAGCTTATGCTGGTACAAGTCCACTGCAGCATCATTAAAACTGCACCTAAGACTTAGGCTAAGTACTTGCAAGAACTATTCACAAAGAACTCTGAACACAGTAGCAGACAAGCACAAGTAACAACTCGTGGACAAGATAACTCCACCTTCCAAGACCATCCACTGAGCTACTCAGGAAAAGTTTCAGTTTTCAAGGAGCTCTCAAGTACAATGCGCTTCCTCAAGAACTAAGAAAACAAAAACAGTACCAGCGTTCAAGAACAGTATACACAAACTGTTCTCCAACTGCAACTAAGCCATTATTTTTTCTACTTTCTTGTCTTTTGTTCATGTCTGCATAGTATACAGGACCTTCATTAAAACCCACACTGTGGATGCAGCATTTCCTGCCCAAATGTGGTCAGTCTCAATAACAATTCATGTTTTTATCACTTAATAACAGTTACAGAAACTCATTCTTTCTCAAGTTTGTTGATTCACCCATGTTCTTCTGTGACACTACTATAAACAATATAACTTCCACAGAGCTGTTCGTTGTCTAATTGTGAAAACAATGATAAACTTTATGACAAAAATAATAAAGTAATTCCAACAGGAGGTGGGTGAGCAGAGTGTTGATAGTTCAGAAGTCTGAGACTCTTCCCTTCCTCTCCCAGTCTCCATAGCGTGTTGGCTCTGGCCCCTTTGGACCACCTGTCTCCCCAGTGGTTGGGTTCACACCTTCTGGCCACTCACGTAATGGCTCCTTCTCTCCATCTCTGTGACGGCCCTCGTCATCTACAAGGGAAGAGGGTTTGGTATAGTCAAGTATGCCTACTGGGTCCATGATAGAGTATCTATGGTATAGTCAGTATGCCTACTGGGTCCATGATAGAGTATCTATGGTATAGTCAGTATGCCTACTGGGTCCTTGATAGAGTATCTATGCTGGGACAACAATGTGCACACACACCATCCAGTTCTACAGCTGGCATCATCTTGGAGTTCACCTTTGCTGTGTGGAGGTCTCTCTTGCTGACTGAGTGCCCTCACTAGCTGGTGGGACTGCAACAGTGTGGCCCTCACTAGCTGGTGTGTGGCTCTCAGTGGTCTCACTACACTAGTCATCTTGGGTGTGGGTAAAGATCGTTAATCTTAGCCTAAGATTAATGATCTTTACCCACACCTAAGATTTAGTGTGATGTGGGTAAAGATCATTAATTATCCAACTACTATAATTATAATTAATTTTTAGATAAATTTTCCCATTACAGTACAAAATTCCAACATCAACAAGTGCCAAAGACAAGAAAGATTAACATGAGGATTCTAGCTAGCTAGAGTGTTGTTCAATGTTCACTATACAATAATAATTACCTAACATTAACTCCTAAAGTGTCCTGAACTTCTTGTCTCAGTTTTTCCATAATTTCGTTGACCTCTCTGTTAGTGAATGTCCTGTCCATTGCTCTGTAGGTCAGTCTATAGCAATGGCTCACTCTGTTAGTGTGTGGGTGGGTGAATGCATCCACCAGCTCCACTTCTTCCACAAGTCCACCGCCCACACTCCTCACAATCTCGTGGAAATCGTTTTCACTGAATCCAGTCTTGGGCAACCAAAACGACAGATCTTTGTATGACGGTGGAAACACACTAAACGGTGTGTACTGCACATTCGTGTCCAAGCTGATACCAACAGATTTGAACTGATCAATAAATCTCTCATCTTTGCTCCAAAACAATCGAATATCAGGAATACCAAACAACAGCATTGCTAGTCGGTCCAGACCAAGACCAAAGGCCCATCCCACTTTATCACTGGCTCCACCTTTGTCCAATATCGGCTGTCTCATGACCCCTGACCCCAGCACTTCAAGCCACTCTCCTTGAAACTTGATCTCCAATTCAAATGACGGATGTGTGAAAGGAAAATAACACGCATTCCAACGAGTCTGAATATCAGTACCAAACAAACTCCTCATTAGATTATCGAGCGTCTCTTTCAAGTTGATCTCCATCATCTTCACAGCATCGATAGAGTGGCCCCTCTGTTTCTCACCAGTCTCTTCAGAATCTTTCTCAAACAGTTTCAGGCCAAGATTTTCATTACGGAATAATTCGTCGCCCGTGAACAATCGAACCCCCTCCATCTGATGAAAAACAGGATAGTGACAAGAGTCGATAGTGTCCCTCCGATACACATCACCGCTCACTAGGAACCTATCAAATCCCATCTTGATGAAATCTCGTTGGTGGGCAGAGGTGTGGGCTCGCAGGAGTGTGTCCCTGTTGATATAGTAATTATCTTTCTTGCTACGCGTAACATGATCTGGGGCAACTAATAAACTGTCGAAATTTTGTTCTGTTGAAACGACTGGTGGAACATCGTCAAAATGAGCATACAATGCATTGCCAACTCTGTTGACATACGTCGTGTGGAAGTGATGTACAACACGCTCTTTGATGATGCACAACGGATGCTTTGACACCCTATGCAGGTTACGCCCAACATGGCGGAGGATGTGAGGGGTGACATTAGTCACTGGGTCCTTGTCGTATAGCTTGCCAAACAGCTGCAGTTTATCCTGGCTCTGTTCTGGTAGAGCAGCCGAGCCAGTGGAGAGCAGTCGACTGTAGTAGTACAGTGCTGGAGGTCTCGCAAACACTCGGTAAACCATACAAAGGGACATCTTTTGTTTACTTGTCTTTCACTCCACGTGGGTGTGTGGGTGTATCATTTGACCTTGTAGACTTGTCTAAGCAGGGCTCAGGCAATTAATTAATCACTTGTCAACAAACAAACAAGAGAAGTCTGAGATCGAGAAGCTTTAGAGGAGGATTCTAACCTATTCTACTAGAGTTCATGTTAGGTAGGGAACTATGTGTATGATTAATGTGCTGTTTAAGTACTGTTTGTATGAAGATACCACCTGTACTGTACTGTAGATCATGATGTACCCTGTACCACTGTATACAAGCATATCAAGTGTTTAGCTTAATAATGAAAGGAAATGTACGTACTCGTTTGTTTGTTTGATTGCAGAAAGCTTCGTTATGTTTGTGTATGCTAATTGTACCACTAGCTATGTGTGTATAGAAAGCTTGTATCTTGAAAGAATAGTTGATAAAGCTTTTACCAAGTGCCTGTTTTCATGAAGCTTCCCCAGGCCCAGTGTTCCCGCATGTACATACGTACGTGTGTTAATATCATCTGATAAGATCTTGTGGCGGGTTAATCAACATCTCTGGTTCATTGGTGCAAATATTTACAATAGGCTGTGAACATTGCGTTTACCTCACGCAGGTAGTCATGGAGACGTCTCAAGGTGTTCTACTCAAGGGTTTACCATTCGCTGCTACTAAGGCGGACATTAAGCAATTCTTCCAAAGCATCGAAATTCGAGATGATCAAATTACGATAATCGTTTTTCGCAATAAAAGGTCAACTGGTTTGGGTTTTGTGCGCTTGAAGGCTGAAGAGGTACAGATGGCATTATTGAATGATCGCAATCATATGGGTGATCGCTACATAGAGGTCTTCACTGCCAGCGAGGCCGATCTGTATGAGCTTGTTCTAATGGCACGGGAGGAAGGGATTGACCCCAAAGAAGTATTCCGGCTAGCTGGAAAGTATTCTAAGAAGAGTGGAGTGAGGGACAGGTCTCCTATTAGGAACACTACCAAGTGTGCATATTTCTCCGGAGTTCCAAAGGGTTGTACTTTTAGACATGTGAGAGAGTTCTTCAAAGGTCGTCTGATTGGTCGGAACTGCATACACCTGCTCAGAGAAGAGGGTGGTTCATTCAGAGGCGATGGTTATGTAGAGTTTAGCTCTGGTGAGGAGTGCATGAAAGGCCTGAGGAAGAACGGCGATCTGATGGTTGATTCAGTACTAGAGGTGGTGCCATGCTCTAAGGATGAGATGACAGAAATTGTTGAGAGAATTAATGGACCAGAAGCCAGAGAGGATTTGCGTAGTACACTGAGCTCTAGACGAGGACACAAGGAGCACAAGCGCAGACACACACCATCACCTGTTCGCAAGAGAATGAAAGCTTATGCTGCAGCGTACGGAGCACAGGAGCAAGAAATGGAAGAGTATGGTTTGCATGGCTATCAAGAGGATCGTCACTACATGCATCGATCAAGACGTGATAAGTATGAGGAGACACACTGGAGGAGGCGTAGTGGGGGCGGGGAGGTGTGGGACTATCGTGACAAGGAGCACGTGTATCAGCACGAGTACAGAGAGGCTTATGTTGCTCCCACCCATCAAGACCCCCCACCCCCAGGGAGGACAGGCTACACTAGTAGAGGCTATGCTGGTGATGGTGAGGTAGCTAATGGCCACACACCCACTACACGGTCCAGCGCAGGTGGACCACCCGAGCGGAAAATGGTACGAATGGACGGTCTTCCGTATGAGACTACTGTGAGACACATCATGGACTTCTTTACTGAGTATCGTTTGGAGCATGAGCAGATACGCATCCAGTGCAGGGATGACGGCAGTCCCAGTGGCAAAGCATTCATTGTCTTCTCCTCTGAGAAGTTTGCAAGAGCTGCTGTAGGCAGTCATGATAAGAGGTACATCTTGGGGCGCTATGTAGAGATCACACTGGTATAGATAGCAAGATGGATGGATGTAGGACAGTACTTCATACGTATATAATTATGTGTGGCTGTCGTTTGCTTGTGTACATGTATCTTCCTTTATCACTATATGATTATATATGCATGTACATGATTTGTCGAACAATAATTATACAAATGAAAATGTTTATTTTGAATTTCAATTTGTTCATCATACGTACAGTAAGTACACAGTGTGTATCAACTATAGGGTTAGGGTTAGGGTGTACATGTATTAGCCTCGATTCCAGGCCGCACTGATGAGGCCTTGTGGAGGAGGCTAAGCATGTATTAACTATTGCAATAAGATTTGTGGGGTAAAAAACGATGTGTTCAATGTTAATAATAAGCAATAATTGGTAAAGAGTTGTATAGTAGACTGTTATTGCTGAGTAGCTTCTGTCACCATGGCGATGGCGGGACTAGCTGAGCGACTGCGGGTGGTTTGGTTCTGTTGCTTCCGAGGGTTGAGGCCTTTGTGATAGAGCTGTAGCAAGAATAATAATGGTGGGTGAATAATAATAATGGTGGGGGGGGGTGATAGCTGTAGCAAGGGGGTGGGAGTAACTAGAAGAACACCTCATTTTGTCGAGCAAGTAATTATGTACGCTTTAATGTAATTATCGGCTAGCTACATGTACAAATACAATTAGTGGTTTAGAGGGTCATTCACAATGAGGCTTCAGTCTAAAGGAACAAGTAGCTTTGTGGGATTGAATCACATACTTACATCCACCACTTCCTCCACACTGATGTTCTGTACATGTTGGAATGCTTGGGTGTAGACCTCCAGAGCTTTGGCATGATGAGCCATCTCTGCATGAATATACTCTGTCATCACTGCCTGTGTGTGTGGTGTGTGGGTGGGTGTGAGGTGTGAGGGATGTGGAGGGGGCGTACCTTGAAGTCTAGTGTTCTTTTCTTTTCAAAAGCCTCGATGTAACCTTGGACTGCTTTGGAACTTCGTAGCCTCTCAATCTTGAGTTTCTGAACCTCTGACTCAAACTAGGCAAAGAAACAAAGCATGCACACACACAGTGAATGGTGTAGTAATAACCCTCTAGCTGTGAGCACATGTATAGAAGCATCACCGCACATTCCTGTACCTGTGACTGGGTACAGTTAAGGAACTCTACACACTAAAATTATAACATCACATAATTATTTCAGAGTTAGGAGGATACTATTTTTTGCCTGTTGGAGGGATCTCTTATTCTGGCTTTGTCCAGATTCTTCTGTTTGTTGACTTCCCTCTCTCCCACACTGTGTGTGGATCTGAGCTCTTCCTGTGTGTGTGTGTGTGTGTGTGTGTGGGTGTGTGGGTGTGGGTGGGTGGGTGTGTGTGGGTGTGTGTGTGTGGATCTGAGCTCTTCCTGTGTGTGTGGGTGGGTGTGTGGGTGTGTGGATCTGAGCTCTTCCTGTGTGTGGGTGGGTGGGTGTGTGTGTGTGGTGTGTGTGTGGGTGGGTGGGTAGGTGTGTGGTGTGGAGTAATGTGTGTGTGCGCATGTAGTGGTGTGTGTGTGTGTGTGTGTGTGTGTGTGTGGAGTAATGTGTGTGTGTGTGTGTGTGTGTGTGGAGTAATGTGTGTGTGTGTGTGGGTGTGGAGTAATGTGTGTGGGGCTTACCTTAGCCTTCCTACAGATTGATTCATACTCCATCAACGGCTTCACAACCTTTGACTCCATTTTGTCAATCTAGTACAAGTAAAGTATCTTCTATGACTACAATACACACACGATCAATGCCTTGTGTACACCATCATCACGTACCTTGAGCTGGTTGAAGTCCTCCATTGCAGAGCAACACTCTGCCAGTCCCTCCAAGCTCTTCCTCATACCTCCACTCTCACTGCCAGCAAAGTCTTGTAGTGTCTTGACCACCAGATCACCCTTGTCCCTTAGACGTGCTGTCTTCCTCATCACACCACCCAGATCAGTGGCTAGGGACGAGAACCGCCTCTCTACATGCGACACCCTCCCCTCCAAATACTTCTCCTCTGAGATCAACCTACACAATCATAATAATTATTATCATGAACTATAAATGTTGCAGATTGATGGATTTTATTTAGTTCCTAGTTCTGTACACAGAGTTGTCTACACACACTACACACTGTTCTTACTGGACTCTTAGCTCCTCTGCTGACAACCCAAACATTGTATACACACACTACACACTGTTCTTACTGGACTCTTAGCTCCTCTGCTGACAACCCAGACATTGTATACACACACTACACACTGTTCTTACTGGACTCTTAGCTCCTCTGCTGACAACCCAGACATTGTTACACACACTACACACTGTTCTTACTGGACTCTTAGCTCCTCTGCTGACAACCCAGACATTGTTAGGCAGCTTGTACTTGATGCTTGCAGTTTGTGTTGGTGCTCATTATATGGAACGGTGTCCATGATCACAGCCCCGCCCCCTCAATCAAGGAGGGGGCGGGGCTTGTAACATAACTGCAAATTTTATCTAATGTAACGTAAGGAAACATTGAACAAGGAGCCCCACCCCCAAGCAAGGGCTGCACAGTACAGACTATCACCAATACAGAGAAAGGAATGGCTACTCCTCAACTACACATCTACTCAGATACTAGCAAGCTGCAAGAAGAAGTGTGTGACTTCATTGTAGCCAGAGCCAGCGCATCCATCAGTGATCACAACCATTTCTCTGTGGGCTTGTCCGGTGGTTCGGTTGCAAAGATTGTCTCGAAGGGCCTCAGAGATAGGAAGGATATCGACTGGTCCAAAGTGCATATATTCTACTGTGATGAGCGACATGTATCGTACTCCAGTGAAGACAGTACTCATGGCTTCATCCAGAAGGAGCTATTAGTTCATGTGTCCCCTGCTGCTGTGTACTCCATCAATCACTCCCTCAGTGTAGCAGAGGCTGCTCAAGACTACGTCGCTAAAATACGATCTCTCTATCCTGGTGACGATCTCCCGAGGTTTGACCTGTTACTATTAGGCATGGGCCCGGATGGACACACTTGCTCTCTCTTCCCTGGCCACCCTGGATTGTTGGAGAGGGAACGTGTGGTGATCCCCATCACTGACTCCCCTAAACCACCGCCCTCACGTATCACCCTCACCATCCCCGTCCTCAATAGTGCTCGTTGTGTGGCTGTCATCTCCACAGGAGGTAGTAAGGCTGATGCAGTCAAGGAGAGCTTGGAGCCTGCCAGTGGTGTGGAGCCATTACCAGCTGGGAGAGCTAGACCCACGGATGGAGAGCTGCACTGGTTCATGGATGAAGGGGCTGCTAGCAAACTAGACAACAAAGCTTGAGAGAGAACTGAATTGTATAATTAGTGTTCTAGCCATTGACTCCAACAAAATTAATGATCAGTGATATTCATTTAATACTAGTTGCAAAAATTAATCATAAAAACATCAAAATTGTAAACACACCTACATAACATATTGTTTTTGTTCAATGTTTTGAAGCCATGTAACTGATGAACCTTGGCAAGTTGACCTTTGCACTTTGAACCATCGAGATATGTGGACCCAGACCTTTCCTCTCGACACGTAGCTGTAGAATAACATTGAGGCACAGTATATCCACAACACCGACTCACCCTGGCAGAGAAGGTGGCGGAGGATTGCCTGAGCACTGGCAGCAGGGAGAGAGAGTGGAGGAGTGGAGGGGGACAAGAGTCAGACCCAAACATGTCAAATATTGAGTCCAGTGCTTGAGATACTACCCATAGCGATGGATCCTTAGCAACGCAGTCCCTTAGAGTACTACCAGCTATCTAGCGTGTGTGTGTGTGTGTGTGTGTGTGTGTTGTGTGTGTGGGTGTGTGTGTGTGTGTGTGTGTGGTGGTGTGGTTATAGCGAATCACTATGAATTGGGTGAAAAAGCTGCCAACATTTAAATACTGTACACACAACTGTACCTGGAGCATGGGGAGGTGTGGGGTGGTGTGTCTGAGTGCACTGCTAGCAGCTGCTCCCACTAGTCTCATGATGTCCGCACGAACTCCGACCTCTCCTGAAGCCACACCCACCTTACACACCTTCATCAGCTGCTCTTCTGTCAACAACTGTAGAGTACATCCATGAAAACAAAATTAGATTATTATTCCTGAATCAGCTCTCACTATAGCAGCCTCACTTGACTAGTGTCCAGCTTGTCCACCAGTGCTAACAGGAGACCCAGTACAGGGAACGTGTTGTCATTATAGGCAGAGGGAAGGTTGAACAAGGTCGGCCATATTGTCCTCATGTGATCTTGCCATACATCCGTGGGTAGAGAGGAGGCGAGGTTTTGTAGTGTGAGTAGTGCAGCACTCATTAATGATGTAAGCCTGGGGGGGTCAACACTGGGGGTAACACTGGCTATCCATACATGATAACTAGGAAGTGGCACTGGTCTAGTCATGTGATGCTCTTACCTCTGAATGACCGGCTCTGGACAAGTGTCAAACACAGAGCACAAGTGGAGGAACAGATTGCATACTTTAGTATGAGCCTGTGCTTCTACTATCAGCTTAAGAGACGGTAGGTCACGTGACACTGGCATCTGATTATGAGCAATGGAAGGGCATGTCATACATGTACTTAGTTGACGAATAAGAACATACTTGTGATGCCTCCATCATATCCGCCCCCTCCACATCTTCCACACTATCACAGTCTGCCCACTCACCACCATCACTACCATCACCTGTATACGCATAATATGGACCAATTTGAGAGTACTAGAGTCGGCTTTGTAACTAGATTCTACAGGCCATAATTTCAGAAAAATACCACAGGTTTGTCAAAATCAGGCCAGAGACTTTGGATTTTAACACACCATCTGAAAGGCCGTTCTCTAAGCTTTCAGAAATCGTAAAATTAACATTATTGGACTATCGGAACTAAAGTTATGGCCGTTTAAAGATGCAAAAGGTTCTAAGTTTCCTAGTATGGCACTGCAAAAAGATTCTATACCTTGCAACAAAGGATTTTTTGAAAGCTTACAAGGAGCTGTGAGTACCTTCATTATAGCAGACATTGGCCAGGACTTCACACGCTAGTTCTTGAGCACTGAATATCAACCTCAATTCCTCAGTCTCTGAGTCGCCTTGACAACCAGTGAGTAGGGGGGCGGTGTCCACACACAGCACACTCGCCACTACCGCCAGGACTCCACACAGTGTGCTCTCAATCACAGCCTCGGGTAGAGCAGCGAGACAGTTGTGAAACACACCTACACACAATATAACAGGAGACACAGGGGCCACAAAATACCGTATCAGGATTCAATGGATTCAGCACGTGGAGCATTCTTACCTGCTATAGCTACTCGGAGGACTAGCATCTGGCCCCGCCCACAATCATCATCAGGGAGGGTGCGGTCTAGTACACTCTCAAGGTGGGACAGAGTTCCCGGCAAGGATACAACCAATCGAATTGCATCCTGGTTGTCCTCGGTAACAACATGGAGCAGTTGTGCTGAAAATAAACAGATTCAGTGATTTCAAACCAGCCAGTACAATACCTAACATTCATACACACAGGGTCACACAGCTAAGGGAGTACAATAACCTAACATTCATACACACAGGGTCACACAGCTAAGGGAGGTATTAGTTGACACAAGGATTATATGCCTCTATAACACTATCAGCAAATTTACAGCACAGAGCTAATAAAGCTTCCCCTAGCTGTTCTAACCTGCTGCTAGACACAGTGATAGCGGGTGAGTGGTCGGTTGTAACAGTTGCAGAATGAAAGGCAGTAGCTCCTCACGATTGAACACTTCCACCACCACACTGCTGCCCTCACTGCAGGGACCAACATGACACACACACACACAATCAACAGTTAAGAGGCCGCCGGTTCAAGGACTTTTTCAGCTGCCATAACTTGAATTTCGTTGATCCAATTTCAATGATTTTCTGATTTTTTGAAAGCTTAGAAAGAGACCTTTCAAATGGTACCATCAAGGTTGATATTCGAGAGATAAAAAGTATTTGCCAATTTGGCGATACCATGATTATAGCCCATGGTTCGAGGCCGAAAAATGACAAATTTGGGCCCCAATGAAATTATGGATTGAATCACATCGTTTGAAAGGTAATTTTCTAAGCTTTCAGAAAATCATAAAAATTTTGACATCGGATCAACTGTACTGAAGTTATGGCTGTTGAAAGACACCCCCCACCCCACCGTTTAATTAATGATTTTGGGAATCTTTCAGCTGCCATAACTTGAATTCTGTGGATCGAAAATCAAAAATGTTATGTTTTTCTGAAAGCTTAGAAAGAGACCTTTCAAATGGTACCATCAAAGTTGATATCCGAGAGATAAAAGTATTTGACAATTTGGCGATACCATGGATTATATATAGCCCATGGTCCGAGGCCGAAAAATGACAAATTTGGGCCCCAATGAAATTATGGATTGAATCACATCGTTTAAAAGGTAATTTTCTAAGCTTTCAGAAAATCATAAAAATTTTGACATCGGATCAACTGTACTGAAGTTATGGCTGTTGAAAGACACCCCCCCCACCCCACCGTTTAATGATTTTGGGAATCTTTCAGCTGCCATAACTTGAATTCTGTGGATCGAAAATCAAAAATGTTATGTTTTTCTGAAAGCTTAGAAAGAGACCTTTCAAATGGTACCATCAAAGTTGATATCCGAGAGATAAAAGTATTTGACAATTTGGCGATACCATGGATTATATATAGCCCATAGTCCGAGGCCGAAAAATGACAAATTTGGGCCCCAATGAAATTATGGATCACATCGTTTAAAAGGTAATTTTCTAAGCTTTCAGAAAATCATAAAAATTTTGACATCGGATCAACTGTACTGAAGTTATGGCTGTTGAAAGACACCCCCCACCCCACCGTTTAATTAATGATTTTGGGAATCTTTCAGCTGCCATAACTTGAATTCTGTGGATCGAAAATCAAAAATGTTATGTTTTTCTGAAAGCTTAGAAAGAGACCTTTCAATGGTACCATCAAAGTTGATATCCGAGAGATAAAAGTATTTGACAATTTGGCGATACTATGGATTATAGCCCATGGTCCGAGGCCGAAAAATGACAAATTTGGGTCCCAATGAAATTATGGATTGAATCACATCGTTTAAAAGGTAATTTTCTAAGCTTTCAGAAAATCATAAAAATTTTGACATCGGATAAACTGTACTGAAGTTATGGCTGTTGAAAGACACCCCCCCCCACCCCACCGTTTAATTAATGATTTTGGGAATCTTTCAGCTGCCATAACTTCATCGGATCAAAGTTATGGCTGTTGAAAGATGTTCAACTACACCCCCGACGTACCTCATGTTCCACAGTAGACACAATGCTTCCTCAAGAATACTCAATAAGACTCCTCTATCCGCAGTCATCTTCTCCTTTTTTCCTTCCTCCATTCCAGTGACCAATCGAGCAACAGTATCCTTTACGAGTGCTGATAGGTGTGTCATGATGTCCTCACTAGCCATGTACTCTAGTACACCAGGTTCATCCACAGAGCTCATGTTCCTACACACACACACTATCATGGGCATGTACTCTAGTACACCAGGTTCATCCACAGAGCTCATGTTCCCACACACGCACGCACGCACGCACACACACACACACACACACACACACACACACACACACACACACACACACACACACGCACGCACGCACGCACACACACATACACACACACAATCATGGGCATGTACAGTATACACAGACTCCACCTTAGAGCTCCGGCAGCTGCCTCTCTTATCTCCATCACCTCGTCTAGTAGCAACGGGGTTAATCTACGCACCACTCTCCCCTGTATGAGCTCTGTCCGCTGTGCACAGTCTAACAGGAGGTGAGACAGTGAGGTACACGCCCACTTCCGCTCAGTCACATCATGACTAGCCAACTGCATGAGCATTAAGAAATTGATTGCAAATAAAACTACAACATTCTACGGTAACTATAGCAACCGCTATAATAAAAAACAAATCTGACAGTACAATTAAATAGGTGCAGCCTGGTGTGTATTGTAACACTGCAGCCTGGTGTGTATTGTAACACTGCAGCCTGGTGTGTATTGTAACACTGCAGCCTGGTGTGTATTGTAACACTTGTATGGTGTACATGTTTGGCACTAACTCTGTGTAGAATAGGTAGTGATCGTGATTCTGGGCTCTCTGATGTCTCCTCAATAGCCTTCACTGGACTAGTGGTGGGTAGGCCAGCAGGTTCAGGCCGACTCCTAGCAGCTCTTCGCTTAGCTCTGATCTTACCCATACTACTCCACGTGGGTGATAACCCCTTAAATAGCTTGTTCTAATAACGACCTTTCCCCTAGTTTCACTAGACAACTGCTCAAGAGCTTGTTCTAATGACGACCCTTTCCTTTACAATTATCACTCAGCACGTGCTGTACAACAGGCGAAAGAAAAGATTTCAACTGCTGCTTTCTTGACTAGCACTGCTGTAAAGCTAACCATGGGAGGAATGGAGTGTCTGATTGGGATCCAGTGTGACTCGTTCACCATCCTAGCCCACGACAACTTCGCAGGGCGTAGCATTCTAGCTATGAAGCAAGATCAAGACAAGCTCTTCAAATTAGATGATAATGTCGGAATAGTTGTCTGTGGAGAAGCTGGAGACACTGTTTACTTTGGAGAGTACGTTCAGAAAAACATTGCTCTGTATCGCACAAGAAATGGCTATTCTCTGAGCATCGAATCAACGGCACACTTCACTCGCAATGAGCTAGCCGAGTCTCTTCGAAGCCGACGTCCGTTTGTTGTCAATTTATTGCTGGGAGGCTTTGATTCAAAGGAGTCTAAATCCTATCTCTATTGGATGGACTACCTTGGAACACTTGGCACTGTGCCGTACGGTGCTCAAGGCTATGGCTCCAACTTTGTCCTGGGCCTGCTCGATCGTTACCATCGTTCCAACATGACCGTGGCCGAGGGGGTGGAGCTTCTGGAGAAATGCGTCAAAGAAATTCAGAAAAGATTGATTATTAATTTGCCGTCGTTTTCGTATTATGTCATCGATTCGAATGGATTTTCTGAGAAGAGAACAATCACTGCATCAGCTGGCAGTGGTGAGGGAGCAGTGCCCTCCAGCTCAGTCAGTGAGGTTGCTATGATGTCTTGAACAATTCAAACTATACATTATAATTATATAGGATACTTAGTTTATATACAACTATATTATAATGTATGCTATCATGCATGTTCAAAGTTACGACAAGTGTCTTTATTTGCTTTATTGTTGCATATATAATCAGTCATGACTTGTGACTGACTTATTGTATATACAATATTCATGCAACATTTTTTCATCAGATGATGTCACATTGACTATATATATTGATAACTCAACCTCGACTGATTACAAATTATAATGACAATCAATGCAAACCATAATTAATTAGCACAAACATAAACATGTACATTTCGGATAATTTGAACAACAACAATTGAATAACAACAACAGACGCACACTTTATTGTGAGCCAGGCTTTGGCTTTGGTTTAGGAGCTGTGGGAGGTCTACTCTGTGGGGGGGAGTATCTACTAGCTGTGGGGGGTCTACTCTGTGGGGGGGAGTATCTACTAGCGTGAACTGTGGCTCGATGCCGTGGTGCCGGGGGAGGGGGAGAGGACTCTTCAAGCGATCGCCCTCTGTGGAGTCCACTGACTGCTTTCTCTTCATTTGGCAAGGCTACTCCATTAGACTTGTACCTCCTAGGAGCTACTCCCGGTGCTGGAGGAAGCTTCACTGTACCATCGTTGTTCACATTCACGTATTTGTGTTTGACACTACGTTGCGGTGGTATGGGTGAGGATGTCGGTGATTTGTCATCTTGTGAGGACGAGCGACTGTAGCTTGCTCTCTCAGCTGCAGTCACCTTCAACACATGGTTCTCATAGCCAGGGGGTGGGCCTGAAACTTCCTTTTTTGGCGATACTTTAATCTCGTCATCGACAGCGCTATAAATTGCATCGTCAGCTGTTTGTTCCTCATCGAACTCCATCATTTCATAGCCACGAACTCGAGTCTTTCCTCCATTTTTCAACGTCTTTTCCAAATCTTCACCGAGTAGAGTGCCATATGGATCGAATGCAGGGCCTAGTCGGCCATACTCTTCTGTTTGCGGTGTTGCTACTTTAGGAGAGGTTTCTCTACTTCTGTTTAGTCGGCCATACTCCTCAGATTGGTAGCCCCCAACTGTCCCTGCTCCATGTCCAAGTCGGCCATACTCCTCAGGTTGATGGCCCACAGTAGGTGTTGTCACAGCATGTTCAAGTCGGCCATACTCCTCTGGTTGATAGCCCACAGTAGGTGTTGTCACAGCATGTCCAAGTCGGCCATACTCCTCAGGTTGATGGCCCACAGTAGGTGTTGTCACAGCATGTTCAAGTCGGCCATACTCCTCAGGTTGATGGCCACTAGCTCCAGTATTGGTGGGGGCACCATGGCCTAAATGTCCATACTCCTCATCGAGGTACGTCGGTGGCTTGTTAGTGTGAACGAGCTTGCCATACTCCTGCCGTGTAGGACTGTCTGACAAGAAGTGGTTCAGCTGTCCATAAGGTTCCCTGGGCGGTGATGTCCGATTGTGTACTGAAGGTGGTCTCGATTTTGTCTTAGCACTTTTATCGACTTGTGAATATATGGGTGGTGTTAGTTCCCTCGCTCCTCGTGGGAGGGGAGGGGAGGGTTTTCGTCTGACCCCTGGTTCGTTAGTGGAGGGACCACCAGGGACTTCCTCGTAACCCCCACGAGTGGGAGGGGAGGGTTTCCGTCTGACCCCTGGTTTGTTAGGAGCAAGACCACCAGGGACTTCCTCGTAACCCCCACGTCTAGGAGGGGAGGGTTTCCGTCTTACCCCTGGCTCGTTAGGAGCAGGACCATCAGGGACTTCCTCGTAACCCCCACGTCTAGGAGGAGAGGGTTGCTGCTGTCTGGACACAGTGTCTGGGTCTTCGTACACACTGAGAGCATTGTGCCTGGGGATGTTCTCAGCAAGACTAGTGCGCAGTCGATGTACATTCTCACTGTGCTCTAGTAGATCAGGCATTCCATCAATAGACTCCGGGGCAGGGGGGAGGGGCCTTGTGGGAGGCTGTAAAGAAAGAAAGGAAACATTAATATAATACATGTACAGTACAACTTCAAAGCCAGTATTACTCTTTGATGCCGACGTGTACACAAGCTTTGTAAGCAAACAGAAAACAACACTATGCATTTGGGGGGGGGGGACACAAGGGATGTAACAATCATCCCACACTTTGATTCTAAGAATGTTCAAAAGGTGATTGTAAACCAGCTTCATGTATCAATAGTTGTACTGACTGTATGACATTGTTCCAGCAGCTCACAGGTATGTAGTGATGTAATGATATCATGAATGAGGCAACATATGCACACAGTGATGATATAGCTGTTACAGTCATCATTGAGTTACACTATTGTATGAAATGTGATGCAGTTCCTGTACTACAGTAAGGTATGGTGTACATACGTCAGTGAACTGTGTGATATATTACACAATGGACCTTGTACTATATACACATGCATCAGCTGGACCTTGTACTCTACGCATGACACGAGCAGGGGAATACTTGTATAGACTGGCCGTCCAGACAACAACACTGACTTACCCTACTACTGCCACTGCTGCTGGCACTAGCTCCAGTCTGACGTGGTGATTTTTTGGACTTGAGTCTTGCCACCAGTGTCTCTATAGCGTGCGTGATCTGTACACTCAGAGGGCTGTTGAAGTGGAACTCCCCAACTCCAGTAGCACTGCGGCTGTGTGTGTGTGTGAGGTGTGAGGGTGTGAGTGTGTGGGTGGAGGATTAGCGGGAGTAATTGCATCATTAGCTAGTAAGTACATATTTAGGAGAAATCAAAAAATAAACAACTTTTTTTAGTCCAAATACCATCAAAGTGCACACACCTTCCTGTGTATATGGTCAGCACAGTTTTCT
This sequence comes from Halichondria panicea, assembly GCF_963675165.1. Lineage (NCBI taxonomy): Eukaryota > Metazoa > Porifera > Demospongiae > Suberitida > Halichondriidae > Halichondria > Halichondria panicea. The sequence goes on from NC_087388.1 coordinate 85,176, forward strand.
TGGCCTTGAATGATCTTATGTGAGACAGCTTCCACTTGACCACCTCCTCCTGTGTGTTGAGTGTCCACACTACCAGGTAGCCCTCCGCTAACTCCAAGTAGGCGGGGCCATGATATTCAAGCCGCTCTGATTGGTAGAGCTCCACCTGATAGTGCAGACTGCTCGCTGAATGTGTGTGTGTGTGTGTGTGTGTGTGGGCGAGTGAGCAATTGAAATTGAATAACATTTCCCTTGTAAGGACAGAGGGTTAGTATTGAGTGAAGCATGTCTTATCCTCCCTAAGGGAATCACTGATTAGAGAGCCATGCATTCTGAGCATGGCAGTCATCAGGTACCAAGCTACTGAGCATGGCAGTCATTACTGGTACCAAGCTACTGAGCATGGCAGTCATCACTGGTACCAAGCTACTGAGCATGGCAGTCATCACTGGTACCAAGCTACTGAGCATGGCAGTCATCACTGGTACCAAGCTACTGAGCATGGCAGTCATTACTGGTACCAAGCTACTGAGCATGGCAGTCATCACTGGTACCAAGCTACTGAGCATGGCAGTCATCACTGGTACCAAGCTACTGAGCATGGCAGTCATCACTGGTACCAAGCTACTGAGCATGGCAGTCATCACTGGTACCAAGCTACTGAGCATAGTTAATGAGTGCACTGTTTAAACTGTGAGCTAAATATGGCACAAGAGACACAGCTTGTCCAAACACATACACAGGATGTATGATAAGTTAGTCAGGTACTAATACGGAGAAAGATCATCAGAGCGTTGTCAGAACCAGATGCAGACAGATTGAGCTAGCAAATGGAGCGAAACGGCTCGTCTTAAATCACAAACGATTGTGTGTATCATTTTCCTGAGTCAATTCAGCTTCACATGATAAAAGACCTCACTGTTATTACTATTCATCATGTACACTATATAAGGTTATGACACACACAGCAATGTTGATGCTTATATAGCGTAAACATGATAGGGTGGAGCAGGCAACTAAGTGGTAGAATGCACACAAATTACAAATATAATAGAAGTTTGAGTACCACCTTCCTGCAGTAGAGCTAGTACACACGCTGGCTGTATCCATAGCAACAAAGGTATACTGTTGAACAGTTTGAGTACCACCTTCCTGCAGTAGAGCTAGTACACACGCTGGCTGTATCCATAGCAACAAAGGTATACTGTTGAACAGTTTGAGTACCACCTTCCTGCAGTAGAGCTAGTACACACGCTGGCTGTATCCATAGCAACAAAGGTATACTGTTGAACAGTTTGAGTACCACCTTCCTGCAGTAGAGCTAGTGCACACGCTGTATCAATAGCAACAAAGGTGTACTATTGAACAGTTTGAGTACCACCTTCCTGCAGTAGAGCTAGTACACACGCTGTATCAATAGCAACAAAGGTGTACTATTGAACAGCTTGCTTGTACTATCACACACAAGATGAACTAAAGCACTAATTCACACGGCTCTGTCCTATATAGGGCATCAAGAAGCTCCACAGTGCTCCACAACCACATGCATGGCTTCCTCATCCATGGTGGACATGCTACCCAAACCAGCAAAGTGCAGGTAATCAGTGATTTGTTGGATCAACTCTGAGCATAATAACACGCTGACAACAGACTAGCAGTGCATACACATACAAACACCATCAGACTCAACATAGTGAAAGCCCTTTCTACATGATTGTATATATACGGCCTAGTGTATTTATGTACACCAAGTTAAGCACTTGTGGCTTGCAAGATACCAGTAATATATTTCCAAGCGCCTACACGACCTAAGCCTCACCTCCATGCATGCCTTTATTGAATAGCACTGCATTGAAGCATGCCACCCACTCTTCAGCTTCATCCATGGTCTTAGCTTCAAACAAACACGCTCCACCATCATCCAGCTCCAGACAGAAACACACTCGATTGTCGTTCAAGATAGTCACACTGAGTGTTGAGGATAAGTCAACCGTCCACTTTGGAGGACCCATTTCTGAATATTTCCGATCATTTTGGTAGAAGTCGAGGAATTTCTCGGCTCCACTGGGCGCTCTGAACACAACATACAACTCCTTGTACGATGTCTTGGGCTGAGATGGGTGTGAGGGAGTAAGCTACAGTCAACTACACATGTACATGAAATCTACATGAAATGCTGTACAAATACATGATTTTTACAAGCCCACTACAAGATGCCAACGAGCTAACACAGCTAGCCATGTACATGTGTCTCAGTCAGCTAGCTAGCTCATACTGCTCACCCCTTGTGTAACGGTGACTGCACTACGTCCCTTTATCCTTGAGGCCTTGTACTTGAGGCAGCCCTTCTTGACAGTGTCCGGGTGAGCTTGCATTGCGACAGTTAATAATAGAAAGCAGTTGAATAGTTAATTGTACTTTGTTGTTATGTCTTTTATATTCATGTGTAGTTTACTTCCTAAGCCCAGCCACGCCCCTTGCAGTGTTAGCCACGCCCCCAAACATCACATCTCGTGAGTGTGTGTATCTTATCAACAACGAAAGAAGCTGCACTCAAGCACGACTAGACTCAAGCAAGCAAGCAATCAGAGTAGACTAACTTACATGCAAAGATATATAAGACAAGTGAGTGAACCTGCTACTAGATACTCACAGAAATCTCTACTGATTTAGATCTGATCCTTATATAAATTCCATGTAAAAGTGTTGGTTTTTACTGCCAGACACCTAGACACAGCTATAACCAAAGGTTAGGCTATCTCTAATGCTAATAGAGATGGCTCTGTTTCTAGCTTGACTAGCTGAGCTTTGCTCGTAATAAAAAGCTTGTGGCTATAAAACTAAACCACATTAATTTTTGTTAGAACATGCAGTCAGCATTGTGTGTGTCCTGATCCCCTGTACAGAGAGAGCAGTGACTAAGAGATGAGTCTAGACAATGAGATCATTCGGAGGGGCTACTTCAATATCGTGAGGAACCCTCGGGATGGCGTGGTGAGTGTTGGTGTCCAGTCAAGCATATAGTATGTCTTCTTATTGAATTACTCTTAGAATAGGAAGCTCATACGCTTAGTGGGTACGAGGCAGTATAACGGTCAAGCATCATTTGTTAGGAAGCTCATGTACGCTTAGTGGGTACAAAGGTCAAGCATCATTTGTTGAGTTTTCATAAATTGTTATTGGATACTTTACATCTCTTTAATGCCCTCACAGCGTGTGTATAGTGTGATGTGTGTGATGTGTGTGGTGTGTGGTGTGTGGTGTGTGTGGTGTGTGATGTGTGTGATGTGTGTGATGTGTGTGGTGTGTGGTGTGTGTGTTGTGTGTGGCCCCCTATAGATATCTGCTTGTAGTAATTAAACTGCTATAGAGCTGGACATGATGGTGGGCATGATGGTGAGTGCTCTAGAGATGGTTTTATTAGTGGTGGTTGTGCAAGTCAAGAATCCTTACACACACATGTACTGACTCACTCTTGTCGGTGGGTTAGCTTTACACACTTTATATAAACACACGTGAGACTTGCACTTTCTGCATTGGAAACATGAAACTCTTAACTTGTGCTGGCTGTAATAACTATTATATTATGTTGAAAGTGAGTGTAAGCACTGTACAATGTGTAATAATTATACTATTGAAACTTGATGGTTTGAACTCTTTCAGCTGCCATAACTTGAATTCCATGGTTAATAAATTTTATGATTTTCTGAAAGAGATCTTTAAAATGATGCCATCAAAGTTCATATTTGAGAGATAAAAGTATTTGCCAATTTGGCAATACCATGAATAATAGCCCATGGTCCAAGGCCGAAAAATGACAAATTATGGCCCCGATGAAATTTTAGATTGAAACACATCATTTGACTTTCTAAGCTTTCAGAAAACGATAAAACTTTTGACATTGGATCAATTATGGCTGTTGAAAAATGTTCAACTACCACCCACCCCCTCTGTTTAACTACACCCCCACCCCCTCTGTTCAACTACACCCCTCCTCCCTGCAGTTACGGCCACTCAACCAGATGTCGTCCAAACGTCAGTGGGTGGTGCTTCGTAAGGCAGCCCGAGGCAAACCCACCTCCCTGGAACTATACAAGAGTGAGGACCAGACGCAGGCCCCTCTCAGAACAATACCATTGGATCGCAGTGTACGTGTGTTTACAGGCTATAACTTAGCTTTCTTTTATTCCCACATTTCAGCTGTCTTTGAGATAGTCTTGTGACATTGCAGTCATGCGTTCATTAGTAGCTGGATTGTATTTGGAAACTGTTACTGCGTCTATTATAATTATCCTTATGTATACTAATACCCCCCAACACAAGTACTAAGCTCCTCCTACATGTACCACACCCACTAACAGGGTTTCAAGAATATCCACAGAGATGAGCACAAGAAGGCCTTCATTCTCAACCTCAACGATGAGGTGTGTTTGTTCCAGTGCACCTCTCGTGCGGACATGGATGATTGGTCTAGAGATATAGAGACGTATGGAGAGCCAAGGTCCGGGGGTGGAGGAGGTGTGTCAGTGGGTGGGCCTGCTGAGAGGCGCTCTCTACACGCAACCAATAGCAACGGGTTCGATGACTTTAATGGTGAGACTAGTACCAGTAGAAAAATTCATATTATATGTTACAAAAAATTGAAGCTAGCTAGGACATTATTTTATTACCTGCGCTCCCACAGGTAACAAATAGATGGTGTACGTGTACTCTGACCTGTCACATGACTGTGTGTATGTGCAATGTATCCAGATGTGACGTTATGTCTACAGTTGACATTTCTCATTCTTGTGTGATGTATTGTTTCAGTTCTGTATACCTCATTGAGACACACCCACACACACACACACACACCACATCCACAGGAATTCCAGATGATGAAACTTTTCCTGTCAGACTCCGCAAGTCCAACACGATTGTATTCTCTGGGCCATGCTTATTGGAGGTATTGAAGGACTTCGAGAACAACAAGTTCCACATTGCACTGTTCACCAAGGAGGAGGCCCCTAGGCTAATCGTCAAGTGGCAAATAGACCACGTCCGTCAGTACGGATCACATCAGTCAGCTTTTAAGTTTGAGTCTGGAAGGCAAGTGTAGTGTGTGTGTGTGCGTGGGAGGGGTTGTGTGTGTGTACGTGGTGTGGGTGTGTGTACAGGAAGGCAAGTGTATTCATGCATAAATACGTACATGTGTATTCACTCAAACATTCATTGTATCTGGTACACACTGGTATTGTTAGACTACAGCTCAGTTTCATGTGTATTATTCTTTTGCCATTCAACATAACGAACACTGAAAGCTGTAAAATCATGACTGTTTATAATCTATTGTTGTTGCTAAGCCACACCCCCACAGGAAGTCCTCTACGGGTGTGGATTGGTTCATCCTGGACACAGAAGCTGGCTCAGCAGTCAAGATACACAGATCTGTAGACTACTGGGCCAAGCACATCGTGGAGCAAGTCAGCAACCTTCCCGGGGCCCCTGTACATGTGGTGGGTGGGTGGGGCTGTTTCAGCTAGGTGGTAACTTGACTGCCCATAACTTGAGTCAATACTAAAATGTGCATTTAGTAGCTCTCTTTTTTAGAGCTACAAGATAGTGTGTGTTTTTCAATGATTGGCTTTCAGGCCTAAGTATTGGTTACTTACAGTGTAGCTAGGTCAATGTTATGGCCCAGATTGTGTGTTAAATATCCACCTTTGACCCCATGCACTGCAGGGCCCCTCCAGAGCTGGCACCCTCCCTGGCTCTGCCATCGTATCCCCTCAGAGCACGATGAAGAACAGCTCCTCCAGTGTCCCACGCTCTGGTGGTGTCCCCCCAAGCCCCACTAGTCCTGGTAGCGTTGGTGGTGGAGGGATCTACCAGCCACTGGGGGCTAGAGACAGGGCTGACCTCTACGCTACTCCAGGACTACCGGTCAGTGGCAGCTTCTCTACTAAATGTGTGCCATCTTTAAGATGTGTTTTGTGTCCAGAATATAGTTAGTGTATTGTACTAGTGACGATGTGTGTGAGCCACTCTATGCATGTACAATAGAAGGAAGTTGGTATGTGGGAGTTCCTTTGAATGAATGGGAAGTCATTCCTGTGTCAGTATCATACAAGTGTGTGTACTGACAAGTCTTGCACTAGCTTCCTCATCATTATACATCTATGTATCATTCGCTCAATGTAGTTAGTTCCTGCATTTGCATTAGTTCAGGAACTGCATGTTACAGTTGTTATACTCTGTCTCTCCAGGAGGACAAAAACAAATCGTTGGGGAAGCCGTCCCGACCCCCCAAGGTATCAGAACCTCGTGCTCCCCCCACCGCTAGCCTACCCCCTGGTACCAGAAGCCTCTACCAACCCCTCGCCCCTGTACCCAGCACATACAATGGTGGTAGTTTGTACGAGGACTTGAATAAAGTAACAAGAGATGCTCCCAAAAATAACGATCGTTTCAAAGTGCCGAGTCGCCCGGGGCAACGGGATCCTACGTACATGGGCCTGAACCCGCACACACAGGTGGCCTCCGAGGTGTACATGGGACTGGATGAAGCAAGATCCTGAACTCACACTCTCTCATGCAATTCTTTGTACGTATATAATTATAATTATATGTCATTTGTTGTGTTCATTCATGTGTGTGTGTGTGTGTGTAGTACAGATAGCATCAAGACGTACAGTTGAACTATTTTAATTCACTATAATAATTATGATATTAATTGCATGCATGTTACTGTACTTTATTGTCCTGCACAAGTTTCATGATGTGTGTACATCAAATGTACTTATTATAATTTATGTCAAATAAATACTACATGTATATAGAATGGGTAAGTCCCACATAAATTTTATTTGCATATTACTTTAGCAACATGTGTTGACAGTTAATTGGGTAGCACAACAAATTTATAACAGCATTGTGATGATTATTATTATGGAATAAGGAAATTAAATAATGTACAATTTATAAATAAGGAACTAAGTAGCTTTACAAATTATGTCATTAGTAGAATCAATTAAAGATTAAAGTAAAGATAATTAAAAGTAACTCGAAGTAATTATTATTATTATAGCACATGTAGTGAATCTGTACCAACAAATTATTCAGCACTCAAAGAGTTAATCACGCAAGAGGTAATCAGCAGCAAAGAGGTTAATCACCAAGGGGGACGATCTGACCACTCTGGGGGGTGGTTAGGATATCGTGGTAGTGGTCCGGGGGGCATATGCGGCAGTGGTCCGGGGGGCATATGCGGCCCGGGGGAGTGGCCCATCGGAGGTGGGGGGAGACACGGGCCTGTAGGGGAACAAGGGAGGAGTCATCTGTGCATATGATCCTTTCTGAAAATGGGAAATTATGGTCCGTTCCAAATTTGAGAATTGAACATACCATCTTCTAAGCTTTCATAAAATCATAAATCGACAATCAGAACTCTAGTTACATGTAGCTCATGCATTGGTCTAATTTTATTGTCAGAACTGTACCTACTATGTCATGGTTAGAGCTAACACACACACGCAGTACCTACTATGTCATGGTTAGAGCTAACACACACACGCAGTACCTACTATGTCATGGTTAGAGCTAACACACACACGCAGTACCTACTATGTCATGGTTAGAGCTAACACACACACGCAGTACCTACTATGTCATGGTTAGAGCTAACACACACACGCAGTACCTACTATGTCATGGTTAGAGCTAACACACACACGCAGTACCTACTATGTTATAGATAGTACATGGGCATGAGGTATCTATGTGTTATAGTGTCCCATATCACGAGGGCTTTGCCCGAGGGATGAGGGACACTATAACCATAGATACCGAATACACATGTGCTAACTGATTTAGATCCCACTTTTCATTGGCTGCCTCAGGCAAGAAGTGTATCTATAAAAGCAGCAAGCCTTAGCAACAACTTTATTTTTGAAAATGTCCTGTTCTGACAAGCTAGATGATTTCTGCTTCTCTGCTAATTGCATTGGCCTTGCTTCAACATTGGAAAACTAGTGACTCCACCTTGTGCAGGAAGCGCTCTGCAACAAAATTAATGAGCCCAGCCTCCTCTTTTCTCTGCACTCAAGCCCCACCCACCCCAGCTCAAGCTTCTCTTCTGATCTGTACGGCTAGCCTGTAGCTAGCAAGGAACAGCTTGCAGCAATGCTACAGTGCACTATCGTTCCCAAAAAGACACAGGAGTCTACTGAAGTAAACAATTTGAAACATGGCTGCAGGATAGAAACAGAAGTCAGGAGGACGAAGTTGACAAAATAATGCTACAAGTTGAAGACATGCTTTCATGCTTGTGACAATGGACCCAGAACTGTTAAAATCATTGGCTCTTAGTGTTCCTTGTAGAGACAAGAAAAGATACTGGGGAACTCTACCATCAACCCAGCAACGCTATAGAAACTGGTAGTGAAAAAACTGAACAGCCATATAGCTAATTATCATGCAGCTACAGCTATTATTATTTCTGTACATTCAAAAAATTATATACTTGTACTTTATACCCTCAAGCTTATAATTCCCTGGGAAACTATGAGATTATGGCTCATAATTCCCTGCTAAACACACACAAGTGGGATCTAAGTCATGGTTAGAGCTAACACACACACGCAGTACCTGGAGGTCCCATCATTCCTCTAGGTGGTGGGGGAAAGTCCCTTGGTGGTGGCCCCTCCCACTGCCGTCCATGATGTGGGGGTGGTGGTCTCATCCTAGGGGGACCCATTGGACCCATTGGACCCTGCATGTGCTGTGGATGTGGCCGGGGATGTGGTCCAGGTAGCGGAGGCCCGTGATGTCCCATGAAGTTAGGATTAGGTGGTGGAGTGGGCGGTGGTGTGGGACGTGGGGAGGGGGCGGGAGACATTGACGGCATACTAGCGGGGGAGGGGGCATCAGATGGGGTTGTTGAACGGAAGGGAACTGGACGAAAGTTTCTATCTGGCATAGGAGGTGGATGGTGACCCCCCATTGGGGGGCCAGGAGGTGGTGGTGGACCCCCTCTCATCCTCTGGGGGTCAAAATTCGGGTCATAGTTTCCACCCCCCCAAGGAGGCGGACCTCCAGGGCCAGGACCACCCATCATAGGAGGTGGACGAAATCCTCGATCGTAACCATGGGGACCAGGAGACGGAGAGTAATCGTCACGGTTAACCATTGGGTGTTGATGCATTGGACGAGATTGTCGTTGTTCGTGCATGTGTGGAGAATCGTACGGTGGACCCTGACCCCTAGGAGGGGGTGGTGGTCCACCATAATCATAAGGGGGGCGGCCGTAATCCATTGGATATCCATCACGATGAGGAGGGGGCATGGGGTGTGGCCGACCTCTGACCTCGTGATGACCCCATTCCCATTCCGTGTGGTTGTCATGGGAACCCTGAGACAGTGAGCCACGCCCACTTCCGTCCACAGAATCTTGTGAGAGCTGAGAAACACAACACAACAATAAATATGATGAGTGAAGAGAGAGGAGTGAAGAGAGAGGATACTAACACCACGTACAGTATCTGCACAAACGCACAAAGCATTGCATACACAAAACAGTATAGTACAGTGTCCAGAGTACAGAGTACAGAGTACAGAGTACAATATTCTAAACAGTGCACAGTAACTAGACTCACCCTGTCATCATACTCATAATCAGAGTAAGGGCGGGCCCTTCGTGGAGGTACATATCCACCGGGGGCGTGGTTGAAGTTGACCTCCCCCTCCAGACTAGTGGTAGAGCCACGCCCACCCATGTCCACATATGGCATTGAGTGGGTGGACACACGAGACTACACGGAAATCCAATTTATAAAGTAAACGCCTAGTAATGTACAGTGGGAAATGTGTGTAACAAAATATCCTCATTATATCTCTTATGCAAAGCAAGACTTGAAAGCAATCTTAGCTAAACTACGTGAGATAGAACAAACTACTATCCTGTACAGTGGTGTACTCACAGAAGGTCTCTCCACTGAGCTGATGTTCTCAGCACTGCGTGTCCTGACCAGGGGGCTCTGACTGCCACCACTACTTGGGGATGATAGAGGAGGGATGCTCAGACGCCTGTGGGGGGTAGGAGGTGTGGGTGGTCAGTGGTGTGTGGGGGGTAGGCGGTGTGGGGGTCGGTGGTGTGTGGGGGGTAGGAGGTGTGGGGGGTCAGTGGTGTGTGGGGGGGGCAGAATGGGACTACATATAATTATTGTATGCGTGTGTACTACAGCTAAGTAATGCAGTCAAGCAATGTACACATCACTGTGCTACAGAACACAACTTACGCTGAGTGCTCTGACTCGTCATCAGACATGGTCTTGAAGAAGTCCAAGCCCATCATCTTGTAGTCCACACTCTCCCCCAGCAGGTCAAACCTGCAGTCAGAGTATACAGAGGAGAGGTAAACAGCAATGACAATAATTATGAGTACTAGAGTTGGGGCCCTGTAACTAGAGTTCTGATGGTCCAAATTCAATGATTTTACGATATTTTGAAACCTTAAAAGGAGCCCGTTCAGATGGTATACTTAAATCCCAACTTTGGAACGGGCCATAATTTCCTATTTTCGAACAAATACCTTGGGCCATCAAAAACAGGCCAAAAATAGACTTTTGATTTTAACACACCATCTGAAAGGCCTCTCTCTAAGCTTTCAGAAAATTATAAAATTAACTGAACCAACGGAACTAAAGTCATGGCCGTTCAAATATTAACGCTACATACACAAATGCACATCGTTTGCTGTAATAATGAAAGTCCTTTACAACTCTATAGCTAGCAACCAATGACACACAGTACCTGTCTCCGCCCACGACAGGATTTGTGATTGGTCCAAATCCTCCGCTGAAATCCAGCACTTCCTTGGACTTGCGTTTCTTAGATCTCTCCTGAGCTTCTGCCTCGTCCTTCGATATTCTCCCTCCCACGTCATACGAACGATCACGTGATCTATGTCGAGATTGCTGAGCTGTTACATTGATTCCAGAATCAGTTGAACCGAGTCCATTCCGTTCCACATCAGCAGGTCCAACAGGAGACATGCTAGTAGATCGTGACCGTACTGGATCCCGTCCCTCACGAAACTGTCCCTCTGTTCCAATACCAGAGCTTCCACTGCTGCTGTTATCACTGCTAGTGGGAGGGGCACGTTCTCCTCTGTAGCTACCAGCCGTGGGATATCCCCCGGAGGCCCTCTCACTTCGTTCTCCTGCTGTCTCTACCTCGGCCGAATGTTGGGGGTCTGGGGAGTACACAGAGTTGGATAGAAAGTCAATGACGTTCTGGACCTCTGTGTCTGAAGCTATATGTACTTGAGCAGTGGTGTCACTGCTTGGACTCACAGACATCGTGTCACCGCGGTGGTGGAGGTCATTTTGACCAGACCCTGGAGATCAAGTGGGCCGCATATTAAAGGGATTGCAGACTATTCTGTTATGTATCGGCACATGTACCAAAGCTCTCTGTTAAGTATGCTGCCTACCCACGCTCCCATCCACCCATCCGCTAATGGTCGGACATTAAAGTCTACATGTACTTGCATTGATAATGGCTCTGGAAGTTCTGTAACTGTTAGTTGTTTGAAGCTTATCACTTCTAAAGCATAATTACAGATATAATTATAGAAGCGCTTTTTAACAAAGAATCCAATGTTATATTGAAGTTGAGTAAACTGTTATGGCAACATTATAAGAGGGCCATTCTCAATGCAAATAGACGTTATTATTGTGCCGTAGATAACAACACACACACACACACACACACACACACACACACACACACACACACACACACACACACACACACACACACACACACACACACACACACACACACACACACACACACACACACACACACACACACACACACACACACACACACACACACACACACACACACACACACACACACACACACACACACACACACACACGTACACACACACGCATGTACACACACACACACACAATGTACACACACAAGCCCTAGCTGCTATGAGACCCACCTTCGTGTTCAGGTGTCACAACCAACTGTCCAATACGTTGATCTCTCCGCCTCCTCCGAGGGGGCTTACCCCCCACAAAGCTATCTCCCTCTTCGTATTCCTCCCCCCTACGATGATACCCCCCGCCATGTTTCCGTGCCTCTAACTGCATGTGAGCATTGATGCGTGACTCAGTGAGTTGACCACGTCCAAGCTCTGATCCAATCATGTCCATTATCCCGTAAGAAGGGTCAAGATCATCGTATGGTTCCTCTCTCCTCACGAGGGTAGACTGACTGCTCATTGACTCGTTGCTTCCTGTGTGTGTGTGGAGTGGGCGGGATGTGTGTGTGGAGTGGACGGGGTATGTGTGTGGGGATACCTTGCTCTTAAAGATTCTACATGTACTCTATATTGAATTTTAATGGCCAAAACTTTGTACAACACCATTGCTATATCAATTCTCTTCACAAGCTGCAATGTGATGTGTATAACCACACCCCTTCAGTCTAACCACACCCCCTTCAGTCTAACCACACCCAATTACCTCTTCTCCGGAGGGGGTGGTGTAGATGGTAGGTGGGGCCAGGTGGGCGTGAGGTGGTACTGCGACTGAGGCTATCACTACGTGTGGTAGTGTAGGTTGGGACATGAGGCAGCTGTGGTGCTGTAGAGCTGGTGGACACCTCGAGGGCATCTGAATCACCACTGGAAGTGTTGCGTGATGATGGAGGGGTGGGCTTGTCCGTGTTCGAGTGGGTGGGGCCTTTCTCAAAGGGACTTCCCCTACCGGCCCTCTTGGTATCTTCATCCTGTGTGTGTCAATCCTCAATCTCAATAACCTAACATGTTGTAAACTAGGCCTAAGAGGTGGTTAGTACCGACCACCACCAGCGACCATGCAGTGGGGGCACATCACTGTACCGACCACCACCATCGACCATGCAGTGGGGGCACATCACTGTACCGACCACCACCATCGACCATGTAGTGGGGGCACATCACTGTACCGACCACCACCATCGACCATGCAGTGGGGGCACACCACTGTACCGACCACCACCATCGACCATGCAGTGGGGGCACATCACTGTACCGACCACCACCATCGACCATGCAGTGGGGGCACACCACTGTACCGACCACCACCATCGACCATGCAGTGGGGGCACACCACTGTACATGTATACACACGTACCTTGTCAACATAGCTATGAAAAGAGGCTGGTTTGGGTGAGCGGGAGATTAGATCATGTGACTTTGAGTGGCTGGACTTCCTGAGTAGGGACATGAAGGCTCTGTTGATCGTGTGCAGCTTCTTGTTGGGAGAGGGGGCAGTGGGTGGGGCTGACTCCACCCCCTGTCGATAAGTGACTGCTATGTGGGGGAGCTCGGGACGAGAGCTGTGGGAGGTACGATAATATATATAAAAGCAGTACATGTAATAACCAAATCTCCACTAAACTGCCAACCACCTACACCCACACACCTACACACCCACACCCACACACACCCACACACACACACACACCCCACCCACACACACACACAGGTGCACTTACTCCTCCTTGAGGAAGTTGGTGAGAGTGAGGTGTATGGTGTAGGTAGCATCAACCACACCCAACACTGCGTTGGGGTCCATCTGACGGAATAGCATGGAGAAGGCAGCATAGTCCTCCACCAACCACCATGAGGACTCCACCACTATCTGGATAGATGAGTCAGCAGAACGCGGGTTGATTTTGATTGGACGATTGTCCTTTGCAGATGAGGATGGACGTACCAACACCTGTGTGTGTGTGTGTGTGTGGGCGGGGTGTGTGTGATATGTGGGGAACAGAGAGCATGCATGCCTACACACAGTGGTACCTATGGCATTACTATAGCGATCTTCACATGTAGGTCTATAGGTGTTATAAATAAAGCATCTTTGAACAAACGGCCATAACTTGAGTTCCGTTGGTCCAATAAGTTAATTTTATGATTTTCTGAAAGCTTAGAGAGAGGCCTTTCAGATGTGTTAAAATCAAAAGTCTATTTTTGGCCTGTTTTTGACAAAATACCATGGTATTTTTACGAAAATAGGAAATTATCGCTTGTTCCAAATTTGGGATTTGAGTATGCCATCTGAACGGGCGCTTTCAGAAAATAAAAAAATCATTGAATTTGGACCATCAAAACTCAGTTACAGAGCAACTCTAGTACTCTTAAAATGAAGGCTAGTGTACAGTAATTACTGGACTCTGACTGACAAGGTTGGCCTTCCCGAACACGAGCTGCACTGTGGTCTTGGCCGCTGTGTTGGTTACCGTGGTACACGACTCATTCAAAACGTGAAAAGCAAATTCTTTTATTCGTTCTTTGCTAACTCCAGGCGGCTGTGTGCAGACGGGGAGAGACTGAACGAGGGCGGAGATAGCGTCCTGCATGTGTAGTGTGTGGGTGTGTGTGGGGTGAAATGTAGACATACATGCAATTATTATACCTCGGTGCGCATGCGCAAGCGAGGTATACGGTAGTGTGTTTGTGTGTGTGTGTGTGTGTGTGTAGACTGCTACAGCTGCTCAAGGATCAATGAAGTGCAAGTAAGAGTTTCTATAGGCTTTTAGTCATGTTTTCTTGGCTTGGTATTTGTGGATTTGCAAAATAAAGCTTCGTTCTCGAGTTATGCCTAGTTTTGCTTACTTGGAATGCCATTGCAGCCTTTTCAGAAGAGTCCGTAGCAAAACTTGTTCACCGAGTGTTGCTACTCTACTTAGTAGTTAACTCTGCACTAGAACGCTAGCTATTGGTACCTGCAGGAGTGAGAAGAGAGCTGCAAGGCTCTGTTGACTTCAGCCATTAATTTTAGACTTGAACTTTTGGCATCGATCGTTTTAACAACGATCATCGTCGATCATTACCCACTCTTTGAGTTTCCCTGTGATTCTGGATTCTGCATGCAGCAAAATTAATCATGATAATTATGTGTATAAAAGCTAGCTATTAGTAGCTTTATGTTATGTAGCTTTGGCACCTCCACCGAGGCATCAGCACCCGCGGTGCTTTCATTTTTAAATTATTACTTTTTTGCCATCACGTGTACATGTACACCATCATGCCTAGCAATATAAAAATGTGCTGTCAATAACTTGTGGACATTCTCAATGGATGCAATCTGTACACCCACACACACCCCCACACACACACACGCCCACACACCTGCTTCTGCCTGATGTTGTTGTCTAGCTGGTCTCCCATGGCACAACCAAAGTCCACCCCATGGATACGATATGAAGTACGAGGAACATCACGAGATACTTGCTCCACCTTCTCTGAGCGTGTCTGGGCATGTGCAGCGCCAGCCCCCCTAGCCTCTAGCTCTGTACAGCAGTCCTGTGAGGGGGTGGGGTGGGGTGTCATATAGGGGGGGTGTGGTGTCATATAGGGAGGGGGGTGGAAACAATCTACTGCCATCTTAAAGCTACATTGTATGCCATGATTATAATACATGTACACACGATTAATAGGAAGCCTCTATAGTGTGTGGTGGATTGTTGGGTTTATTGGGTGTGTGGGCACACTAGCCAAGTTTCTAATGGGCAAACCAAGGAGAGGCATGCCTCAGCATGCTTATATGGTGGCTAGACAGTGACCACTGAGTGTATTGCGCAGACAAAAAGTAAAACAATCAATTTTCATATATCTTAGAGACACACCAACAGCCACTCACTCTCATTGCCATTTCCACTCCCTTTGGATTGAGATGGAAACCTCCCAGTACCTTGTAGTGTGGGTGGGGGGAGCGTGTCAGCTCCAGGCCATATGTCTGTGTCAGGGGGGGGGGGTTCAGCCGAGTTACTGTAATCCTTATACATGTACATGTAATTTGGAAATTAAGCTACTTTCGGGAGGTCATAATTTCACTCAAAAGCAATCAGTATCAGAACTAAAAGATGCATTCTGTAGCTCAAGACAAGGCCTATCACATGACATGCTCAGATCAGGGACAACATCTACACCCACTCACTCTACCTTGAGCAGGGAGTCCACCTTGTGGTTGAGACCATTCCTGATGGTGTCTGGGAGATTATCGCCCTGGTTATACATCATGCACTGGACATCATTGCGACTGAGGGCTCCAAAGGAACGAAGGTTGTGGTTGATCTGAGGGAGATAGTGATATTCATAAGAATGGATGTGTTATCTTGTACGCATCTACTCAATGACAGTCAGTATATACAACTATAGCATAACAATAATAACTCCAGGAATTATCAGATTAAATCATAAGATTGCAATATTTTGGTTTCGTATTCCCTCAAGTAATAGCACAAATTTCACCTAATTATAATTATACTTGACCTCTGACCTCTGACCTCCTATTAAATGGAACATTAACCATGACAATCCACTATCTATGAATACTTTTACGGCTGCTCGTAACAATGGTAATAAGCCACACCCCCTACCTGTGCGGCCGCCAACCATCCGACAGTGGCCTCCTTGACTGTTGAGTTGGAGGGAGAATCATTTAACCCTTTTCCCACTTCTTTATATGCTCCCAAGGGTCCCATGATGTCCGATGCTGACGTCAGCAGTTTAGACTGCGTCTCGAGAAAACTTAGGAAACACGAGCCCATCACCTGTCATGTAATTAGAGAGAAATATCAAACACATCCCTAGTTTTCAATATACAAGTTCAAAACAGAAACTGTAAGTTATGCATTAGTGCAATACAAACTATACCTCCCAATGTTTATATCTAACCTGATTATCTCTTTCCTTGGCAATCTGTTGTAGAAATTACAACAATGGGTAAGGAATCGTTATGATGAATTAGATGAAGTTGTATGTGAGCTCCTCCCTGACAAACAAACTGTAGTCTAGGTAACCGCCTTATCAGTCAAGTAGGCTAAAAATCTGTGTCCTTTGATGTAAGCTTTGATGTCTCTTTGTGCATATGTAGTTATAAAAAAAAAAAAAAAAAAAAAAGAAACCTTTGACTAGCTAGGAAGAGTAGCAGCAGTAGGCAGCAGTAGTAGTAGCAGTGCAAGCAGGACTAGACTAGATTAAAAAGTTGGTGGAAAGAATAACTGACCGTTTGGACGTCACCTGGCTGCCAGACTTTCATCTGGACTCTTCCCCCTGAGTAGCTGGCCTTTCTCTAAGCCACAAAACTGAGCAAGAAGCTGAAGAAGCAGCTAGACAGAGACATGTACCTAGCCTTGAGAATTGGGAGGCGTGGCTCAACTAGTTAGCCCAGCCCAGAGGAATTGTTACCGTGGGTACTGAACAACCGTAGAAGTAGGGCTACCCCTGGCTTTACTGAATTAACTAGCTGTGTCTGCTGTCTAGTTGGACCAGATTTAGCTAGATAATGGGGTAGAGAATAGTTGAGCGGTGCTGTGTGTAGCTTGAACTGTACTGGCTGGCAAGAATCTAGTAAGCACCCTATGCACTGATAACTCGTCAGAATGGAGGGTATGTTCTAGGGATCTGGACAGCTGTACATCCAAAGGAGCCAGGGAGTGCCAATCATCTTCTCCCAGTCTCTGGCACGCTAAACAAAAGGAGCTAGAACTGGGAGTCCCAGCTAGAATTGCTAGCCGGATCTAGACTAATAGAATGACTTGGAGGCGTGGTGAGGCCGGATCCACACTAATTGATCGACCTAAAGACGCTCCTGTTCCAGATTTCACGAATGGCAAGGAAAGGGTTATACACAACCAGACACAGTACATGAGACATACTTCTCATCGTGCTGTCACACAACCAGACACAGTACATGAGACATACTTCTCATCGTGCTGTCACACTAGCTTGCTGCCAAGACAAGTGGGAATTGGCACTAACTAGCGTAGTAGTGTTAGGACAGAAAAGTGTTAAAATGCAACAGGAGTAAACCTGAATAGCCCTGAGAGTAGCAGTGATTTCAAGCATGGCATGTACATACATGCAGCATGCATGGTATGGGGCTACATGTACATGCAGCATGCATGGTATGGGGCTACATGTACATGCAGCATGCATGGTATGGGGCTACATGTACATGCAGCATGCATGGTATGGGGCTACATGTACATGCAGCATGCATGGTATGGGGCTACATGTACATGCAGCATGCATGGTATGGGGCTACATGTGCATACAGCATGCATACATGGCACACACCCACAGCCGGGAGAATGCTTGCTACTGACACTGGGCTCTATGGAGATACTCAATTAGTTGACTATATTGATTACTGTGTCCAGAGAGAACGTGTGTAATGCAGCACAGAGCAATGTATTGATCCTATACACCACACACAGTAACCTGATTATTCCCTAAGGCCTCAAAAGGAGTAATTCAACAGTGTGTGTGTCAAACACTTGTTTGGGGTTATTTGCCAACCAAGACAATGACCAGAGCTCAGTGTACATGTAGCTAACACTCACCCAAATAAGCCATCTATAAATAAACTAACAATCAACCTCAGAATGCTAAATCTCAATGGGCCAAAAGGTACAGTGGACCCTCTTAGTGGTCGCTACTACCCACCAGCCTTACCTCAATCCTCATAGTGCTGACTTCGTTCAGGGACTCCGCTAGTTTAGAGTCTTCCTTCGCAAAATCCAACGCAGAGTTTTGAAACTTTTCCTCAACCTACATGTACAAGAATTATAACAATAGCACATGTAGTATAATTATAGGCACAGTATAATTATAGGCACAGGTGCTACAAAGTGACTATAAGCACTGGAGCCTCACGGGTGTCGTGGTAACCGTCAGTGGTGGACGTGGTGATGATAGCATCAACACACACACACAGCTGGCTATGTCCAATCATTGTGAGCAAACAAGATAGCACAATGGAAATGATAAATGACACACAATAATTACAGAGTACAGTATATGCACGTACCTGCTCCACTTTGGTGCGGTTGGGGTTCTGTGATGATTTCAAACACTCCAACTGTTTCAAATACGACTCGTGTTTTGACAGAACTTTAGCGTGCGTTTCCACTCTGCTTCTGAGGACCCCCAGTGTGGGTCCGAACCTCCTCACGGGGGGTACCAATTCTTGCTTCAAAAACAGCGAAGATTTAGAGCACTTATCCCCCAGCAATTCACACGCTTCCCTAAACCGTAGTGCAATCGTTAGCACTGGAGTGTCTTGAAAAAACGTCTCCAATAGCGATGCCAGTTTAATCCCTGCCAGACAGAAAGAGCCGAATGCCTCCAGATATTCAGTGAAGGCTAATGGCAGGGCTGTCACAGTGGAGTCTAGTCTGTCCACTCTCTGCTTGAGGGTCTTATGGCTAGTGTTGGGGGGAGAATCTTTCCGTGGGGAGGATGGACTCTTTCTAGCATCCATGGCTACTATGGAGGGTTGGTTATTATTGAGACAGCGGATTTGATGTTCCTCCTTCTTTAGAATTGAGTTTTCCAGTGTTTCCAGTACATCGCTTGATAGATTAACGGTGAAGTCTAGATGGTATATATAGAGCTAGTATAATACTTGTACTACTTACAAACGTCGATAGTTAGTTTATAGCTAGTTACAGCACAGCTACTACTTGTCTTGTCTTGTCTTGATTGAACTCGTGGGATGGCCACATTAGCATGAGTGGGAGGGGCTGCTGCACATGACGATTATTCATTGATGTCCATGTTTTTATTTATGGGAAAGTTTAATATAAAACACATAGCATGCATACATGGATTAAACAACACTTGTATATTTATATGGAATACAACTTATGATGAGACTACAACTGGGGTAACATTGTTCGGGAGGAGGGTAGAAACAGTCTGCTTAGAGTTTGACAAATAACTTCCATTCACATTATTCCCGTTCTGTATAGGCACTCGTCCGTTGGAATGGACTGGAGACTTCCTAACATTCTGATGCTCATGGAACAATACAACATATTCAGGACGTGCACACAGAAAGATCTTGAAGTCATCTGAAGGAGAAAATAAACCATGAAATTGACAAAAATAATTATATACTAGAAACGGTTTTAAGCTACAGCTTACCAATGTCCATATTTGGTGGTGTGCCATTTGCTTCAGGCAGGGTTTGTGTGGAGAGAGCTCTAGTCACGTCATCCAGTGACACTCGACCATCGTCATTGGAGTCGAAAAACTGTGTGTGGGGTGTGGTGTGGGTGATGTGTGTGTGTGTGTGTGGGTGTGTGCTAAGCTAGCCCAAACCCTCGATAGTAAAATACCAGACTCAGCCTCTTATTCTAGACAGGCCGCGTAATTATTTGCATGGAAAATTCATAATTATATGCATACATCTCTCACAGTGAACATTTCCTGGAGGAACTGCTGATTACCCAAGAGGTCACTGGACACTTTGATCAGACCACACAGGTAGTCCACAAACATCACCCTGCCACCTGCAGCAGTCTGCATGGAAACACACACAACAATGGTGACATGTAGCTTTATACAATAGTACCATCAAGAGTTCTTGGGTTAAAATTGTATTAATTCAAGCTGTCTATATAACTACAGGCTGTGTGTAATACGGCCATGCATGAATAGTAGGTCGACATTGATACCTCGAATCATGGCAACTTAATATTACTTAGAGCTTAATCCTAACGAGGAGGTCAAACACGTGCAGAGAGAGATGAGTACCTTTTTACAATTATCAAACACTGCTTGGAGACAAGCATCTTTGGGGACTTTTAGGAAAGTAGCTAGATCATTGGCAGTGATGTAGCCGTCTTTATCACGATCTATGACTGCAAATCTGGTGAGATAACGTTTCATTTCCTTTAATTTGAGGCCTGTTTTCTGATTAGCAGTGAAATACACCACCATCCCTTTAGAGAATGGGAGGCCAGCACTCTTGGCATGTCTCATTAACATCAGGTCCTCCACTGCTTGGTTGCCAATGGGGAGCTGTACACGTCTGTGTGTGTGTGTGTGTGTATGTGTGGGTGTGTATGTGTGGGTGGTGTGTGGGTGTGTGTGTGTGATTGAGACAATATACAGTCATCCACAGTTACTAACAGTGCCACACCTGGACATGACACGCTGCACGTTATCAGCATAGAGTCTGCAGTCATCCTTCTCTGCTTGAGAGGGGCAGTACACAGGCAGGAACTATGAGAGGGGGTCAAATATATAGCTATAATTATAGCTCTAAATACAGCTCTCGTGATCACGCTTCCTCCTCCAACACTTTGCAATACAAAGGCATTAATATTCTGTGTACCTCTATTTCCAGAGGGTTGTGAAACTGACACCCAGTGAACAATAAAGTGCCAAACCTGAGGAGAGAGACAGAGAGAGTGTGTGTGTGAGTGAGTGCAATAATGGTGGACTCACCAGTCAATGCCATCTCCACCCCACGAGGTAGTGTCCTGCACAAGGGGAGAGGGTAAGTTGTCACTATTGATATATATTAGCAACACAAAGTATCCAACAGATTGCATGCAGTGAAGCACACGTACACTATACAGTTAGAGTGGGGTTTAGTGTACTTGTAAGCCATTATACTCTAATGCAAGTATTGGTACACAAACCAGCTTGTTCTTGAAGTTGATGAGGATAGGTTGCACAGGAAGTTTAGGCAGGAAAGCTCCTAGCTTGAACTTGAGCATGACCTTCTTGTTGGTTGTGGTACCCTCGGGACATATCAGGACGTTAGGCCAGAGCCTTTTATCATTGACCCGTCTCTGGAGCTCTACAGCAGACTTAGCTCGAGACTCAGGGTCTTCACGATACACAAAGATAGCCCGCACTGACTTCTTGATTATTGCTGTACGCAGATGAAAATAACAAATGATGTATACAATGTACAGTGGGCTGGGTAGGGGAGAGGGTCTACTGTAGCCATGGATACATGACACTACATGGACTCGGGGAGGTACCTTGTTTAGAAGTTTCATAGACTAAGTTAATTAAGATTAGAGACTGCTCTGCACATTATATGACCTTGATTGACTTAATGTACTTATTTAAGCATAATTATAAGGATCGATGTACATGTAGCATAAGCTGAATAGTTGATCTTACTTCCAAAGAAGGGTACATGTTGACTCTCCCCTCGAGCCACGAATGTAGGCACACCGAATATCATGAGTACAAACACATCCAGCATTGAAGTGTGAGGGGCGACCACGAATATAGGAGCCTCAGTGGAGGGGGCGGGAGCACCACTCACACTAATCCAGTTGAAGCCAAACCCGAGCAAGAACCAACGTGCTATGAATGGGTTGATACGCTGGTGGACAAAGCTGGAGGCCGAGGAAACACCAAATGAATCAGTATAGTACATGAATCAGTATAATACAGCAGTGAGTAAGGCTAAAGGATTATGTAATAGCTATCTGCTAGAGATTGGCTTAATAATGTTATAGTGGTATAGATCGCACTAGACAGTGTGTCTGAGGTGAATCTAGACTAGCATGCTGGAAACCACCCACCCAGAATGATTACAACCCCAAGAATCTAACCTTTGATATTAAAAATGCAACCTTTCAACAGTAACAGCATGCTAAATCACCCTAAGGTCATAACAATATTTCCCAAAACAACATAAAAGTGGGGCTTCTAATATTAATAATATCTCTATGCAATCCTAGTAACTTGTGTACCTTCCCCACTTGCTGAGTGGTTTAGGATCATTGATATCGTAGTGATCTCCCACCAGCCCGAGGAGGCACATCACACTGCCCAGGATGACAGACGGAGCTACAAACAGCACAAACCGAATGGGAGCCAGCCACAGAAGATTGAAGAATGTCTACACAGGGTTGGAGAATGTAGGGTATATACAACACCTGTAGAATACCACAATATTAAAATATGATTTATTATTGTTGTGTCAAAAGCAAGCCCTTGCGATTATACCATACCCACTTACTACATTCACACACACTCAGCACCTCTTTATGTACATATAGGTACACGTGCTTCACTGAATCACTATACAGCAATAATTATGCACGAGTGAATACGATATAGCCAGAAGGTAGATGCAGCATCATTATTATTATTATTATCTCACTATTAGTTTCTGGCAGGCAGTGAAGGGCGGGTAATAGGTGAAGGGGTCTATTCCATCAATCTTCTCTTGACTGAGTTCTTGACTGTGTCCATTGGAGGTTGGCTTGGAGTCCTGTCCTTTCCTAACTGGAGCACGCAAGCGCAGGTCTGGTGTGGTAGTAGCCATGCCTCGGCTTGTCCCTAGTGCAGTACGTCTTTCTAGGCGAGGTCCTGTAGCTGTATCAACAAGAAATACTTTATGCATTTTATATACAAATTACGTCAAAGAGCGTCATCAAAACCGCACCTTAGTGCAAATTTACCCACAAACATGATAATGTTATATGACTGTTAATGATATTCATTTATGACTGATGAGTTTGTCAACAAAAGTCTGTTTCTTGGCCAGTAATGATTTAAGATGGCTGATTTCTTGTCTATACTGCTCTCTCTGATGCCGATGATCTTTGTCTTGCTCATGTAAACTGCACAAAAATAATTATGTACGTTAACCGTGATTGAAAGTTGCTTACATTTCTGACGCCTGCTCCAGCATATGTGTTTCCATCCTCTTCCCTATAGAAGCTTCTTTCTTGGCTCCACGGACCACTGTTCTCTCTTTAGCTTGCTCTTGAGATCTGGCCTGCAAGGAAGCATACAATACACATACACACATACACATACATACACAAAGGAAAGGTAGCGTCAATGATTATCTATTTTGTTTCATATTCCAAAACATGGTAATGAATACACAATTCTGTTATTGTACTTTCAGAATAATTATATATTATTATCATGAGGGTAACCACAATAATTATTATTTCGCTCCTCCATACACTCACTATCTTTGCAAAGGTGTCTCTTTCTGAAACAGACTTCTCTGCACAGAGCACTGCCTTGCTGAGCTGAGTATGCATTGTGATCTCCCTGTTCCTAGCCAGCTCTAGCTCACGTTGCAACTCCATCACCTTCTCATGAGCCCTCCTAACAGTCACAACAAGAGTATGCATACATGTATGTACGCATAATTATGAAGATCCAGGTAGTTGTGGAGCTCTTACACTGTTGGACTACTCACTTGTGTGTTTTGTGCATCTGAGCAACTTCTCCTTCTAGCTGGTATATGATAGCCTTAGCATCTGCACAAGAGGGAGGCTATCAGTACAGCTATCAGTATAGGAAGTTGGCTCTGTAACTAGAGTTCTGCTATTTAACGCTAGGTCCCTTTCAAAGTATTACTGAAGGTATACAGTGAGTGTACCTGTTAGCTTAGTGACCAAATATCTCTTGTCTTTGTCTGAAATTCTCAGATGAACTTCTTGAGATTTCAACTCTCTGTGGTTTTTATCATCCAGCTCTTGGACGAGCCTGTACATAGAGACATGGATGGATGTAAATAATGGTAAACTGTGCGACTGATTTAAATGCAAGGAGTTGCAAGTCACAGGGATACATTCACAGCTATTAGTTTAAATTGTAATGGTGGCAATTAAGGTATCAACAAGATGCGTATCAAGATAGCCATTAATTTATGCAAACATT
Source organism: Halichondria panicea (assembly GCF_963675165.1). Lineage (NCBI taxonomy): Eukaryota > Metazoa > Porifera > Demospongiae > Suberitida > Halichondriidae > Halichondria > Halichondria panicea. Next base: position 109,648 of record NC_087388.1, read on the forward strand.
CTAACTAGGCTAGCTAGCTTTGCCCACCTCTGCATTTCCATGAGAAGACTCTGATGCTCCTCTAGTGGTACTTGTCTCGAGGCTCTGGCTGACAACTGATCAAACCTGGCCCGTAGTTGAGTGTGACTTAGTCTGAGAGACTTGAGAGCCTCCTCTCTCAATCGCTGCTCCCTCTGTAGCTCACCAACCTCACTGTTCAACTCAGACACTGTGGAGTGGAGTGTTAAAATTATTAAGTGTTAGTACTCACATAGATATGTAGGCCATAAAACTGCCTCTCAAGCAGGGGAAAATTATAGCTACTAGCTACTAATCTCACCGATTACTTGATGCTCTCCCTTGAGTTGTCTGATGGTCTCTCTGAGCACTTTCTGTGCTTTGAGCAGCGAGGTGTTCTCATCCAGGACAGAGTGCGCGTGAGATGCTACCCTTTCCCATTCCCCCCGCTCCTCCAGTGAGGCTTGCTGGCGTGTCAGTAGAGCCTGGTTCTCATCAGACAAGGAGGCTAGCTCCTCCCTAACCTGGGATAACTCACTCTGCATGGGAATAATGGATGACAATCACAATACACATGTAGCCCGTTACATCTTAACAGTATTGGATCACGTTGATACAACTAATTAATGGCATTTAATGATACGTGCAGTATGTAGTGGCCTTTATACAGTGACATACAAGTGGGTGAAAATGTGGGTTCCAAATATGAAGGGGGTAGATGATAGATATTCGTCCGTATAATTTAGCAGTGGGCCTGGCTCTAACTCACCTCTAGCAGGGCGACCTTTGCCTGGATGGCTGTGTTAGTCTCACACAACACACTGTTCTCTGAGGAGAGAGACTGCAGTCTACACTGAACCTGATCACTATGGCTGTCTGCATGTATGGGGAAAATTAAGTATTGAACAATATAAAGGTACGTACCTGATTGAGTGGTTATGTCATCAATTCGTTTTTTCAAAGTAGAATTCTCTCTTTTCATCTCCTTGTTTAGTGCCTCCAATTCCATGTTGCGTGCTTTGAAGTCTGTCTCCCTTGACTTATACTCAGCAATGAGCTCTGTGGGCGAGTCTCTGTCATCAATACTCCTCGGTGTAGCATGTAAGAATGGTGAAGAAGTTGCTTTTGCACTATTCAGAGATGACTCTAGTAGCTTGGCTTGTGTGCTAGCTTGGTGGTTATGTGTGCACTGTTCCTTAGTGGAGGTAGCTATTGGTGTGATCAGTGTACTAGCTCCATCAGCACTGCTTATCACAATGCTCTCAGTATTCAGTTGTGGTTTGGTAGGGCCAGTCGCCAGAACATTGGTGGAGAAATAACCAGACTCTGCTAAATTCGGTGAGTTATGTCGAGTATGGCGAGGGGGTGGGTGTGGGTGTGTGGGTGTGTGAGGGTGTGAGGCTGGTGGAGGTGTGGGGCTGTGAGGGGGGTGGGCCTGCACAGGTGTAGCAGAGTAATACTGAACTCGACCGTCTGGTAGTTGCTCTGAGAACACATACACGTTGCCCTGCTGCTGAATAAAGTTTGGTTGAATTATCGGAAGTGTTTCAGTTCTAGGATCATCGATTAAGGTACCAGTTGACTTCCTCCTCTGCCGGTGAGTGTGCTGACTGGTAGGGGGATGATGGTTAGGTAGCTGGAGGGAAGTTGACAAATCTATTTGTCGTGGTTGGTGATAATCGTGTGACATTTCCTCATCACTTTGCAAATAACTTTCTACTGAGGAGCTTGATTCATCAGGTAATGTAGGATATGCCTGGTGCCCATATTGTGAAGCACTGTGGTGTCTTTGCTGTGGATGCTCTTGTGTGCTGTGTACGTGTTTGGAACTTGTTGTTAAGTTATCAAAAGAACGTGATTTCCTCTTTGACTGGCCATTGCTGTGTCGCTTGTTTCTGGTTGATTTATACTTGTGAGATTGTGGAGTGTTGTCCTGGCCATGTGGAGTGTTGTCCTGGCCGTGTGGAGTGTTGTCCTGGCCGTGTGGAGTGGGTGGTTCCAGTGTGTGGTATACATTAGGCTGTCGAGAATTCGGTACATAGGCTTTTTCTTTGCTGCTTTTTTTTGGTTTTTTAACTTTGGTGTACAGAGCCTCAACATGTTGTTCTGCATCTGGTTCACGATGTACTTCAATTTGTACAGACTTCTTATGAGGTGATCTTCGATTAGGTCTTGTTTGGTATGCTGGTATCTCACTGCTGTGTAGTGGTGTGGCATTGTCATGAGTAGTACGTGATGGTAGAGATGGGGAGAGTCCATAGCTGATATTAGTGGAGTCAGAGTGAATGCTAAGAGCACTTGTGACACTTGGTAGATCACTAGAGCTCAGTGTGCGCTTGGGGGAGGGTGCTTGTGTGGGATGTGTGGGTGGGAGGGTTGTGGGATGTGTAGGATGTGTGGGTGGGAGGGTCGTCACTAGTGTTTGTTTTGGAGAGGACAGCCTGGGGCGACTGAAAGAGGTTGTGCGTACTGTTGCATATCCATGGCCATCATCATCATCACTGTAGTCACCAGCCAGACTGTACACACTTTCCCCAGCTACACCAGCTACACCATCTGAATAAGTAGAGCAAACTAATTATAGCGACTGAAAAAGCCATTGATTACACAGCCTTACATGTACAAATTGACATACTTAACTAGCTTAAATAATGGTAGTGCAAAGATCATTGATATGATTATATGAGTTAAAAGTACCTTGGTTGTCCCGTGCAGTGGAGGGGCCACTGGTGTCCAGGACATGATGCTGTGCAGTGGAGGGGCCACTGGTGTCCAGGACATGATGCTGTGGAGGAAGGGTAAAGGTGAAGTGGTCCCTCGGCTGTGTGTTGGGAGACTGGAGTGTGGTGTTCAGAGGAGGTGTACTAGGCATGGCCACAAATGCTGGACTTGGAGCGAGAGCATCATGAATTGAAAGCTGAGGGGACCATATCATAATGACCATATCAACAATGACTTTTTAATTAATTATAGTGGACCAACTACTTACTTACCTTGGATTTCTTTTTCCCTTTTTTCCTTGAGAACAGTGGCATATTGACAGGGCAGAAGAATAATAGAGGCACATTTCACAGTTCAAACATAGGTTCAAGTTAGTCTAGGTTCAAGTAAGTGTGAACCATTAAATTTTTTCTACACATTGTAACTAGGAGACATTTATAGCCAGCCCCGCCTCCCTTTAAGATAAAGAGGGGCGGGGCTGGTTGTAAATTATCTTTAGGGTAGATCTAGCTAGCTAGCTCAAGCCAAATTAGTTGTTGCAGTTTTAGATTAGACTATCCAAGCAGTGCCATGGTTGGTGGAGGAAAGCTCACTGCAGCTCAATGCAACCAAAGCCATCAAGATCAGATATGGTAAGATAAAGCTTGGTAACATACTCATTACACTGAGCAGCTAAGTAGCTATAATTATATATCTACCAGTATCTAGCAGAGGTTAAATTATTTATGTTGCTCTCTGTACAGCTAGCTAAACAATCTAGCAAAACCAGTTAGCTGTACTATAGCTTTGTGGGGAAAATATCGCAATAATTATGTCTATTGGTAGAGAGGGCATTGTGCATGCAGTGAGTCTACACTGTAAGCAAGATGAGTAATTGTACTCTTCAGGAAGGACTATGTGTGCAAGGAGGAATCAATTGGTAAGAAATGGACGGACACCTGGGGATTTCTGAGAGACGAATACAGTACGGTATGTCAACATTCACATGACCATTATGTAAACTAGATCTAGAACGAAGCTCAATAGCTAACACATTAATTAAGCTCTTTATTCAACTGTTAATGTGTTGCATATTAGCTCTTCTCGTATGCAACTGTTAATGTGCAGCTCAGCAGAGATCTAGGACAGATCAGAGCCAGTGAACCTTTGAAGCTTCCTCGACTGCAAGCCCCCAAGCAGAACACGTCTAATCCGTTTCCAATGGTAAGCTCCAGAGAGGTTGGGTGGCGTTCGGGAAAGAGGGAATGCAGACTGGAGATATATGGACGCTGGGGACGACCCAAATACTCTATCATTAAACAGCTGCGTTGGCCTAACGATGCTGTGCCCTGAAAACTTTACTTCAACAGTTCAGAAACAATTAACATTCTATCTAATTTGTTTGTTTGTTATACATGCATAGTTGATGTAGAATGACGTTACAAACGTTGTGTTGCTTAGTGACTTCAACAGATGAATATGATGATAGAGTGTGTGGGTGTGTCATTGTTTACCTTGTGTTGACACGCCCATGATTGTCAGCTAAACTTGACACAAGTTGATATTTGAGTGTGTCTCTGTCTGTGCTTTTCTAGACTACTTCCATGTCCTGGCAACAACAACCATATGTGAGTCAGTTGCTGTAATGTGTTAGTAGATATAGCTAGCATAGTTATTATTATTTATATATGGCCTGCAGTGTACTTATATATCTACAGTACAGCTACTGCACTACACATATACAATATACAACTTTCAGAACCCTGGCTATGGCCAACAGTGGGGCTCACAAGCTCCCCCTCCGAGTGGCTATCGTCCTCCCTACAATCCAGCTGCTGGACCTCCTCACTCCAGTGCTCCCTCACAGTCCATAGGTGGCTACTCCAACCCTCCTCCAGGTACACCAGCACGGCACACAGCAGTTAATTACGAATGCACCATAATATTATAATAACTATGTCTGCAGGTGGACCAGGGTATGGTGCTGGTACCCCAACCTCAAGCTACCATCCCCCAAGTTACGGTGCTCCACAGTCCAACTACGGTGCTCCACCGACCTCCCGTGCCCCTGGGCCTAGCTACGGTACTCCACAGTCCAGCTACGGTGCTCTACCAACCTCAAGCTATCGTTCTCCTGGGCCTAGCTATGGTGCTCCACAGTCCAACTACGGTGCTCCACCGACCTCCCGTGCCCCTGGGCCTAGCTACGGTACTCCACAGTCCAGCTATGGTGCTCCACCAACCTCAAGCTATCATTCTCCTGGGCCTAGCTATGGTGCTCCACCAACCTCCCATGCTCCTGGGCCTAGCTATGGTGCTCCACAGTCCAGCTATGGGGGGGCAGGAGGCTCGTATGGGGGGTCAGGAGGTTACGGAGCCCCCCAGTCAGGAGGGGGTGGAATGTCACCACAGGACCAAGAGCTGATGTCATGGTTCCAGGTAATTGTACAAATATGTTTTTGTAAACCATCTATTGATACAGATGTTGCAAAGTCCATATTTACTTTTACTTCCAAGTTGACATTAATTTTTTCAAATACGTATGATACCTCTATACCAAACCACTGCTTGCAGGCAGTGGACAAGGATCAGTCTGGGAAGATCACTGCTCTAGAGTTGCGAGAAGCTTTGGTCAACTCAAACTGGAGTCATTTCAATGCTGAGACATGTCGCCTGCTCATCGGGATGTTTGACAAGAACAATGATGGCACTATAGACTTCTACGAATTTGCTGCACTTTGGAAATATGTGAAGGACTGGAAGTCATGCTTCAATAAGTAAGTCAATGTGTAGTGTAGAGGGTAGATCCATGAGACTGGTGTGTGTAGTGTAGAGGGTAGATCCATGAGACTGGTGTGTGTAGTGTAGAGGGTAGATCCATGAGACTGGTGTGTGTAGTGTAGAGGGTAGATCCATGAGACTGGTGGGTGTAGTGTAGAGGGTAGATCCATGAGACTGGTGTGTGTAGTGTAGAGGGTAGATCCATGAGACTGGTGTGTGTAGTGTAGAGGGTAGATCCATGAGACTGGTGTGTGTAGTGTAGAGGGTAGATCCATGAGACTGGTGGGTGTAGTGTAGAGGGTAGATCCATGAGACTGGTGGGTGTAGTGTAGAGGGTAGATCCATGAGACTGGTGTGTGTAGTGTAGAGGGTAGATCCATGAGACTGGTGGGTGTAGTGTAGAGGGTAGATCCATGAGACTGGTAGCAGTTGTTATAAATACTATTACACATACCTGCATTTCCCAAGATTAGAAGGTAGAATCCCTTCCTGGTAGTTTGAGACATGCATCCTGTTTGGGAGTAACTAGAGCTATTTTCTGACAAGTCTACTGTTTAATGTTATGCCATATGTGTGTGTGTGTAGGTTTGACAAGGATGGTAGTGGCAATATTGATGCAGGGGAACTGCAGCAAGCACTGGTCTCATTCGGCTACCAACTGTGAGCTTTGTGTGTGTGTCTTGAATCTTAGGAATTATAGGAATGTACATTGCGGGACTAAAACCTATCAACGGTTCAGGGACTCTTTCAGCTGCCATAACTTGAATTCTGTGTATCTAATCTCAATGATTTTATGATTTTCTAAAAGCTTAGAAAGATACCTTTCAATTGGTATCATTAAAGTTAATATTTGAGAAATCAAAAATATTTTCCATACCAATTTACCATACCATGGATCAAGATTTCTTTCTTTATGTACGATGTAGGTCAATGGACTTCTGTACTCTGTGCACTAGGTTGTTTGATCGCGGTGACATGCATACAATGAAGTTTGATGACTTCATTCAGTGTTGTGTAATGTTGCGATCTCTGACAGAGAGCTTCAAGAAACAGGACACCAACAGATCAGGAGTCATTAATATTAACTATGAGCAGGTACACTTGTGAATAATATTAAGTGATGATAATTATTGTAGCCTGTGGCTCCCTTTAGGAAGCTGTATGTACATCAATAATTCTATAGAACTTGTACATTATGTAGATACAGTACATGTACGGTATTATTATGTGCCTATACCTTCTAACTGTACACTGTATGTTTTTCATACATTGTTGTGTGTGCAGTTTCTGGAGCTGGCAATCGACAACAGCTTACAATGAGTAACAGCTTACAATGAGTGCACCGCCCAAACCACACCCCAGAACATTATCCTTTTCCACGCTAGAATAAAGAGTTTTGCTATAAATACAATATCCATTATAATTAGTGTACTTGTATGTTGTACAATAAAGCCATGCATTACATATTCATTTATTGAACATTATAATATTATTCTGAGAATGGGTTTAATAAAAGCACATGAGCCACAACACGGTTATGTACATTGACAAAGTTATGAAACAATTATAGGTCTGGTATATGACTGTCGTCCATCAATATAGGGCAACCATTAGCGATAGGAAAATAATCGTAAAATACTTCTGCTGAGTTTGGAGCATCTTTAGTCCCGCCAGCAATGCCACAGTGTTCCAAACACCAGGCAGGGTCTAGATAAGAGTCTTTACTGCACCTGCTCTCTCTGAACAGTGCCAGTGAGTTGGCACTATCATTCAAGTGGTTCTGGATGAGGCATTTCAGTCCGTGGATGGTCGTTGTTTCTGTAACCTCGTGCTCAAAATGGCCAGGGTGTTTCAGGTTGCCTTTGAATGGAGCTAGTACCATCTTCAGCTTGATGTACCTGCAGTGTACGGTGATCAGAGATTGTTATCTGGGTACTTATGTATAATTATATTGAAGTGCGAGTTTGAAAGGTGCTAAAAAATTAATGGTTAATACAATTCGTGTTATAAAAGTTTTTAGCTATCATGAAAGCTGTCTAAGCCATTATTAGAGCCTCAATAAGGATTATAGCTGAGTAGTGGAGTTGTTGTTATACATGATACCTGGCGTGCTTTTCTCTTGGGGGCCCTGCTACACCGATCCCACAGCGGCTGCACTTGACAGTGACTCTACTCGGAGAGAATGTGAGTTCTTTGGCTGACTGTGCAGTGAGGTCATCATCATCAGCATCACTAGCTGCTTGCTGCAACTTGCGTCTGTAGTCTGAAATGATCTTGTCAAACTGAAGAATATTCACACTTCCACTGCCTTGTGGATCAATGATTGTTATGAGGGAATCTATTTCCGCTCTTGTTGCTGGAACCTGAAGCAATGATTACCGATAATTAGTTATAACTAATGACACTGTGATAGTTGTAGTTGAATGATTAGGTACTAGCAGAGACTTATTATAGTCTACCTCCATCATTCTCATGGCCACAGTGAAATCCTCTGCTGATAGCAGATTGTCTCCGTCACTGTCAAACATAGTGAAGAGGTTCACAACGCGTCCATAAGTCATAGATCCTTGCAGCCATTGCAACACCCTGTCCAGAAACAGCAGCATTGTCTCTCCACTTATGGCTGCTATCTGAGTGAGGAGAGGACAAGTACCTCTAGCTACACTGTAAGACATGCTATATAACCTTCTCTGAAACTGCTGGCTTGGCTGCCTTCTTGGCTGGTTTCCTGGACAGGACAATTGCCAATGGAATGGATTGTGCTGTTGCTACTACACTTACTTTTTCTTCTTTTTGTCAGACATGACTGTGCTGAAACCTGGTGCCCACAACTTTCTTCTGATGTTGAGCTAGCTGCTGCTTTGAGAATTGCAGAAGTGTTACTTGCTTAGGGGGGGAGTGGCTCGTAGCGTCTGCACCACTAGCGTTACAATAGAGAAAAATCGGTGACCAGCACTAACCAGAGCCAAGAAGGTCAAAGGTCAATACAGGAACAATGGCTGAAGAAAGTGACTTGGAAGCTATCCGTGCTAGACGGATGGCAGAGCTTCAACAACAGTTTAGGGTGAGAATATCTAGCATATTTAAGATCTCTTAAGGCAGTGTTCTGTTTATCTAGGGCCAGGGAGGTGGAGGTGGAGGGGGTAATCCTGAGAAACAGAAACAGATGATGGAACAACAAGCAAAGTGTGTGTTTCAACTCTTTCCTATGTGTGTAGCTGTGATACTGTATACTATAGGCAAGAAGAAATGAAGAATATGATGCTTACACAAATACTGGAGCAAAATGCAAGGGCAAGATGTGAGTCAAAACGTCGTGAATTGTGTTCGTTAATTAATAATAATAACTATGCAGTGAACAGTATTGCATTGGTCAAGCCTGAGAGAGCACGACAAGTGGAGGGCATGCTCATACAAATGGCACAATCCGGACAAATAGGGGGAAAGGTAGGTTTACTAGTACATGCATGATAGAACATCATTATTTCCATCTTCAGGTTAGTGACAAGCAGCTGGTGGAGCTTCTGGAGACTATTAGTCGACAGACACAAAAGAAGACTACAATAAAGGTAGTGTAGAGTTAACACTGATGTGATATCAACTCCCCCTCCACACCACACACACACCTCCACACCACACACACCTCCACACCACACACAGTTTGAGAGACGAAGACTGGATGATTCTGATGATGACTTTTAGATCCACCGTCCCTATCACTAACTCCTCCACACCTTTAATAGGCTAGCAGTGTTTGTATCGTTGTTTGTTTTATGTATTGTAAATGAATGATTTTTTTTTTTTTTTTTTTTTTTTTCTTTATAATGTTTGATGCAGAGGAAGCATACAGGATATGACAAGGTAGCTAAATGAAGCTAATAATGAAGTCAGTCCATAACCAAAAAGTAAAGGTGCAGGTGCAGGTGTACTTAAGTGAAAAAAAGAAAAAAGGAAAAAAAAAATTTTTAACTTATTGCTATAATTTTGACAGGGATAATTTAAAAGCAGATGGGCTAGGGCTACTGATAACATTTAGGGGAAGGGAGTTCCAAATGGGGATTACGCTTACAAAAAAGGAATGTCTATGGGCTAGGGTTTTAACATATGGTTTAAAAATAATTTGATTATGAGGGTGACGGGGGGAAGGGCGAGGATGGAGGGTGAAAACATTGGGAGATATTATAGATAAATTATTAAGTATATTAAAGCAGACTTTCAGTTTTTGGTTTTTCCTTCGAGATGACAGAGGTTTCCAGTTTAAGGAGGCAAGCAGGTCAGGGTATTCTGCCCTCCACTGCTTCGTTACAATTTTCCCTGCAAATTTTTGGACGCTTTCCAGTTTTTTTATATCTGTGTGGTGATGAGGGTCCCAGACTGCACCGCAATAGTCTAACTTAGGCATCGCTTATGTGTCAAATAGGTTTATCAATATGACACATCAGATATCCAACAAGCTGTCTGAGCTCCAGCATGCAGTGCTTCACTTGGAAATATTCTTGATAATGCCCATTTACATATAATTAGGGAAATAATATCAGAAACAGGCAAAGGTCAAAAGGTCAAAAGCCTAATCACATGTAAAAGGGGGGCGTGACGGCACCACACCACAATGCACACAGTACAGTAAGGCCGGGTTCTTGTCTAATATAGTGGATGCTCTAGATCTATTACTGCACTAGCTCATACAGTTGCACTGATGCTGCTCTACATTGTCATCCTTGGGCTGGCTCTGAGCCACACAGCTCTATCAGCTCCGGAGGCAGATGCTCTCAACTTCATGGTGCTGGGTGACTGGGGTGGGCAGACATTCTCCCCATATACCACCACTGCTCAGCGAGCTGTCGCCAAGGTGATGGGGGTTGAAGGTACGACAATTGGTTCGCAGTTTACGTTTGCTTTGGGAGACAATTTCTACTCGTACGGAGTGAAAGATGTCAACGATAAAAGATTCAAGGAAACTTTTGAGGTGTGTGTTGCATTAGAATAATTACATTGTATTGTATGTGATGTTACACTACTTCGATTCATGCAGGATGTGTTCACAGCTCCCTCGCTGCAATCAATGTGGTATGTGGTGTGCGGGAACCACGATCACTATGGCAACTGCTCAGCGGAGATAGCGTATACCAAACAGTCTGCAAGGTGGTACTTCCCCAACTACTACTACAAGCAGGTCTGAATGTACCCACCTGTGACAATGCACGGTTGAGTCAATGGTTGATGGTAGTACAGATGCTCTGTTTGAGATTATTTAGCATCGTTGTCATACTTCTGAATAATGAAAGCATTCAATAATGTGTGTGATCTCTAGCTAAGTCATTAGCCGCCAGAGGTGTCCAGAAATACTATCTTAGCATTACTACTATTTGCTTCCCTTGCTTAACAACTTTTTTTTTCACTTACAGGAGTTTAAAATTCCTGGCAGCAATGTGTCCCTCAAGGTGATGTTCATAGACACTGTCCTATTGGCTGGTCTCACTGACCCTCATGTTCGCTCACGCCTTCCATATGGACCCGAGTCATTCAAGATGGCCGACGACCAGTGGATGTGGATCAACGATACTTTGGCAGAGTTTTCAAAGACTGATGGCTGGACCATCGTCGTGGGTCACTACCCAGGTACTAGCAATATCAGCGTTAAATCGAGCATCTTTGAACGGCCATAACTTTAGTTCTGTTGGTCCAATAACGTTAATGTTATGATTTTCTGAAAGTTTAGAGAGCGGCCTTTCATATGATATGTTAAAATTCAGTATCATTTTAGGACCCATTTTTTTGACAAAAAAGCGTGGGCTATAGGTGGAGGAAAATGCCAAAATTGAGTCCGAAAATTATATGTGAGATAAACATGTCATCTGAAAGAGCCTTTTGTAAGCTTTCAGAAAATCAGAAAATCATCGTGATTGGACCAGTAGAATCCAAGTTATGGATGTTTAGAGTCGAGCCGTACTCATGTGTACCCCGGCATGTGTCTCCTCCCTGCAGTATGGTCTGTGGCTGAGCATGGACCCACACAAGAGCTGGTGCAGAAGCTCAAGCCTATGATGGAGAAGTATGGAGTGTCTGCCTACTATTGTGGCCATGATCACAACCTGCAACACCTCACTGACAGCACTATCCAGTACTATGTGGTGGGAGCAGGTCATCTCATTGACCCTTCTCTGGCACACATGGTCAGTATCAGAGTGTCTCTATCTAAAGTAGTAGTCTCTTAATCATAATGGCACTCTGTAGCTTACACAACGGCGTCTATACAAAGTCACACAGTTAAAAGTTAAAATAGCCTCCAATTTAAAAACAAACTCATGTACTTAATTTGTCCTTTGTAAAGAGGTTTCATAGTTTGCAAATGAAGCATTTTTCTATATACTGTTTCACTATACATGCATACAGGACAGTGTTCCACAAGACTCGCTCAAGTTCCACTATGGTCCTACCTCGGGCTCTAGTGACAAGGGAGGGTTTGCTTCTGTCAGTGTCACCGGCTCTGACATTACCACCAACTATTTCGACTACACAGGTTTGTGTGAATATACAGTGAAGCTTGTATCTCTATAGTCACTGGGAAGACTAACAGTGGCTGTAATCAATTAAGAGGTGTCCTGCTAACACAGGTTGAAACACACGCTATGCATGGAGATCTGGGGTCTTGAATAGAGGGTACTTACGTATTCATATAGTGTGACCACAATAGAGCTTCACTGTACAACCACTAGTCACTTGCAGACCCAGTTAATGTATTTACCTACTATTTCTGCAGGAAAGCAAGTCTATCAAAATGTCATCAAGAAGGCATAACTGAAGCTTGATAGAACTAAAACATGATTAAGCTAGTATCTTTGTATTGACTCTGACTGAGCGCTCGTGTTAATTTGTGTGTTTTAATTATTGTTTTATGAAATTATTTTCCTAAATTTTGTATTATGTCAACAACTTGAAAAACTCAAAGTACAAGCAGTAGATATAAAAATAATACTGTGAAACTTAAAACTCTTGCTACTGCTACTAAGTCTCGGCTAGGGGGGTGGACAAGCTAGGGTTTAAAGGTCATACGTTCTAAGCATTCTGATAGAGTTTGCCTATGACAGACTTGACGAGAGTCTGCATGTCTTTAGCTCGTTTGTCAGCTGTCTCCATGACCTCTGCATGGTTGGGTGGCTCTTGGTCCGAGTCATGGTCCAGTATCACCATGTTGGTCACCAGGGAGATGCCTGCACAAACACAGCCACTCAAACAAAGACACATACTAATAGTCTTGATCAGTGTCAGTACATGGAAAGACCTAGTAGTGTGCAGTGGGGGTTGTATTTAAATGTACGTATTATATCCTGAGACTAGAATAACAGAAGAGTTGATATTAAAGCATGGTCTAGCTGTCCTGTGCACCAGCTCACCCAGGCGTGCATGCAATACAGTCTAGCTGTCCTGTGCACCAGCTCACCCAGGACCTTCATCCCACAGTGTTTGGCCACAACCACCTCGGGGGCAGTGCTCATGCCCACAGCATCGGCACCAATCAGCTTCAAGAACCGAGACTCTGCAGGGGTTTCATAAGAGGGCCCACTCAAGTGAACGTAGACCCCCTCCCGAGTGAACTCAGACATGTTCAGCTCTGTAGCAGTCCGGCTGGCCAGCTGTCTTAGCTCACGATCGTACGCTGATGTCATGGCAGGAAACCGAGGGCCAAACCTGGGTAGAGTGGGCACAGTACATGTACATTGCTGCTATCTACTGTACTAGGGGCTACAGAATGCAAACTTAAAATTGTACAAACTTAAAACTCAAATTTAAGGGCATCTAGCTACATGTATAACTATCGTATAGGTTATATTCACCTGTCCTCGTTATCTCCCATGAGTGGGTTAGCCCCTGTCATTCCAGCCAAATTAACATGGTCCTTGACAATCATGAGGTCCCCTCTGTTATAGGTAGAGTTGAGACCACCTGCAGCATTGGTTACCACCAGTGTGTCCACTCCAAGGAGCTTCATCACTCGCACAGGCATGGTGATCTGGTGTGTGTGGGTGTGTGTGTGGAGTGTATGTGTGTGTGTGTGGAGTGTATGTGGGTGGGTGGAGTGTGGATGTGTGGAGGGGGGTGATTATTAATTCGGTGCAATACAAAAGATTACAGTGTACATTGCCATAGATCGCATCACAGATCTCAATCACACGAATATAACTTCCATTATTCACTATTCAATAGGAAAACAATAGTTTCTTTGTTTCTAGTAACAACAACCATCACTCTACAGATGTACCGTGGTTGGGTGGTGTCCCTCGTAGAAGTGGAAGCGACCTTGCATGCACACCACCGGACAGCCTTTGATGTACCCAAACACCAGGTTGCCTTTGTGCCCCTTGACTGTGTGTGTGTGTGTGGTGGGTGATTTGTGTGTGTGTGTGTGTATGGTGGGCGGTGGGTGCTTTGTGTGTGTGTGTGTGGTGGGCGGTGATTTGTGTGGATACTATTCCAACTACTCACTATAATTAGTGCTAAATAGATGTTATACATTCCTACCCGTACCCGTGGTTTTGGGGAATCTTGGGATGTCTTTATACGAGATCACATTTTTGGGTTTATCATTGTCCAAATCTTCGGCCAGCCCCCCGAGGCCTGAGCCACAGATAATCCCAATAGTGGGCCGAATGTCAGTCATCTTCTGAATGGCTGCTGCCACTTCCTGTAGCTCCTCATACGAGGGTCCATTCACACTCCTGCATGCATGTACATGCAATGAATATTATCAGCAATTTAAAAATTTGGCTACTCTATGCAGCTAGCTAGCTAGCAAGCTGCTCTCGTATCATTTATAGCTTAACCTTGTGCCTTGCTCGGCCATTTCGCGTTGCACTGTCACTAGCGCTGTCGTCGTTTGGATCGAAGACTTGAGGTCAGCTTTGTACACACTACGGCTTTTTTTGGTAGGGATTCGTTCATTAATAATTGCATTTCGAACTTGTCAATTATTAGGTAAAGATCGTTAACTAAAAATAACACAAAAAAATTCTGTGCAAATGCAACACACACACACACACACTAGTAAAGGAATGTCTGTATGCTATGTGGTAGGGCAGTTATCTTGAGTGCTTGTTTCTGTCCACCTACATTGATATCCAGGAGCTTGAAGGTGACAGCATCCTGTCCTCTATTCAACACGACCACTACCATTCCACTGTCAGGAGTGAGGACTGACAGACACTCCAGTGAAGAGTTGTCCACTAAGCTCCACACTCGCACTGAACCACGGGCCAGGAACTTGCTGCAGTCAATAGAACAAACAATTCTATTATAGGTATGCTCAAATCCCAAATTTGAAACGGGCTCCTATTTTCAGAAAAAGGCCACATAATTTATCATTTTCGGGGTATTTTTTGTCAAAAACAAGCCCAAAATAGACTATCGTTTTTAACACATTGTCTGAAAGGCCTCTTTCCAAGCTTCAGAAATCATAAAACGTTATTGGACCAACGGAATTAAAGTTATGGCCATTCAAAGCCGCTGTATGTAATTGTAATGAGCTGACCTGAAATGTCCCATGTAGTAATAGAAGACCTGAGGATAGATGATCTGCTTGTCAGTGTCTGCTAATAGCATTCCATCAAATCCACACAATTCTGGGCCCTCGCAATTGTTGGGGCCTTTATGATTTGGACCTCCCTGTATGTCTAGGACGAGGTTCCAGTCTATCCATCCAACCACCCAGTTGTTCAAGTCCCCTATAATGTCATGGGCGTAATGTTCCCCCTTTCCCCACACTGGGTTCGCGGGGTTTTCTTCACGGGCTTCAGTCGCTTCCGTAGCTAGAATTGGTTTGTTTGGGAAGAGGTTGTGAGCCTGGTTGACATTGTCGAACTGATCTCCAGTGTACCAGTGAATGGCTGTGCCCCACACGTATTTGGCAGCTTCAGCATCGGAGTATATTGTCTGTACCCAGTTCACTACATGGTCTTTATTGTGATCGTATATCAAGATGTTTACATCAGGATGGTCTTGGCTCAGTTTAGGCCCAAGATGATCTTTCAGAAAGTCTCTCTCTGCTTCAGGAGTGAAATGCATTGCTTCGTAATTGTGTGGACAGTATTCTGGTTCGTTTTGAATTGTGATTCCCCAAATATCGACACCTTCAGCTTTGTAAGCAGAGAGAAACTTTGAAAAGTAAAGAGCCCATGTGTCCCTGTATTGGTCTTTCAATACACACCCTCCTGCACAATCTGTGGGGCAGTACGGACTGTTGTTCTCTTTGAGCCAGTTTGGTGGACTCCACGGGGTCGCTACAATATACAGGGCATCTCCAGATCCTTTTAAGATGGTGGCATTGGCCTTTTTGATCAGTGGAATGATTTGAGATTTGTCGTGGTCTATAGAGAATTTCGTTAGGTTTGCATCTCCACTAGTACTGTCGTAGTTGTAGTTCATCAGTGAGAAATCACATGACCCGATGGGCAATCTAGCCATGTTATAGCGTAGGCCCTGGTCTGAGAAGTACATGTTCAGGACCTGGGCCTGCAGTGTGCTGTTGAGCTTGGAGAATATGAACGATGCAGCATCAGTGAATGCACCACCAAACCCAATAATGGTTTGAAATGTACTTGACCTGCAGTTGGGAGAGCTCAATACACTATCACAGGTAACACTTGGGTTGTACTACCTGTTGATGGTGATAACTTGGTCGAAATGGAAGTCATCCTGAAACTTGAGGTTGCTTTGCTTAGTGAGCCGGTCTGCAGTGCTCTGAGCAGTTCTATACCACTGCATATCAGCAGCCAAGCAGCCATTGAGGGCTGCAAGGCACACCACAAAGAAGAGAGTCACAGAATTCATGCTCTCAAGTGAGTCAGCTAGCCAGATATAATTAATGATACTTTGGACAGATTTTTTTTATAGCAGCATTACAATTCATGTTACATGTGATAGGAATGCCCTTATTCAGTGATGACCTCATAGGCCTACTCATTCAGGCATTGTCTTCAGTCTCGTACGATCATGATACTGACTATTGTATCTCTCTGGAGCCATAGATACTGTACTGGAGCATATCACTCAGATCAGAGTGGACACAGCTGCAGAAGGAGCCCCACCCCCTTATGATGTCATAACTAGACGGTACACATGGTGAACAGGTAAGACATGTAAGAATGTTGTTGAATGTTTATTGACTCCACTGTGTGTTCATGTCCCCTGCAGCTTCAACATGGCAACAGCAAAACTACCCTCTACTACCCCAACAACAAACTACGTCCTCAGACCTCGTTCCCTATCCAGAAAGCTCCTCCATTATTCGCTACACCTACCAACCCTCACCAAAGCTCTCATCCTCCTCGCCATCGTCCTAGTGGGCTCTACCATTTATGCACTGGACCTCAGCCCGGAATCGGCATTTTCAGATCGCCACAACCCTGTCAATGTGTACCTGGTTAAATACAGTTGGGGGTGGACCCTACTAATCATAACACCAGCTGTAATATTATCATCCTCACTCTATAACGGTCTCAACATAACCAACATTTTCCGTCATTTAAGTCGATTAGTGGTCTCTCATGTTATCTGGTTCTCTGTGACTAGTTTGATTGTGTTATTGGACAGCAGTGTGGGCAGTTGTGCAGTCAATGAAGTAACTGGCCGACACGAGTGCCTCAAGAAAGGTCACCTCTGGTTGGGTTTCGATATTTCCGGACATGTGTTTTTGCTCACTTACTGCATATACGTTATCTCCGAGGAATGTGCTAATATAAAACTAGAGATTTGGTACGAATTTCCCGAATTCTTATCACATGAAAATGCCGTTACCAATAAACTGAGTCAGAATACCAAAGACACACTTTTGCTGATACACCAGATTAGTAGTTGGATTATAGAGCCTCTGGAGCTACTCTGCCTCGCGCTGGTGTTGGTCTGGGCCGTGATGGTGGTCTCAACTAGCCTGTATTTTCATACGTTTGCAGAGAAGGTTTTGGGCTACCTCTGTGCTCTGTTGTCATGGCATTGTACATACAACTGGTTGTATGGACGGAGCAAGTATCTACCATGCCGACCAGATGATGGGTATCTACACCCACTGAGAGCATTGTAGTGAACTATCATGTTCGAACTTATATATTATTATATAGGCTTATTATTTTGGGTTAACTTTATTTATTTTGAATACCTTGACTACAATTGTTTATTTTCTCAGTGCATTTATTCAAAGTGCAGTCAGTGCATGTGTACAACTCAGCGTGAATAAAATAAGGCCAAACACATAATTATAATCATGTAATCTAATCAAGAGTCACAAGACTAGCTATTATAGTGTTCACTTCAGTCTGTCTCAGGTGGTTCCACTGAAGTGTCTCCATGCTCCCCACCCACTGACACCTCCACGGAAGTATTCCCCCCCAGCTGGCTCATATCTATGGCAACGGTGTAGCCGCGATTAGCCGCTGAATTAGAGCGTGTGTTTCTCTCGATGCTGCTTGAAGGCATGGTATTGCTCCATGAGTATTGTTGGCGACGAGGAATCACAATCTCGTTGCTCTGAGTGTCATCTCCATGCAATGTAGTGAGGTGGTGAGCGTAGGTGAAGTCCTCTTGATCAGGTGACTCACATGTGCTGTTCCTAGGTAGTGTTGGGTCTGGGGCCAGGGTGTACACTGTGTGTGTGTGTGTGTGTGTGTGTGTGGGTGTGTGTGTGTGTGTGTGTGGGTGTGTGTTAATTAGAGCCACTCTGTAACAACATGGAATTCGTTGGAAAGCTATACAGAACGCAATGCAAGTATGTACACTATGCATCTGTACTGCACATATTAGAAGACAGTACACACAATCAATTTTAAGGCCATTCCTTGAGTGTAATAGATACTGCTGCATACACAACAGCACTCAGTGGCAGACTCAGCATTATACCTAATGGCTATAATTGTAAATGAACTCCAATAATGCCACTGGGATACCATACACTGTGACTATATAGGCTGTTACTGACCCAACATGACTCAATTAAATGATATACATGTACAGTGAAACCTGCCTATAGAAACCACCCTAGGGACAGTAAAGAGGTGGTTTGCTAACACAGGTACAAACACAAACACATACTGGACAGACTTTGGGGGGCCATTAACCTGGCTGTATTATAGAGGGTGGCCACAATAAACAAATTTCACTGTACAGCTAGCTACACACCCATACACTCACACTCTCCAGTAGTGACCCTGCCTCCCCCCACACGCACACCCACACACTCACACTCTCCAGTAGTGACCCTGCCTCCCCCCACACGCACACCCACACACTCACACTCTCCAGTAGTGACCCTGCCTCCCCCCCACATACACACCCATACACTCAAGTAGTGACCCTGCCTCCCCCCACACGCACACCCATACTCACACTCTCCAGTAGTGACCCTGCCTCCCCCCACGTGCTCCAAGTCTCCCTCATCCTCATCAGGGGAAGCACTGACTTCTCCCATAGACACAGAGCGATTGAAAACATGACGTAAGAATCTCGAGTTTCTGAGCCCACTCCGCGAGGAACGGACATAGGAAGAACCCATCAGACCAGACATATTGAGCAGGCTAGAGTCGTTCTCTTCATCGCTATGGTGAGAATCAGAGGAGCTGAGGTTTCGTGCAAAAGGCCTATCAAGAGGAGGTATAGAAAGACGTGAAGATACATTATCATCATCGTCCGAGTTGGACCCGCTATCAAGGTCGGACAGAGGTCGCAATCGTGGGTGTACGTGTAGCAGGTTCGTGTACTTTGCCTTAGTCGATATCGGGTTCAGAAACATAGAGTTTTGATCGGAAGCTTGCGACGTCGGCATCTCAGCCGATGACAAAAACGAATTGTTTGGTGGTGAGGGGAAAGCTCCCTGTGTGGACGAGGGCCTGTGGTTCAAGTGCGCCTGTTTGGCAGACCATGTTGAATAATCCGGTGAGTCAAGAGTAGGCATCATGCTAGCACCATCGCTGCTGAATGGCGACCAGTGGGGCAACACTTGCGTCTCTTGGTAGAACTTCTTGCCCTTATTGGCAGGACTGGCGCTTGCCCCAGCACCATCTTGGGTAAGCCGATTCTGTTGGCCATCATCATCCTCGCGATCGCTAGAAGATAGAATATCGTCTCCGGACACAGAGTCAAAATCTTGCTCAAAATCAGAGCCCATAGCTTCGTCACCTGACTGCACGTCCGTGTCATACGAGAGAGTGCAATTCTTTAATAAATCGGACAACACATCGTCAGAAACATCGTTGACATCGCATTTGATCCACGGATTGATAAGCGGCTGTAGTGCCAGACCTCGAACCCTCGACTGTATTCCCGTTATATCTTTAACGATGTCATCTTGCTGGGAGAGAGCATCGAGGGGATCCCCCTTAATTAGCGAATCACACATTTTCTGTAGATTCTCAGAGTCTCCAATTGCCGATGACAACGACCTGTGAGATGTACAATGTATTGTAGGTCAATATTGTCCAAATTCATACAAAGAACAGTGATTTCTATAATCATCGCTGTATATACGGAATGGAGTATTTCCCTTCAGAGATTGACTAAGAGAAACACATAAAAGGCACACTCTAGTATGCCACACACACACTCTAGTACACTACAGTACGCCACACACACACACACAATCACACAATCACCCATCACTCTATCACTGGTAATACAACCTAACTCTTCATTACACTCATTCATTAGACTCACTGCAACTGAGCATTCAAGATATACATCTGCTCATCTGTCCAGGTCCCAATATCCATCAGTAGGGCGTTCCTTTTGCCCTCCAGTAATCGAATCAACTGATCGAAATATCCCTTCACCTGCCTCTCACATTGATGCCTGTTCTTCTTCAGTCTGCGCTCGGCTCGATTCACAGCTTTCTCTCCGACATTAAGCTCTTGAAGATTAGCCGTCACGCTGTTCATAGCCACTTGGAGGGCTTCTACAGAGGGTTGAGCCGCCTCCGAGGCAATGGCACAGTCGTGATCCTTGTGTTCCCCGTATAGCTGGCAATACGCACACACTAGGTCCCGACAGTACTTACAGTAAACACGTTTCTCGTGGTTATGCTCCGTGCAGAAGTGTTTCGACGACGCGCTATTTTGTCGGCTGGTTTGATTCTGGTTGGCAGGACGACAGCCGAGGAGTGCAAAGTTCTTTGTGAGTGAGTGAACATCGCGATTAGTAATGAAATTCATTGTGCTACACGTTGGGCATTTTAGATCATTAGTTAAAGTTGCGAATGATCTAGAGAGGAGTGGTTGACGTCTCACTGTAGTCCATTCTCGTCCGCCATATCGAATCTGTAGTACCACTTGTTCAAAATCATCCTCATCCTGCTCAGTGTTGAGCAGTCTATCCAGGCATTCTGGAGGTACAGAACATGCACGCTCGTATTAGGGTTAGGGTCAGTGTACATAGCGATACTGTACTATCCGGTATTTAGCTTAGTATGGGTACGGGTGGGGATGCTCGTATTAAAATTATAGAATGAGATGTGGTGCCGTGATGTCTCATATACGTACATGTACACAGCCGGCCAGCCAGAAATACCCAGATATCTCTAGTTCTACTCCCCTATAAAGCTTTCTGTATTGTGTGTTTCTAGTTTATATATTATATTGCATACTGAGTGTAGCGTGTATGCAGGCCTTTACTGTACTAGTACGCTTACCCGTGCAGTAAGTGTGCCCACACTGAAGTATCCTAGGAATGAGGTTAGCCTCGCTGTCACTGTAGTCCCTGAAGCAGACCGGGCAGATAGGCCCGTTAGAAGGCAGAGCGTCGTCTCCCACGTTCACAGCCATTAGGATAGGTCCTGGTTGTCGTAAAGCAGTGCTTGTTTATTAGCCGTAAGACGCTAGCTAGTCAGGGTAATTTCACTTTTGGTTTAGTTAATAACATTCATAGAAGATGACATCACTACAAGCTAGTGACGTAATAGTAGCATGAGGACACAGTCATAATAATTATTTTATCCCTATATGCAAATCGATACACTTCTATAGCTGTACACAGTTCCAAAATAAAGGGATAAAAAATAATCAATTAAGTGCCTCAATCAAAAATAATTATCGAGTGTTTGTGATACATAAATAAAGAGCTTTTATTTCTCTTACAGAGCAAAAAATTAATCGTTCACACATACAAATACACATGACAAAATATTCAATGGTCCCACAAGTTAGACGCCCTTCATGTCTGGGTGCTCAGGGCAAGTCTGGCTCTTCTTATACCAGCCTCTTATGCAACTGGGAGGGAGGGAATTGGGCAAATGATTATAATTATGCAAGAATGCAATACTGAATTGAACACTATTTCAAGAAATGAAATAACGGTGTATACTTTATAGCTTCAATGGAACAATCAAGTGTGCTGCTGGTTAGTCTCTAGTGTGCACGTGTAAGGCTGGGGATTATACATGTACTAGTACGATGTTAATAGAACTAATGATCATTACCAATACTTACTGTAGATGGTAGACACAGAGACATGGCAGTCTTGCAATCTCGTCACCTGCAGAGGAAATAAAGATATTTGTATATTGAATAAGCCAAAAAAGAACACAATCAATTGCAGTAAAGTGTTTGATATCTCAGAGCCCTATTAATGTGTGTACATATAGTCCACTGCCCACACCTCAACCATTAGCTGCCAGTAATGGCTTCCACCACATCGCATGACAACACCCGGCAACTAAAGAACAGCCATGTATTATAAGTGAGAGATAATGGCTTTACCAATCATTGCTCTACCTACTCTACCATGCACCTACCAGTCTCCATGCTCTACCTACTCTACCATGCACCTACCAGTCTCCATGCTCTACCTACTCTACCATGCACCTACCAGTCTCCATGCACCTACCAGCCTCCATATCATCCAGGCAGATACTGCACTCCCCAGCATCTTGAAGCAGTTTGTCCTCTGTGGGAAACAAAATAATTCAAAGTCCAAAATCAAAACACGAGGCCTCATGCAAAGTCAGAGATGTACATGTACATCAGTATAATTAAGGTACCATTGAATTGTACTCTTGGTCTCTGTGAGCATGCAGGGATGTGGTCCTCCAGCTCAGAGGAAGGGAACTCTTTGAAACACAATGGACACTTCACATCTACACAGACAAAGATGTATTGTATAATTGTGTCCAAGGAAACAGACAGTTGGTATGTAGAGAAGGTGTAATGGGAGGACGTCCTGGCAGACATATTGCCTGAGGGTTCCTGGAATGTGTAGCTCTATCAGCACAAACAAAAAAGGTACAAGTACTCGCACATTGAGCAGCTGTTAAAGCAGTGTATACATACATACATGCATACCTGTACCAAGCTGTAACCCTACACCCACCCACACACGCACGCACGCACGCACACACACACACACACACACACACACACACGCACACACACACACACACACACACACACCCACACCCACACTCACACACACACACACACACACACACACACACCCACACCCACACTCACACACACACACACACACACACACACACGAGAACAGTCTACATACGTACATCTACTAGAGTGAACTTTAATAAACATATTGGCTAAGTAGTTCACTGTATAAATAAACTTTCAGAGTCTGACACAATGAAATTATGAAAGTGACAACATGTAACTCAATACCAGTGACAGATAAGGAACACCGACAGTCTAAATATTTGTAGATGGTTAGGTAATGGATTCCCCCACCATGGTTGCTTGGGAAGGATACACATGACCGAGAAGTGACACTTTGTGGTAGGAAGTCTTAATTAACAAGAAAGCTGTTACTTTATTTATCATCACCTGTATAACACATTATATTCTGATACCACGACTCACTTGGCACTGGCGGTCTGAGGAACAGGAGTGGGTGTCTGAGTCTGTGGCTCCGTCTCCCACTACTACTACTGCCACCGTGGTGTTGTCTTCTCCTCCTCTCCGTCCTATCAGATCCTGGCTCTTCTTGCTGTACTCCCTCTGAGCTTCTTCGTGAGTCTAACCTCAGACTGTGTAGAGTTGACAGCAACTGCTCTAAATCATAGTCATTGAATTCTCTTAGCGAGTGAGCAGGTGGGTGTGGCTCTCTTCTGGTTGGACGGCTGTCTGGTGATGGTGTGTGGTGTGGTCGAGGTGGGGGAGGGGGTGGTGGTGCATGGGCGTGTCGTGTGGTGGGTGTGGGGTCGACTCTTAGCCATTCGTCGGAGTCATCACTACTCTGTGTTACAGTGTTGCTTTGATATACGCGTCTGTGTTGGTGTTGTCTAACAGAGGAGGAGTGTTCACGAGGCGCACTCAACGACTGTGTCCTCTCTGGGCGGTATAAGGAGGAAGGTGGCAGACCAATGGTAGAGTGGGTCTCCTGAGACTGACTCCCTCCCATTATGCTAGTACTGTGTCACTGTCACCTCTAGCTTATTCTGAGCATGTCTTCTCTCCTGGGATAAAAAAAACAGCTCATAAAAACAGTTTAGATTGAGTCTAATACAAATTATTATAGCATGATGTTTTTATTAAAGCTCTCCCTGTGCTCTACGTACAGCATGCTCTATGGATTGAGTGGTGATAAACTTACAATGATCTCTTTAGCTCAGTACTAGTAGTCTTTCTTTATATGTTCACACTGCATGCCCACACTTTGTTATTTCAGAGCCAATTAATTTCAATATTTCACATAACTTTAATGCACCGCATAAATAGAAACATAAACTGTAACCGCACACACACACACACACACTAAATCAATTTACTATCAAGCAGAATCGTGTACACTAAACTGTTTCCAAATATGAAACTGCCAATGACAATAATAAAACAGCCGTAGGCAACAAAAAAAGTTTTCTTGACGTGGGAATGCGTTTTCGAGGACAATGCAAACTGAATGATCATCATACCTGCAGACAACAATAACAATGGATTATGGGAAATGAGGGGGAAATATCAGAGACACTTGTTACTAACCTGGGAACACGAATATGAAGGTGGCAGCCAGTCCTCCAGTCAGACTGACCACATTAGATATCTGCTCCACTAGTATGGCCAGCGCGAGAGTGATGACAAACCATATAAGACTCTCAATCCTCAGCCGTGCCCACTTGTACTTGTCATGACTGATACTCAACCGACACACACGAAACAGCTTCACCAATATGGAGTCCAGGGGAGTTCTGTGTGAGCAGCAAACAAAGGAAGAAGCACACTTTGAGGGTTAGGGTTAGGGTTAGGGATAGCATTGACAAGCACTTTGATCATAATAGATAACCACACATAAAAGGATGTTCAGATGTGCACTTCTATTGTACGTGTGTATAAGCACATGACATCACATGACATCACATGACATCACACAACAACCAGAGAATGAGCAGTACTACCATAGACAGCATGCTGCAAGCCTTGGTAGATCAGAAGCTCAATAATAATAATAATAATAATAATAATAATAATAATAATAGCTAAACCAACTTCAATGAACTTGTGAGCATATTCTATATTAAATAGAGCATCTTGATGGGTCATGTGATTAAGCTATATATACCTTCCACAGAATGTTAGGATGGGGTAAGAGGTAACCATGACGAGGGCTAGTAGACCTCGTGCCACGTCCACTAGTATATCCTTATTGCAGTAGTTGCGCAGAATATCCGATTGTATACAGGTACCGGGGACAAAGGTCAGATAGCCAAAGGTCCCAGTGAGGGTATAAACGACGAAACAGATGAGGACAGCAAATACAATAATAAAGAAGAATCTCTTAACAGTGCGCTTCTTGAGACCCACATAGATGGGAATGGACGACACATGACACTACAAGGGAAGGAATTATTATCACCTAACTAGGCGGCAAGATCGTGATGTCATACATTACTGTGTGTGATGTCATACATTGTGATATTATTATTGCAGGGTCGATAGCACTTGCCAAGGTGTGTACAGTAGTAAGGTACCTGGTAGCCAAAGCAGATGAATGGAATAGCATTGACAACATCAGGCCAGGATCGCGAACAATGGCTACAGGAGGAAAATAGATATCATCATAATTATCACTGGTGGAGTTTAAGGTCTAATTATATCTCGAGCTCACACTTGAGTGGTGGATACTTCACAATCGGTTGTACCAATGAAGTGTCTAGTTGTCACGACAGCAGCTATGTAGAAACAGCAGAGAACAGCAAGGAAACTGTTGATGAAAATAATTATCATATTAAGTGGTGCAATAAACCTTATACATGTGCCGTACCTTGTGTAGCTGAGGACACCGATCTTCTTGAAGAACAGCCATGGTAGTATGAAGACACACGCTACTATGGCTATTATGAATCGTCTGTCAACGTAGAAACTGCTTTTGATGTGATTAGTTTCGTTTGCAGTGAGGTTCAGAGATTGGATTATGCCAGAGGACACTGTGTGTGTGTGTGTGGGGGGGGGGGGTGGTCTGCTAACACAGGTCTAAACACATGCTATGGAGACTTTTAACCTGGCTGTATTATAGAGGGTGACGCTACAATCTGTAAATTACCAACATGTTTAGTGAGCTAGATACAGCACTTTCCTCTAGTTGGTCTCCCACACTCACTATCCTCTAGTTGGTCTCCCACACTCACTATCCTCTAGTTGGTCTCCCACACTCACTATCCTCTAGTTGGTCTCCCACACTCACTATCCTCTAGTTGGTCTCCCACACTTACTATCCTCTAGTTGGTCTCCCACACTCACTATCCTCTAGTTGGTCTCCCACACTTACTATCCTCTAGTTGGTCTCCCACACTCACTATCCTCTAGTTGGTCTCCCACACTTACTATCCTCTAGTTGGTCGCCCACTATGACCAGGTAGGTTATGTTGGAACCAAAACAGAAGGCCAATAGACAGATCTCAGCTACTAACTTGACCACAGGGCCACACACCGCCTCCACTGTGTCCTCATAGGTAGTCTTGTGCTTCAACTCAGCACCATAGGCTAGGACTAGTACACTGGATATAACAAACACCAGTAGTACCTGTGTGTGTGTGTGTGTGTGTGTGTGTGTGTGTGTGTGTGTGTGTGTGTGTGTGTGTGTGTGGGTGTGTGTGTGTGTGTGTGTGTGGGTGTGTGTGTGTGGGTGTGTGTGACAAGGGTTGAGGGCGGATATATACAACTATCGTAATACACATAGAATAAATACAGTTATACAAGGGATACAGAAATCACAACACAATACAATTCACGTTTATTTTCATGGCCATTTTATTTATTTATCAGCAGACAGGCAGAGTAGCTACCGGTACAACAACCCACCAGCTCTATTGCAATGCCTTGTGTTACTCCCCCTGCCTGATAGAAGGCTAGAGGTAAAGACAACAGTCCAGCACCTAGAGCAGCATTCACAACGATGAAGACTGCTCCAAAGGCTGTTCCATTGCTAGAAGACTGCTTAGACACATCCCAGGGGTAGTAGAAGGTTGCTTCCTCTGCTCTCATATCCACTGCTCCAGAGGATCCATCTTCACCTTGAATGCTGTATTTTCGGTTAGGATAATAAGAGGTGTTTATAGTAGCCATAGCACACACCGAGCATTCCTGTGTGCCGTCTCCGTCATCATGATTAATGAGGCTTTGCTTTCATCATAGATATCTATGCTTTCATCTCTGGCATTGTTTAGTTTAGTAGGCGTGGCTCATTTGGCATAATTATCTTCTATGTTATGTTAACGATCTTTACCCATCTCAAATGTTCACAGAAAAATAATTATGTGTAGCTGCTAGTCTAGCCACGCCCTCCCATACTTTGTATAAGAGGCTGGAATTCGAAGACTAAAAAATAGCTAAAAATAATAATAAGTATTCAGACATGAATTAATATGCACACACACAAGAATGCTATTAGTGGTTTTGAATCGAGAGTAGTAGTCTTGAAACATGAAGTCTCTCTCCTGCATGAGAAAGAAAACATTAATCATAATAATATGAAACAGGAAAAATAATTAATTTTATTCTTACCAATCGTGTGTTCCACTATCAATTAACTGTCAGCAGTGTCAGAACAAATCCATTATAAGAGATGACCATCAGTTGAGGAGAGCATCACCTGTGGATTAGTGTGTGCTGTGTGTGACGCTTTCCAAGCCACCCAGGAGGTACGTCACAGAGCTCGTTTCTTTATAGTGTAATCGGTAAGAGAACGGCAGGTATTCAGTTTGCAAACATGCACAAAGGGGCCAACCACACTAGAACACATGCAACTAGCTACAATAAAAACTGAACACCTGCCGAGACGCTTGCCCCTGCCACTGCTAGCTAGCTAGTTGTGATTCACGTGAAAAGGCGTGTATTACCACTACCACTAATGCTGTCCTATCACTAATGCTGTCTTAATATTTATTTAAAGTGCTAGCTAGATTAGTTTGTTTCACGTGAAAAAGCCATGTACGAAACTATATAGCGTTTAATTACTTAAAATTTGTATAGAGTTTATATTAGAGTGGCATCCTTTTTACAGTAACAATTTTACGAATTATTAATGACACACAAGAGGCCACCAATTTGAAACCACACCCACACACAAGAGGCCACCAATTTGAAACCACACCCACACACAAGAGGCCACCAATTTGAAACCACACCCACACACAAGAGGCCACCAATTTGAAACCACACACACACAACAAGAGGTCACACTCACACACACACATGTCACACACAACAATAATTTGAAAGTCACACAAGAGACCACCAATTTAAACCCACAAGCACGCAACAAGAGGTCACACTCACACACATGTCACACACAACAACAACAATTGAAAGATACACACGCACACACAGGAGGCCACCAATTTGAACCCACACACACACAACAAACGTTCACCAATTTAGTTACACGCGCACACACACACACACACACACAGGCGCTATAACAGGCGCACACACACGTACATATTTATACCATAAACTGCCATTGTAAAAAGTATTTTCGTTAGAGCGGAATTATGTTAACTTTAAATAGAGTTTGTTTAAAGTTTGGGCGCTAAGATTAGAGTGGCGCTTTTAACTTACAACTTACTTCCAGAGTCAGTAGAGCCACAGCCACAATCTGTAATCTGCATAAATTAGATGGATTAACAATTACAAAATGTCACACAATACAACAACCACTCCTCCAGACACAGCAGCAAGCAGGAACAAGCAGGAACAATGTTGTTCTGTAAAAAAAAAATGACATGATTAAAACACTTTAGGCTAGGGAGAAATGACAAGACAAGTTGGTACATGTGCAAGAAACAGTGTGTGGCAAAAAACCACACAACAAGTGTGGTAAAAAACCACACAACAAGTGTGGCAAAAAAACCACACAGTAAGTGTAGCAAAAAACCACACTACACCTGAAGAACAAACCAACAGCACGAAGACAAAACAAACAACCAACAAAAACAAACAAACAACTCGACAAATCGACCGTTACCGAAAACCCTATACGCGCAAACGCAAGTAAACCAGCTTACAAATAGACATGAACAATACAATAAACTAAACACCAATCACTTAACTTTATTAGATGTCACCAGCTGGAGAGCCCACCATCGGAGTCTAGTCAGCCCCTGCAGGAGGAGTACAGTACAAGACAACGTTAGCAACAACTGTGACACATGTAACCAGCAACAAGGGGCAGAACTCTTAGAAGATAACGTAGCTAGCTAAGTAGCTAGGGACAGCATGCAGGATCAGCACTCACTCTTGAAGGTCGGTTGAAGAATGAGGATCAACTGTGAATGTTCGAACAAGACATATTAGGCGCATGCGCACATTTTGGCGGTAATATTTTACTGCACATGCGCAGAAGATGTTGTTAACATAATTATGGTAAGGGGTCGATTTACACACAGTTCAATTTGTTTTTGATGATCTTTACCACAAGGTACATTTTGTTGGTAATGGGCGTCGACGCCCTAAGGTTCTTGTCGTGGGTGGAAATTTGCTTCCTGTTTTTGGATGACCACAAATTAAATCCTCTTGCATTGCTTTGTATGAAAAGCAAGCCTTCATTTGGCTAGTTTAGTGTAAGATATTGTAGAATATATAACTTAAGGTAGATACTGGTAGTTACAACTTTTGGTAGATCTAGTTACAAATTTTCAGATCACTGCAATCTAGAGAAGGAAAGATGAGCTGTTCAAATATCATCAAGAGAGGCTACTTATTTGACAAGAAGATTGGAATCATCCCAGTTGCAGTGGTGAGTGTCCATCATGTGCTATGCAGTTCCTATCCTTGCACAGCTAGCACAATGCACATCTTGGCAAGTGTGCAGCCCCCCATGATACTGCACTAGTTTATATCTAGTAGATGCTATAGAAAGCTGCATAATCATTATACACTGCAGTGGACTACATGTACAATAGCAGATCACTATAGCAGATCACTAATATAGCCAGCCTCTCCATGTACCCAGCTTTGCATGCTAATACTATCCTATAGTCACTGACCTTTGTGGCTGACTACTATCATCACCTATCATCACTGGTGGTTATGGTTACCCCAGGTACACAGGTGCCCTAGGATTGATACACGTACATATGTTAAAATCAGCGGCTGAATAATTATATAGTTTGTTTGTGTATATTAGCAGCGTATGTGTTTAATTATTGTTTGCTGCGTTTACATAGTTGTATGAATTAGCATGGGTGCCTGAAAGAGCTTATAAACTCGTGAATATCATTTAATGAAACAATGCTAAAGAGCTAATGAATATCAGCCCGTTAACAGCATGCAAGCAGCTGGCTTTGCTAGCTACGGGTGACTCCCTACTTAACTTAACCTCATTATAACTTATTCGATCCTAATAAGGTAGCTTA
Source organism: Halichondria panicea (assembly GCF_963675165.1). Lineage (NCBI taxonomy): Eukaryota > Metazoa > Porifera > Demospongiae > Suberitida > Halichondriidae > Halichondria > Halichondria panicea. Next base: position 139,952 of record NC_087388.1, read on the forward strand.
GATTAGTCTGCAGGTAGAGCTGTGTAAGGAAGTTGTTCCTCTAATATTAGCAAACACTCTCTCCTGTCACTTGGTGATAGTCAATATTAGATAAATGTTTCCGCACCGAATTTACATACGACCTTAAAAGATATTCCTCCCATGTATTATGTAGTGCAACAATAGATTCTTTTTCCCATAGTTATCTACAAACACTTCATGTTTTTCCCTTGTGTGACTATTGAAGGATATGACTATATCAAATTACGAGGAATTGTGTTTAATTAGTTTCCTTTCTTTGTGTGTGTGTGTGGGACTGTCTTTCCCTTTGTATCAGTTATCGTGTAGTGATGAAAATTCATCTCATTGTTTTCCATATGGTATAGCTGTGTCTGGTTAAGTCACCGCTGGACATGGTGGTTGACCCACAGATACTGTCAACATGACCAGCATGGAAACCATGATAATCCCTAGCCATTTGGGTTCCCACATTTTGTTGTCAGAGGCTTTACAAATAATAATATTGCACTGTTCAGTTACTCGAAATGTTTGTGCTCCAGCAATCTTCAATTGGAACTATAATACTAATTTACTAATAACTGTATCTTTCATCATCTTCCACTCAGGAGCGTAAGAGATGGTATATACTGAGGCAGGACCTCACACAAGGTTTCTGTGTGCTCGAGTATTATAAAGATGAGAAGACTGCCACCAAAGGAGAAGCTCCAAAAGGATTTATCAATGTTTACGATGTTGTTGCTGTTCAACGTGTCCCCGAGAAGAAACAAATGCTTGAGATCCTCTGCCCTGGAGTGGCCTATCGATTGACTGCTAATTCCGACCTTGAAGCTACAGAATGGACCCAAGCTCTGAGCAGACTAATACTCTATAGAAAAGACAATATCAAACCACCTCATTCTCTATCCATGAGGAGAATACCCAGTTCTCCCACTCACATGGAAACTATTCCTGAACGCCACCGAACACTATCTGACTCTAGCATGCAGACACACAACTCTCCTTCCTTGCACATGCACCCCAAGTCCCTCACTATCCCCACACCCTCACACCGTCACAGCCACAACGACCACCACACTCTCCACTTCTCACACTCTCCTCACACTCCACACAGTCTGCCCACGCCCCCGGAGATGGCGGCCTCCCCACCGATCATCTTCCAATACCATCCCCCGGGAATACAGAGGCAAAGAAGTAGCGAGTTCCCGGTGACCCTCCCCTCCCCCTCCACCAGCAGTGACTCCTCCTCCATGGCCAGTGGCTCCAACACTAGCTTTGATAACCAGGCTGCCTTTGAGATGGACAGAAATGATACAAGTAAGTGAGAAATTCATTGGGTTTTTACTATCTTAACTGCATGTACAGGTTTGCTATAATCGTGTAAATTGTCTTTGCAGTTTATATTCTATTGTTTTCAGGTCTGGCCAGTTGTAACTTTGTTTTCTTTCCACGACACATGATAGCTTTGTCCAGACATACACGCACACCTGAGGCTGTGTATTGTATCCAGTCAGTCTATACATTATTACAGTGTCTTTATTCATTGTTTTCCCCGCACGTGCAGGGTCAAGGTTCAGAGTTCATGCTAAAGAAGCGGACAACCTCTGCGTGAGTGGTCCTGCTGATCTGGTGGTGTCAGAGGAAGGCATTTCCATTCACTCAGTGCAGACTGGTGAGTACTACTGGGCGCTGTAGTAGGTTGGTACTGTAGTAGGTTACTAGCCCATTGTTGAACAATGATCGTATCTACTTTGTATCTACTGTGTGTTCATTTCTTTCATTGCCTTGCTAGCATATTGATTGTGTATGTGTGGACAGCTTAAACTAACTAGGGGATCATTCTAACGGGCATTGTATTGCAACTGTTGATAATGTAATGGCTACATAGAATCCACACCAGTGACAGCTAGATCTGGCCTGTGCCTTCCTGCAGGCATATTGTTACGCCTGCAATTTTTCTGTGGTTTCTAAATTATTACCTCAAACTTAGTTATACAATCCTCTAGCATATGCCCACGGATTCCAGTCTAACCCAACTTACTTTGAAGGGGGCAAGTATATCCCATCATCTAACCAACTATTGCCCTGAGGGCAGCCAGTGCTTGTTCAGTAAGAGGGGGGGGGGGGGGGGGGTGACTGTGACTAATAGAAGGCTGATCAAATTTGGCTGGATGGTTGGAATGGTTTCTTGCTACTTGTGTACTTGCTTTGTTCGTCTCTACTCCCACTAAAAGTAATCACACTAAAAGTATTAAAATGCCCCACACTAAATGAACCACAGTTTGCTGTTCCTATAGCTAATGTATTTGCTCTAGGTAAGCTTTGAAAATTGGCTTGCTAGTCGCTACAAAGTGAAGGCCATGTAATTATAATAACATTACTATACTAGCGCTGTTGAAAAGTGAAGGCCATGTAATTATAATAACATTACTATACTAGCGCCGTTGAAACCGTTGTAGAGGGGACTACAGATGAATGCATTGTAGCAAGGCTATCACTTGTTATCTGCTGTATGATAAGATTCTTATCCTAGGGTCTGTGTTTACTAACAACACTGCCTCATTGTATCAGGTCTCAAGTTTTGAGGGAGTAGAATGCTCTTAGACTCATTAGCTAATCAGATTGTGTGTGTGCATGGAACAGGTAATGAGCTGATGCACAATTAGCTAATGAAATTCTATGCTTTGTTTATATTGCTGCTTTTTAGAGCTATTTTCCATGCTATAATATGATAATGGCAGACAGTTGTCTAGCCTCCACTCAATGGCAGGGTGCTAATGTCCTAATGTCTTAGTGTGCCTATAAGAAGTGTACCCTCTGTACTAGCCCCTGGTTGCTGTAGGGCTGAGTGTGGTGAAGCATCACTATGGTTTGTGTGCATTCTTGTGACCACGTTAATAAGTTAAGTAGTCAAGGGCTACTGTTTAGCTAAGTTGGCCAAATGCAGGCATTGTCTTCAAACAATTTTCCCATCTCTCTGTGTCTGTGTGTCTGTGTGTGTAATTTCCATCTTTTAACTTGTGCATGTCCCACCCAATGTGTGTATGTTGTCAATGCCAACTGTGCATTAGGGGGAGGGCTGTAGGTACACTGCTCTGTGGAGAGATAGCCAGCTGTTGTTCCCATGGTGATTATCAGTACACAATGAAAGAGCTCTTTGCACTGGAGTACCATTATTCAGCTAGAGAAACAAAAACATATGTGATGGTAATAATTACAGAGGGTGGTTATGACTACGTATACATTTGCTGGAGAATGAGCTATGGAAGTTAATGAGGGTCAGTTAATGATAGTCAAATCCTTATTTCTATTGACATCTTATTCCTATTGACCTATCTATAGTCGAGTTCTAAAGTTTAATCATTTGAGTGGGCAGAAGGATGTTGGAGGAAGTATGGTGTGTGTTTGTGTGGTCTCTGGGCAGCATACATGAGTAGCCATCACCTCCAGTGGCCATTGATGTGGGGAGGATGGTATATTGCCACCAGCAGGATGGGGTTACCTTTCCTAGAGTTTGCTTATCAACAAAGAGCCTTTGTTCCCCTGTGTGTAGTAACCATGGCCCTAGAGTAACCTCTCCACACTAGGAGGATCTATTATTCAGCATGCATCCGGGTCACCATCATTTAAGGTAGCTGTGTATATATATATACGTCAGTGCATGTTAGCAAAGGCCATACAGTTATCTGTCCATCAAAGTCATATTTTCCAAGCTCTAGCTCTTAAATTCATTTTTTCTCTTCATTTATTAATTAGCATAATGATTTCTTGTATCATAATCATTGCAGTGTGATTGTCTGTGAATAAAGCTCACAGATACTTAATCACTGTAGCTGGTCCCTATAAGAGATCTTAATACTGCAAACCTTGCCAGCTGCCAGCTGTCAGTTGCATTCATGACTTACAGTCCTCCCCACATCCGTTCTTTAAGAGTATTCCACGCTCCACTGTACGCTATTCATAGTCTACTGTGTGGCTAACACTCTTTGTTTCTAGTTACTTTGAAGTGGCTGGTTCATGTTCTGTGCACCTGTTCCAATGTCAGGTCATTCTCTGTGTTATCTTGCACTTCTATATTTTGTTGCATGGCCTCTGAAATTTTGTACCTTGTATAAAATTAGATTGGTGAATTAATCAATTTTCCCAGTGGCTGTAATGGTTACAATAAATTTTAAGCTTTCCAGAATCCTTTCACCACCCCTCACACACCCCACCACACCCACACACACCCTCACACACCACACCCTCACAGGCCTGGAGCTGGTGTCATGGCCCATCAGCTCCCTCACACCACACACACCCTCACACACCCCCACCACACCCACACACACCCCCACCACACCTCACACACCCCCACTCACACACACACACCCACACACACCCTCACAGGCCTGGAGCTGGTGTCATGGCCGATTGGTTCCCTCAGACGCTATGGTTGTAACAACGTCTCCTTCACCATCCTCACTGGCAGGTGGGCAAGTGATACATGCACTGTATACATGCTCTGTACATCATTATAGAAAATTAATTTCCCCATTTACGTACTTCACAGGATCTTAGCTCCTAAAATTCATTTATCACTTAAGTTGTTAATCATTGATCTAATTATGTGTGTTGGTTTAGATGTCGTGTTTTCTCAACTCTAAATGTGATATTTTCCAGAGAGGTAGCATATAGAGTTACACTTCCCCTCTCCCCCTCCTAGCTTCTCGGTGCAGCTGCAAGTGCGGTCATGCATGATGGTTGAAAATGTATTAATGTCCCAGTATCCATGTGGCTATGTTAGGATAATGTGTGTGTGTGTGGTCTAATTATGGCAGTTTAACACATGACTAACTCTCTAAGGTGGCCTATACATTAAGGTGTTGCTCTAGGAAGAACTTATTTGTAGGATGAACTTATTTGTGTGAAGCCTGCCACAAACTGTCCCTTGTAATATGAACGTTATTTGTTTAGTATACTTCCAATTACAATCCTAACCTAATACCACTAGGCAATTCATTTCCATGGAAGAGCTTCTCATAATTAAATCTCGCTAATAATATTGTGTGCATGAACAATTGTGATTGGACGTTCGGAATGAGCTCCAGCTTTCCTATACTATCAGACCTTAATTACCCTAGCTATAAAGGAAAGGTTTCTTTGATGTCCCCTCTTAAGTGTTTAGCTTCCTCTGAGTTCACTGCCAGAGGATATTGGTTAATGATATTCATTGCCACTTTGTGCTCTAATTTCCTCACAGGTGTTACTGTATATACACACATGCATGACTGGTCAACTATTACATGTTGTTATGTGTTCTGGTTGTGTTCAGGTTCTGTTCCACTGGCGAGGGCCGGTTCCAATTCTACACTCCGCACTGTCGCCTCATCAATACCAAGGTTCACAGTATCGCCATGGCAAAGGCGGGCAGCAAAGGACTACCAAGACGAGCTTCTGAGGTGTGTGTGGGTGTGGAGGGGTGTGGGTGTGGAGGGGGCGGTCTAAAGTCAGTTCCATTCCACTACTGAAGAGATTTGTTAGTCTCTGTTGAAGATCATGATCCCCGGCCTTAGCAACATGTAACCTGATATGCTTGTGTAGCTCAGCATTCACAGTGTGTTTCTAGTCAACAAAGTATCACTAAGTATCAGTGGGTACACTTACGCATGTGTATGTATTGAGGCAGGCACATATTGATAGACCTCGTGGCTTTGTTCCTATTGTCAGTGGATAATGTACGACTCTTGTGTGTGCTTATATCCACTCACATAATTATTTGTTAATTGGCCTAAATTGCTCTCAGGAATAGCACAGCAGCTGTGGGTAATCAACGCAGCATTAACTAGTTTGTAAGCTGCCTCTTTTAAGATCAAAGCATTTTTGTCCCTATAACCAAGTTAACTGTTGATGGCTGTGTGTTGTGTGTGTGTGTTGTTTTCCTTGGTTACCTATAATCAAGTGTGGAGTAAAGACCTAGTACCAGGCTGTGTTAGGTAGAGCACCCTTTAGACTGACTGACTGCATCACTGTAGCTTCCATGACAGCTGAACAACTAGCTCACTTCTAGGGGCTATTGTTGGAAGCTATTGTCATGAAATGCTTGATTTTATTTGCGTGGAGTAGCGAACTTTAATTTGTTGTCACTGCTCCATGCACTAATATTATACCTCTCCACCCATCACACACATCACACACATCACACCCATCACACACATCACACACATCACACACACAGCCTGCACATATTTCAGATATGATGTCACGCTCTCCACAACAGTCACACCTTCTCAACCCACACTCGTCACTACCTCCACGGGCACACTCTACCTCCCCGCCCACGTATCCCACACCCTCACACCTTCACAGCATGGCTCCACCCCATTACACCTTGGGTCAGTCGTACAATCGTATCCAACACGGCACGGTGCCATCACTATCTCAGGAGCAGTATAGCAAGATCTACCAATTCAATGGACAAGGTATATAAACTACTAACACTGTTAATAATTATAGCGCAAATAATAATTATTACTTGCATGCGAGTATAACTATATCTCTGCCAACAGCTGTTAGATACCGCAGTCCTAGCTACGTATACAGTACAGTAGTAGAGTTAAGATCTGTATAATTATTGTTATGTTCAAACCACCATTTCAATCCATCTCCCTGTGTGCAGGGGCTGATGAGTACAGTAAGCTGCAACACTTCAGCAGTATGATGAGTCTACAGAGCTGCACACAGTCCGCCATGGCCCCGCCCACTCAAGGTACCACCCCCTCATACCAACAGCAACACCCCCCTCTCCCCCCTAAGGGGGTCAAGTACACGCAGCTAGAGTTCAACGAGGGGAACTCCCCCACTGAGAGCAATGTGGGGGGTGGTGTGGAGAATCATCAAATCCTCCAATCAAATGCCTGATATGTAATTGCCTGGAGCAAAACAATTTGTGTTCGTGTGTAAATTATGTAAATTATGTTATTTATCACATTCTGCGCTATTTGAAACACTATAATTATATACTAGAGAAATAAATATCATAAATTGTGTATCATCCGTCTGTCAAATTATCATCCATTTTGTTTGTCATTAATTGTGCGTTTATGTGTGTGTACATTGATGTATTACAATAATTACACTGTTCAATGGAGCTTCTTGATCACAGTGAATAATTATGTGTTTTGCAGAAAGGGGGGTTGCATGCAGGTAAGGAGGGGTAGAATAAATGATACTATTTGCTAACTAGATCTAGTTTATGCAAAAATCGATCCTTACCTTATAGATTTCTATAAACCTGCAAAGAAATAGTAGGCCTGCGCCTACCGTGTCCCTAGACCACTGCATGCACTGTACACTACTTGCTTTAGGTAAGTCATGCCTATATAATTATATGATGCATATCATTATGTGTCCATTTGTCAACATATTTTGTTTTTCTTCCACACATGTACACATATCTCCAGGTTATAGGCTAAAGGATGTACAAGATAGCCCTGCACACTAGACACACTCTAAGATGGCCGCTCTCCTCGTGTGTACAGGAGCAGTGTAGACGATACCCTCATCAGTCAATGTTGACTGGAGCACCCCCCCACACCACACACCTCAGTGTCTCCTCTAGGTCCCTCGCCTTCTCCCCTCTGGTGAGTCCAGTATCGTGTACTTTTAATTTTAAATTGGCAGCTCAATTCATATAGTATAGCACACACGAATAACACAAATAACATAAACATGATTCTTATTAGTGTCCGATTGTGATAGATAACAGGAAGGTTATTCTCTAAGCCAAACATTATACATGATACTGTGTTGCTAAACATTTCTACTGAACAGAGTGCATCAGGCACTAGAGTATAAGAAATCAAATGTTCTTCATAATGTGAGCGAGAGTCCATCTTTCTGTGTGTGTGTGTGTGTTTGTATGAGATGTACTCACATGCATTGAGAGTGGTAGCACTGCAATGGTTTAACTATCGAATAACGTAGCCTCCCTCCACTGCAGCATATGATATTATATGGTCATGCATCGTTAGACTTTACATGTTCAGCAGTTCTAATTAATGGTGTATATATATATAACATACCCCAGTTGCTTTAGGAGTCACCAACCTCACCACATACACCATGTGGCGATCATGGCAGCAATAAGCAGTAGTGTGATACGCATCAATGCTGGCATAGGAGAACCTGAGTGGAGTGATGGAATAGAACATGCATTATTGGACATGCATTATTGGAATAGATGAATCAATAATTAAAAGTGAAACCATAGATTGAATAGGGAGAGGGATTGGAAACGAAAGTTACCTCGAATTATATCCGCATTACGCCGGGGTTACATCGAGGCTGTGTATCTAACGTTGGTACCTTGACTGTCTGCTAGATTATACTACATTTGTACTAAACTTGCTCTTCCAACTGACTCTTGAGACCATATGGGACACAGTACATCGATGAGTTGCACAGTCTTAGCTATATTAAAAGCATTCTAGGTACATAAAGATCTCATACATTTTGTACCTCTAGCTATCTTCACAAAAGTCAAAAATGTATTTTTTTCTTTTCCAACTGATGCTCACCATTAGGGGGCATGAGAATGACGTTTGAGGGGGGCTCTGAATATCTTGTAGTGATCATAATTCATGAAACATTGTTTCCCGCGTGTTGAGCAACCGTAACACGGATTTACATCAAAGGCTTTCTGGTGCCATGCAAATTCAATGTAAAATGTCACGTGACGCTACTTCCGTTTCCAATCCCTCTCCCTATTCAATCTATGGTGAGACCAAGGAATATCATGCATCAGTGCTATAAAATGGCAACCTTTTGCTCCACTTGTTGTGCACTTATCATCTTCCACTGTGAAGGGCACTGTTACATCACGCACAATATTTGCAGTGGTCTGGTTGGCTTGATATAGTACAAACTGTAGGATTGTTCCGTTGTCCACGTCACCTTCGTGTAAATAGACATCGGCTCTCTTGCAAAACTTGTCTGGAAACCATTCTTGGTTGTACGTGACCGTGATGTCTTCTTTCTTATAAACTGGGTAATTCACACGAGCGTTGCCAATGTCTAGGCCTCCTTTTCTAACTACCACTGAAAAGTTTGTGTCATTATCAGTTCTGCACACTTGAAAGTGAAGTGTTTGTGTATACGATCCATTAGTGGCTTCTAATGATAGCGCGGATGCTACAATACAAAAAAACAAAACATAGCTAGCATTGTGTTGCTGCAGCTCTATCACAATAGACTACTGTACAGTTCTGCATAGTTTATCATGATGCAGCCTTGTGTAGTCTGGCTATTAAATGTACATGTATGATGCAGACATGCACACACTCACTGTATCCTAGGGACTCTAGATCCAGTGCACTTGTGCATTGGGGCAGGACAGCAAATACAACAGTCAGTAGCACACACCGGTAGACAACTGCAGGGGTCATCTTAGAGCTTTCCATGAAGTTCAACTATGAAGCATATGATATCTGCTTTCTAAAACTCAGTGCTTTATGAAGTTTGGTGGCAAATTCCTGGGAGTTGATGGTGACTAATTAATAGCTGGATTTCCCCTGGGGTTTCCCTGGGAAGTTTCCCTGGGAAATTTGGATGCCATACAAAATGTACATCATCTCTCCCTAACTACAGGATATGATTCGCAAGGCTAAACCCACCATCATCACAGACCCCACCCAACTAGACACCAGGTACCACCCACACACTCAAATCCCCGTGTTGTATATGTATTCTTTAATTCTTTCAGTTTTGCTGACGTGGCGGGGATGGAGGAAGCAAAGAACGAAGTGGTTGAGTTCGTGGACTACCTCAAGTACCCACAACGCTATTCAGAGCTGGGAGCACAGACACCCAAGGTGAGGCCATGTTGGTACCTGCACTCATGTGTTGCTAACTGCTTACTTAGAATAACAGCTAGTGCCATATGTCATTTTCCTTCGAACTGTGCACTCATGCGTTGCTAATTGCTCTTAAATGGTATAGTGTGCCATAATTATTCCATTTCCCTTTGAGCTGTGCATAGGTACATCTATCCCACATAACTATAAAGAACTTCATACTAGGGGTATGTATTTTCTTCCCTAACCTCACACCCCTGGTCCCCACTAGGGGGCACTATTATACGGCCCCCCGGGACTGCCAAGACTCTACTAGCACGTGCACTAGCGGCCGAGGCGTGTGTTCCCTTCCTCTCCATCGCTGGGTCGGACTTTGTGGAGGTATACGCAGGTGAGGGTGGGAGGGAAGTGGAGGTAGGAGGAGTGTGGGGGTGTGAGTGTAGCTCTGTGTGTATGTACACTACAAGGTATGAAAGCATTATGTTGTCATTCAACAAGTACACAAGTACTGTGCTGTGTACTTTAAAAGGGAATTATGGAGATGTTTTGTCACTACTAGTGGTCTATGCTGACATGTATTATGATCCTAATTATCACTTCCTCTAAGACAATTAATTATGATTGGCAGCAGCTGTTGGTAGTCATAGATACAACAGCTAGGCAATGCTATTATCTGAGTATAGGCAATGTATTATGGTCCCCCTCAGGCACTGGGGCAGCCAGGGTTCGTGACCTCTTCAGCCAGTCAAGGAAACATGCACCGTGCATCATGTACATTGATGAGATTGATGCCGTTGGGAAAACCAGAAGGAGCTATTGAGTTATTGTTAATCACATTGTACGTACAGTCATGTACATATCTCACATATTCGAATGCCCATAATTTAATTGTTTACTATGTAATGTACAAAAATATAGGTACATGTATACACAAAATCTCTCTACAAAAAATTATCTCTACAACCAACATAGCACTAACAAAAAATGCATACAAAAATGTTATGTCATGGCTATTTAAATCCAAAATATCTATGTGTGGAAGGCTATTTATCATCGGAACTCATAAGAGATTTGAATGGATTTATTGTTCGTTGTTGTAGTTTATCGTGATCAAATTCCTCGATGAAAACTGTATATAATATGTTCTTGCTTTCTTTTCTTTCCCCTTGAACTATGCAAAATTGACCATCATATGTGAAAGATTTTGCTTTGTCGTGTTTGTTTAGATGGTCTTTGTGCGATTCGGACGAAGTGTTTATTGGAAAAGAGTCTACTGGCTTAGTATAGATTTTCCCTTTCGATAGTGTAAATTCAATGTACTGTACATATCCCATATCCGACAGGGGTTGCTCTTTTTCACCTACTGTGATTATACCAGCCAGATGTTTTGCCCCCATAGAAACAGTATCTTCACAATTGGCCGACACTTCCAATTTGAATTCAAACTTATTTACCTTTGTATCCTCTGAATGTAAAAAAATGCATACCGGCCATCTTGTGTTGTTCACAATTAGGCACAGCCTATTATTTTTGCCAAAGGAGGTATTAACACCATTTTTTGAGAACGATGGCTTCATTTTAGGAACTGCATCAGCTGTAAGAGACAGGCACATATCCAATGCCTTGCTAGCTTCTTCGATCGTGTAGCTTGTTTCAGGCAATTCAATAATGCTTAGAAATCTTTTGATAGGCCTATAATAATTTGGTGTTCTTCGATATTCATACATTACTCGCAGCTTTCCTTCCCACCATCCTATTGGTGCAAGCATATCTCTATCCGATAAGAAAGCCAAAAATGATTTAGCTTCACTGTCTATTTTGTCTAACCTAATATCGATTAGGTCTGTAGCGAGGTTATTTCCATGTGATAGTATTTTGTGTTGATATAGATTCATTAGATAGATGCTAGCTAAATCACAATAGGCAGCGAGACACATTAAGCATTGCTTGGCATGACTCTCCCTTTGTCGATCAATATCATCTCTTAGTAGTTTACGCCCGGTTAGATTTTTATGATTGTCTTTGTACGTGGGATCAGTGCTTTCTTCTTTTAATGCAACAAATTTTTTTTCTGCTATATACTTTAACTTACCCATACATTGATATATTTTGTCGAGCCGATATTTGCTTATCTCACTGAAACCATCATACACTGTTGCTGGTACTTTTATCTCCGACGATGGGGGCAATGTCACTTTGACAGCAACGGAGTTTTCTTGTGATCTTTCGTCTTTAATTTCTCCTTCTTTTGGGTTCGAAACACTCCCTCCCTCCACCGCACAACTATTCGTTTCTAGGAAAGCAAGATGCACTGTCGAATTACTGATGAAGTGGTTTAGATCGTTAGCCATTAACTCTCCCTCTAGCATTACTTCATAGATATCTTCTTCAAGCATTTCAAATTTGAAATCCGCCAGTTCTTTTTTTATTATTATTCCTATTTGACGTTGGACAGAATCGGTTTTCTGTGATCTGGATACGAGTAAACCAGCAATTTCTAGGAAAATTTTACATACTGGTATGATAAAAGACAAATTAACACCACATGCTAAGGTTCCAGCTAGTCCAGCTATATGGGCCATGATCATTACTCCAGCTTGAACTATTTCGAATATCTTCTTCTTCTTGTCACCTTTGTTTTTCAAACAATCAAGACTACTTACGATTAAATTTTTTTCATAATATAATTTCTTTGCGTCTTTCCTGTTATAGTAGGCATCTATATTTTTCAACAGATCCCTAAATGCTTGAATTGTCTCATCACTGGAGCTTTGTGTGGAATTTAGTGAAAGTGGACTGTCTCCTCTTGCTGAAAGATATTCACTGCTTCGTGCGGACATATATCCAGAAAGATTTTCACTACTTAGTCCGGACGTACTTCCAGTGTCTTCTCCTCTTCCTGATGTTTCATCGCTACTTAGCATGGACACAATGTCTTCTCCTATTTCTGAAAGACTTTTAACTGTTACACTTGTGCTATCAGATGTTGCCATTTTGTGAGCTGGTTCTTCTTGTAACTCAGTCTGTCTATTTGAAATAGCTAGTCTAAGTATAGACTTTATATACAGGCCTCATCCATAGTAGACGCTCTGAATATTTGTGCTATGTGAATTATCTATACCTCCCTCGGAAAACAAACACAGGTGTCTAGTATTAAGTGGATTCGTACCTCTACCTCCCTCCGAGCACTAACACAGGTGTCTAGTGTTATCTTACGTGTGCTCGGACACACACAAGTTAACCAATATTTGCATGTGATTTGTGTGGGTCACTGTTCAGTGGGTTGGCCATCACCGAATATTTTTCATCTACACACACACACACACACACACATGCGCACACACACACCACACACACACATGCGCACACACACACACACCCACACATCACACACACACCCACACACACACACACACACACACCCATCCACACACCCACACACACACACACAGGTCGTCCATCAGTGAGGGCCACAATGAACAGGAGAACACTCTCAACCAGCTCCTCGTGGAAATGGATGGTATTACTCCGCTAGAGAGTGTCGTCATCCTAGCCTCCACCAATCGAGTGGACATACTGGATCAAGCATTGCTACGTCCTGGGAGATTTGACCGTCAGATATCAATCGATCTACCAACTCTTGCTGAACGAAAAGCTATATTTGAGTTGTACCTCGGTCAAGTGTTGTTGGATCCGGACAGAGGAGTCACTGATTACTCAGCACGACTGGCTGCTCTTACCCCCGGCAGCAGTGGTGAGTAGGGGGGGGGCCTCTTAATGGCTACCTCTGAGGAAAGGTCAGCTGCTATATACTAGCTAGGCCAGGTCTCAAATGAGCAGTTTGTGTACACATTAATTAAAACAACCTCTCAACAAAGGCAACCTCTGTAAATTGTGATTGCTTCCCATCTATTGCATATATATGGGTTCCACTGTACACACACATACTTATACACTATGCTGGTATTTTGTTGATATTGTACTGATGAATAAGTGTCTCTGCTTGGTTACATGTATTGGAGAGGTGGGAAATGTTTTCATTCTGTGAATGGCCACACAACATTATGTCATCCTTGGAGAAAGGGAATCTTTAGAACCTTAATTAATGATAAATTGTCAGCAAAAATCACCACATACTTGGCATTTCTCAGAATACCCATGTACAAGCATTGTGTAGTTTCAACCCTAACCCCACACCACACACACACACCACACACCACACACACACCACCCACACACACACACCACACACACACCACACCACACACAGGTGCTGACATTGCCAACATAGTGAACGAGGCTGCACTCCACGCAGCACGCTACAAGAAGAGTGGAGTGAGGGAAGATGACTTTGAGTATGCTGTAGAGAGAATAATAGCCGGTAAGTCATGTGACATCAAAGCTTGTGTATCATGTGATGTATAGGTATGGAGAAGAAGAATCATGTGATGTCATGTGAGGAGCGTAGGATTGTAGCGTACCATGAGGCAGGTCATGCACTAGTCGGGTGGTGTTTGGAGCATACAGATCCCATCATGAAGGTGCGGGTGATAGACTAATAATACTAGTGTAACTATATCATGTGATACACAGGTGAGCATCACTCCTCGGACTAAAGGAGCGCTGGGATTTTCTCAATACCTTCCCTCAGATCAGAAACTGTACACCACAGAACAGGTGTGTGCTACTGACTCTTTAGCCATCATTATTACTGGAGTTGCTGAATCCTTTGCAACACACCAGAGCGTTACTTATATGGAATAGTTGCACACACTGTGATCTGTTTACTAGAGCATAATCCGTCATGAATGTCAAACTGAATGTTTAGTAAACTAGTTTGTTTGGTGTTCTATTGTTATTGTTGTGTTATTGTTGCAGCTGTTTGATCGCATGAGTATGGCCCTGGGGGGCAGGGCAGCCGAGGCTATCACCTTCAACAGAATCACAACAGGTCAGCTGCAATTTATACAATTCCAATTCGACGTGTGCCATGCTCTTTTATAATAAATTATAGGCCCGTAACTTGAATTCTGTGGATCCAATGTCAAAGATTTTATGATTTTCTGAAAGCTTAGAAAAATACCTTTCAAATGGTACCATCAAGGTTGATATTCGAGAGATAAAAGTATTTGCCAATTTGGCGATACCATGGTCCGAGGCCGAAAAATGACAAATTAGGGCCCCGATGAAATTTTGGATTGAAACACATCATTTGAAATACATTTTTCTAAGCTTTCAGAAAATCATAAATATGTTGACATTGGATCCACAAAATTTAAGTTATAGCAGCTGAAAGAAATTGATTGAACAGAAGTGGTGGGGGTGTAGTTGAACATCTTTAAACAGCCATAACTTCAGTACAGTTGATCCAATGTCAAAATATTTATGATTTTCTGAAAGCTTAGAAAAATGTATTTCAAATGATGTGTTAGGGTAACTAATTCTCTAGGTGGCCTATACATTAAGGTGTTGTTGTAGAGACAGGCTGTTGCTCTAGGAAGAACTTATTTGTAGGATGAACTTATTTGTGAAGCCTGCCACAAACTGTCCCTTGTAATATGAACGTTATTTGTTTAGTATACTTCCAATTACAATCCTAACCTAATACCACTAGGCAATTCATTTCCATGGAAGAGCTTCTCATAATTAAATCTCGCTAATAATATTGTGTGCATGAACAATTGTGATTGGACGTTCGGAATGAGCTCCAGCTTTCCTGTACTATCAGACCTTAATTACCTTAGCTATAAAGGAAAGGTTTCTTTGATGTACCCTCTCAAGTGTGTAGCTTCCTCTGAGTTCACTGCCAGAGGATACTGGTTAATGATATTCATTGCCACTTTGTGTTCTAATTTCCTCACAGGTGTTACTGTATACACACATGCATGACTGGTCAACTATTACATGTTGTTATGTGTTCAGGTTCTGTTCCACTGGCGAGGGCCGGTTCCAATTCTACACTCCGCACTGTCGCCTCATCAATACCAAGGTTCACAGTATCGCCATGGCAAAGGCGGGCGGTAAAAGACTACCAAGACGAGCTTCTGAGGTGTGTGTGGGTGTATGGGTGTGGAGGGGGCGGTCTAAAGTCAGTTCCATTCCACTACTGAAGAGATTTGTTAGTGTCTGTTGAAGGTCATGATCCTCGGCCTTAGCAACATGTAACCTGATATGCTTGTGTTAGCTCAACATTCACAGTGTGTTTACAGTGTGTTTCTAGTCAACAAAGTATCAGTATCAGTGGGTACACTTACGCATGTGTATGTATTGAGGCAGGCACATATTGATAGACCTCGTGGCTTTGTTCCTATTGTCAGTGGATAATGTACGACTCTTGTGTGTGCTTATATCCACTCACATAATTATTTGTTAATTGGCCTAAATTGCTCTCAGGAATAACACAGCAGCTGTGGGTAATGAAAGCACCGCAGGTGCTGATGCCTCGGTGGAGATGCCAAAGCTATACATAACATGAAGCTACTAATAGCTTTTATACTGATGAACATTTTTGCAATAATTATTTTGCTGCCATGCAGACTCAAAGAGTGGGTAATGATCGACCATGATTGTTGTTAAAAACGATCGATGCCAAAAGTTCAAGTCTAAAATTAATGGCTGCCATCAACAGAGCCTTGCAGCTCTCTTCCTCACTCTTGCAGCTACCAATAGCTAGTGTTCTAGTGCAGAGCTAACTACTAAGTAGAGTAGTAACACTCGGTAAACAAGTTTGGCTACGTGCTCTTCTGAAAAGGCTGCAATGGCATTCCAAGTAAGCAAAACTAGGCATAACTCGAGAACGAAGCATTATTTTGCAAATCCACGAATTAAAATCCAAGTAAACATGACTAGAAGCCTATAGAAACTCTTACTTGCACTTGATTCATCCTTGAGCAGCTGTAGCAGTCTACACACACAGACACACAAACACACTACCGTATACCTCGCTTGCGCATGCGCACCGAGGCATAATCAATGCAGCATTAAAGCTGCCTCTTTTAAGATCAAAGCATTTTTGTCCCTATAACCAAGTTAACTGTTGATGGCTGTGTGTTGTGTGTGCTGTGTGTTGATGGCTGTGTGTTGTGTGTGTGTTGATGGCTGTGTGTTGTGTGTGTGTTGTTGTCCTTGGTTACCTATAATCAAGTGTGGACTAATGACCTAGTACCAGACTGTGTTTGGTAGAGCACCCTTTAGACTGACTGACTGCATCACTGTAGCTTCCATGTAGCCTCCTTCGCAGCCTCTCCTTTTTCTGTTCTTTGTCACAGAAGAGAAAATTGGAGGAACAAAGAAAGAAAGAAGGAAGCAACTAAGAAAAAGGAGAGCCTGCCTTGCTAAGTCGCGTGATCCCCTACTGACGTAGACAAATTTTAACGAGCGTGGGCGAGAGAAAACCTCAATAACTGTCCTCCCACACAGTACTTGGAGCGCATTTACCAGGAACATAATCTGTTATGAACAGTACAGTACAGTACAGTGCAGTAGAGTCAGCCTTCGTGAGACCTTTAGTCAGTAGAGGAAGTATGAAAGACTAGAGTAGAGTAGACTATACTGCTGTAATAATTATATCTACTAATCAAGTGGATCTATTCTGAACTCAGGAAAAAAAACTGAGCTAAATTTAGATATTTAGTCTCTTTAGTCTTTACTAGGTAAGCCCTCGTCTACGATGTTGATTTTCTGGCTTACTATCTACGATGCTAACAGCTTTTATTTAGAGTTTGCAATGCGTAGGCATGCTGTAGCTTTTTGCTCTGTCAGGCTCCGCCCAGCTAGTGATTGCCCACGTTCATTTTCACTTGTCTACCACTCGTCTACCGTCACGCGACTTAGCAAGGCAGGCTCTCCTTTTTCTTAGTCTCTTCCTTCTTTCTTTCTTTGTTCCTCCAATTAGTCCCGTATTTTATCTTATTAAACTATGACAAAGAACAGAAAAAGGAGAGGCTGCGAAGGAGGCTACCTTGAGGGAGGCTTATCTTATAAGGCTGTATTGTCTGGGCCAGGTTTTGTGGTGGTAGTATCTGATAATGGGGATGGGTCTATGTGGTTCTTCTAGGTGGCAAGCACAAAACAATTATTAACCTCTAATTTTGGTTCTTAGAATTAGCATTAGGCATTAGTTAAATAAATAGAGATGGTAGTGTGTGTGTGTGTGTGTGTGTGTGTGTGTGCGTGTGTGTGTGCGTGTGTGCGCGTGTGTGTGTGTGTGTGTGCGCGTGTGTGTGGTGTATGTGTGTGCGTAGTAGGTTATAATTATATTTGACCTCTAAGCTGCTCTTTTAACGCTTCCTACAGCCTCCCTCCACCACAGCATATGTTATTATACCTTGAGGCGTAGCCGCACGAGGGATACGGTAAAGCTGACTGTGTGTGTGTGTGTGTGTATTCCAGCTGTAACTGCTCTACGGTTGCAATGCGACGAAAACTAACAGCTTCTATAGGCTTCTAGCCACGTTCTCTTGGATTTTGATTCGTGGATTAGCAAACTAAAGCTTTTTTCTCGAGTTATGGCTAGTCGACTCACATTGAAGGCTGTTGCAGTCTCTTTAGAATCTTTCATAGCATCACCTGTTCACACAAACTTTCTATTCAACACATGAGTTAGCCTTGCACTAAAGCGCTAGTTTTTTGTTAGCTACAAGAGTTAGAAAAGATATGTTAAAACTGCTAGCTATAGTATAGTAGCCATTGTGAACTTGATCTCTTAACTTTGGACACACTCTTTAATTATTCCAGTGGATGCAATGCGCATGCGCGCTCATATATCAGTAAGCCACAAAACAAATAATACCATATAGACTAGATACAGGGGCGATCCTAGGATTCAGTCAATGGAGGTGCTCATTGCGCGCTAAGCGCGCCGCAAAATTTAAACCACGCCCACTTCCTGGGTCACGCCCCTTTTGTCGGCAACGCCCACTGTTTTCTAGATGGTGCACAGTACTGACAGTATATACAACAGTGCAGTACAGTACATAGACTCGCAAGCCACTCCCTTTTCTCTGATTGGACGGGGGCGGGAGAAAAGGGACTGGTGACTCTGGGCTACAGCTTGTGTAACTCAGGAATGCTATTAAATATTAATGTCACGTGCAAATTATCCAATTTATTCTGATGCGTCAAAAGCTAAAGACACACAGAAGACAAGTATACAGATCTATCTAGCCAGCCTTTTGATTTTATAGATCCTTGTACCAGTGTCTGTTGTGCCACAACTTGTGGATTAGCATGGAACAGCTGATGAACGTAGAAATCTTGGCAGTCCTTCTTTGAACCGAGGAGTGGCAGCGATTTAAGACAGCTTGTACAAGTCTGACTACTCTCAATTCAACTGCTGCCGTCTGCCATTATCTGTCTTGTATTGTACAGGTTATTAAAAGCTTTAGGCAACCAATGACTTTCGGCTGCCAGTTCTCATCACGTAAAACTAAAACAAGCTAATCTCTGCTGGTGTCTTAGATGACTATATCCTAGCTGAATGCCAGATGATGTTATTACTCCATCATCTTCTCTTTTCTAGCACTAGCATCCATTCTTAAACTGTAGCTAAGAAGCCCGCGATCACTTTTGCAGGCTACGCAATTCTACTTAACCTCACGCAATTTTTGGATCACGTGGAAAAATCAATGAATAATCTCTACCCAAATTCTGGTAGAGACACAAAATGTGTCCCAGAGTCACCAGTCCCTTTTCTCCCGCCCCCGTCCAATCAGAGAAAAGGGAGTGGCTTGCGAGTCTATACAGTACAGTGCCATCAGCAAGTCAAGAACGTTTATGACCAGAAGCTCAATTCGCCTGGGATGGCAAACTCTAGCCAACTCTTCTTAAGGTATGTCAAATGTCAATGCAATCATGTCTACTCTAGTCTCTGTGTCAATGTAGAAGTGTAAGTGATGATAAACGTTTGTTCCTTTGCTTGATCTGACGACAGTCTTGATTCTTTTCTTTTCAGGCCACTAAAAGATTGATCAGCTTACCAGGAGGTGACAGGCCAGCGTACAAAGTATGACCACCAGTACCTTGATGTTGAGGAAAAGAGACTTTGTAGTTTACATTGCAAACATTGATTATTATTAATTTATTGTACATACATGTACTAGGCTTAATTATATAATTATACTATACATTCATGTACCTGGATCCAAGAACCTTGTTGTTGCATGTTGTGAAGCAAGCTCAAGTGTTCTGATACAGCAAACCACTTCCTGCTGCCTAGCCTTATTATTGAGCCCCTCCCCACTCTTTACTAGTTCCCATGGATATCCCAGTAAACGATCGAAGAAAAGTAAGTTTTTTAGGCCAGCTTAGCTAGCTAGCTAGATTAAAGTTATTGTAACTATCACTATTAAGCTGTAGATAGCTGCAGTAAGTGTAGCTTCCTTCTAGCCAGCCAGTGATGGTTGAACTATCTACTTGAGAGCTTCTCTGAGTCTGGATAGGGTGCTGGAGCACCAGAGTCTGGATGGGGGTGCTGGAGCACCCTAAGCACCACCCTGTGTACGCCCCTGAGATACATGTACACAAGTCTGGTAACAATAGATACATGTAAACAAGTCAGTATTAATAATTATAGATAGATACACACTTTCTGCTTGTTTATATACTATACTGTCTGCGCTATACTACTGTCTGTGCTTAAATTCTCTCTTACTCTGTGCCTTTGACAAAGGTTTGCTCCCACTGTTTGGCTACAGGCCATTTAAATAACATGCAGTTGCTTCAGTATCGTTGATTTAATTCTGTGATTGAATTGTACTTATCTCACAGACTACTGGCTACTGACTATATGCCTTTGACAAAGGTTTGCTCCCACTGTTTGGCTACAGGCCATTTAAGACGATCAGTATGCACTATTAACTGTGGACACCCCTTTCTCGTGAAACAATCAAAGCACATTGCAAATTATTTACTTCTTCTATAACACTCTAATACTTTTGAACGAAAGCAAATACATGGCGAGAGGCATTAGCAAGCGCACGCTTGCAAAACTCGTATAGAACAGTAGAACCTCGATTATCCGGCTTGGAAATGTTATTCAGAAAATGGGCCTGTCCTTTAAATACGCATGCGCATGCAGCTGTTACATAGAGACATGCCTGCTTATCTTCTGCGCATGCACTGACAACCATGTGGCACTGCTGTTTATCAATTAAGTGGGTGGATCAAGGCGTGGTTTATCTATTCGATTATCTGGGATATTCAGTTATCCGGCCTGTCTCTGGAACCAAGGTGTCCAGATAATCGAGTTCCACTGTATATCTGTTATCATGCACGGTCATGCATCAGTATAGTTTCTAATTAATGGTTTGCTTTGAGTTACTAACCTCACACAAGTCTCCCCAACCACGTACACAGTATGGCGATAAACAATGTAAGCATCATTGCTGGCGTAGGAGAACCTGAGTGAGTGTATGGAATCAAAACATGAATCGAAACCTGTTCTGTTCTAGCTGCATGTAGTGTCATTGAATGTATACTTATGGTCAAGGAATATCATACATCAGTGCTATTGCTCAGTACCTTTTGCTCCATTGCGACATATGCATGGAGAGTCCGTTGTGTTGTTATCATCTTCCACTGTGAAGAGCACTGTTTCATATTCCAAATTATTTGGGTTTGTCTGGTTTGCTTGAAAGAAACCAAATTGGATTGTTTTGTTACTCACTACATCTCCCTGTAAATAAACACTGACTCTCTTGCAGAACTTGTCTGGAAACCATTCTTGGTTGTACGTGTATGTGATGTCTTCTATCTTATAAACTGGGTAGCCTACACGAGTGTTGCGAATGTAGACTGTTCTGTTACCAATTCCTTTTGCAACTACCACTGAAAAATTTGTGTGCTCATCATTTCTGCAAACTTGAAATTGAACAACCGTTGTTGTATTAGATCCATTACTGCTTAGTTGTTTGCTTGTTGATAGCTGTGGTGCTACATTACAAATAAATAAACATATAGCTAGCATTGTGTATAACTATGCTCTATCACAATAGACTACTGTACAGTTCTGCATAGTTTATCATGACGCAGCCTTGTGTAGTCTGGCTGATGTACACACTCACTGTATCCTCGCTTTTGTAGGGACTCTGAATCCAGTACACTTCCACTTGTCCATGAGGCCAGGACAGCAACTAGCAGCACACACCTGTAGACAATCATCTTACAACTCTTTTCCATGAACTATGAAGCGTATAATATGTACTTCTAAGAACTTTTTGTGCTTTTATAAAAGTTAAAAAGTTTAATAGGTGTAGAAGCTTAATGGACAAATAGCCGGATTTTCCCTGGGAAATTTATTTTTACTTGATGCCATACAAGATGTATATTACATCGTCTCTCCCTAACTATAGGACATGATTCGCAAGGCTAAACCGACCATTATCACAGAGCCCACCAGGTACCATTCAGTACACCCACTCACTCAAATCCCTGTGTTTTAACCGTGTTCTTTCTCTCAGTTTTGCTGACGTGGCGGGGATGGAGGAAGCAAAGAACGAAGTGGTTGAGTTTGTGGACTACCTCAAGTACCCACAATGCTACTCAGAGCTGGGAGCACGGACACCCAAGGTGAGCCCATGTTGGTGCGTGCACTCATGTGTTGCTAATTGCTCACTTAGAATAACAGCTAGTGCCATATGTCATTTTCCTTCTATATACTGTGCATGGTAAACAATGCATATACTGGCCATCGTGTGTTTGTTCACAAGGCACAGATAATGCCCATCACTTCTGTTGAGGAGCTATCACCAGTAGAAGGATTTGAGAACAGTGGATCCAATCTAGGAACTGCATCAGCTGCAAGAGTCAGGCACAGATCCAATGCCTTACTAGCTTCTTCAATCGAATAACGTGCTTCAGGCAATTCAGAAATTTTGATATCAGCTCAAGAATTTTTCACTTCTTGATAGCATCAAGCTCAAGCATCAAGCATCAAGCATTTTTCCAAATGTTTAAGACTTGTTCCAATGGTGTCATAGGAGATGGTTAGGAATTTTTCTGGATTTCTGTAGTAACTTTTCCAACAGATCCTTAATCTCTTGAGTGTCAGTACCGGGGCTTGGTTTGGACACACTGGTTTCTCCTCTTTCTGAAAGACTTTGAGATGTTACTATTTTGTGACTTTTTGTAACTCTGCTATTGACCTTACCTAGTACGGTAAGGTCAATAAGCAGAGTTACTAGAGGCCCTGAATTGTTGTTATGTACAATAATCAGAGTTCTGTAGATTCACTATTTCAATCCATCTCCCTGTGTGCAGGGGCTGATGAGTACAGTAAGCTGCAACACTTCAGCAGTATGATGAGTTTACAGAGTTGCACACAGTTCGTCATGGCCCCGCCCACTCAAAGAACCACCCCCTCGTACCAACAGCAACACCCCCCTCTCCCCCCTAAGGGGGTCAAGTACACGCAGCTAGAGTTCAACGAGGGGAATTCGGAGAATCATCAAATCCTCCAATCAAATGCCTGATGTGTAATTGCCTGGAGCAAAACAATTTGTGTATGAGTGTAAATTATGTAAATGATGTTATTTATCACATTCTGCGCTATTTGAAACAATATAATTATATACTAGAGAAATAAATATCATAAATTGTGTATCATCCATCCGTCTGTCAAATTATCATCCATTTTGTTTGTTTTGTGCGTTGATGTGTGTGTACATAATATTATACGATAATATTGTGTTTTGCAGAAAGGGGGTGGGGCTGCCCCTGCCAAAACATAGGACAGCTAGGTCGTTAAAATAAATGATACTATTTAAACTAGTTTCTAACAAATCGATCCCTTCCTTTAATTTAGCAAAGAACAAGCCCTCGGGATTTGGGACACTATTCTCTATTTATATCTATGCTATAACCAACTTAACCTGTCAGCTGTAGGCCTACCGTGTCCCTATTGACCACTAGCACTGTAGTACAGTCTGTACACTAAATTGCTTTAGGTAAGTCATGCCTATAATATATATATATATAATGCATCTCATTATGTGTCCATTTGTCAACATTATTTTGTTTTTCTTCCACACACACACATATCTCCAGGTTATAGGCTAAAGGATGTACAGGATATCCCTGCACACTAGACACACTCTAAGATGGCCGCTCTCCTCGTGTGTACAGGAGCAGTGTAGACAATGGCCTCATCAGTCAGTGTTGATTGGAGCATCCCCTCACACCACCATGCATCTCAGTGTCTCCTCTAGGTCCCTCGCCTTCTCCCCTCTGGTGAGTCCAGTATCGTGTACTTTTAATTTCAAAATGACAGCTTAATTAAGAGTATAGGATACACAAACAACATAAAATGATTGTCATGCAATTGTGATAGATAATGATGTGTGTTGGGAGGACTATAGTACCCTAGTGCCAAAATCATAGGTACTTAATACACATGATGGGGTTGCTAAAGTGTCTACTGAACATAAATAGATAATAGAGTGCATCAGGCACTGAGTATAAAAAATAAAATCAATCATAATGAGGGAGAGTCCATCTTTCTCTGTGTGTGTGTGTGTGTGTGTGTGTGTGTGTGTGTGTGTGGGTGTGTGTGTGTGTGTGTGTGTGTTTGAAATGTACCCTATTGATGACCCTCTAAGCTGCTCTTTTAACGCTTAATTCCTAATGTAGCCTCCCTCCACCACAGCATATGATATATATTCTGTTATCACGGTCATGCATCGTTATACTTTACATGTTCAGCAGTTTCTAATTAATGGCATTCGTCTAGTATACATTGTATACACGTAGATAATATTCAAAAAACATACCCCATTTGCTTTAGGAGTCGCCAACCTCATATCCCCCACCACATACACAGTGTGGCAAAAGTTAGTGTAATCTTTGCTGACATCAGAAAATCTGAGTGAGTGTATGGAATAGAAACATGCATTATTGGAATAGAAACTGAATCAACTAAGTCCCTAACTCGTAGTGTCATTGAATGCATACTTGTGGCCATGCATCAGTGCTGCTCTGGTAGGCTACCTTTTGTTCCACTCTGACTTAGAGACTCCGTTGTGTTGTCATCATCTTCCACTGTGAAAAGCACTGTTTCATATTCCACAATATTTGGGTTTGTCTGGTTTGCGTGATAGAAACCAAACTGTAGCATTGTTCCGTTATTCACTACATCTCCGTGTACATAGACATTAACTCTCTTGCAGAACTTGTCTGGAAACCATTCTTGGTTGTACGTGATTGTGATGTCTCCTTTCTTGTAAACTGGGTAATCCACACGAGTGTTGTGAATGTACACTGGACCACTTCCTTTTCCAACTACCACTGAAAAGTTTGTGTGATTATCAATTCTGCAAACTTGAAATTGAACAACCGTTGTTGTATTAGATCCATTAGTGACTTCTAGTTGTTTCAATGATAGCGCGGATGCTACAATATAAATAAATAAACATAGCTAGCATTGTGTTGCTGCAGCTCTATCACAATAGACTACTGTACAGTTCTGCATAGTTTATCATGATGCAGCCTTGTGTAGTCTGGCTGATGTATGTGTATGAGGTGCAGAGCCTTGCTTGTACACACTGACTCACTGTATCCTAGCTTGTGTAGGGACTCTGGATCCACTGCACTTGCACTTGTGTATGGGGCCAGGACAGCAAGGAGCAGCACACACCTGTAGACATTGGCAGGGGTCATCTTACAACTCTTTTCCATGAACTATAAAGCATATTATGATATGTGCTACTAGAACTCTGGCTTTATGAAAGTTTGGTGGCAAATTTCAGATTGCAGTCCCCTGGGATTTCCCTGGGAAATTTTTTTTTATGGGTGCCAACAAAGATGTCAATCAATAAGATTTATCCAACACACAGGAAAGGGAAGCACAGTAGGCCACTAGCCTCTCGAGGTGCTCCCTACACAAACATATAAATTATAAGTAAAGGGTATAGGGTAACTAACTGGTTGTGTTCAGGTAACGTTCAAGAGTAACTTTAAAAATGTTATAGGAGGTACTGTTGACTAATTTACTAGATAATTCGTTCCATAGAAAGCAGCTGTTAATATAAAAAAAGAGTATCTGAAACAGTTAACTCTTGTTTGCTTACAAAGGAGTGCTTGATTGTGCGATCTAGTTCTTGTGCAGGGGGATATCTCATTAAAGCTGATACAGTCTAGGTGGTTCATTATCTGGCAGCATGTCAGTAGTCTACGATGATCCTCAAGTGATAGCCAGGATAGCGAATTCGATGTATATTGCATCACTTGTCCCCAACTACAGGATATGATTCGCAAGGCTAAACCCACCATCATCACAGACCCCACCCAACTGGACACCAGGTACCATTCAGTACACTCAAATCCCTGTGATAATTATAACCGTGTTCTTTAATTATCTCAGTTTTGCTGACGTGGCAGGGATGGAGGAAGCAAAGAACGAAGTGGTTGAGTTCGTGGACTACCTCAAGTATCCACAACGCTACTCAGAGCTGGGAGCACGGACACCCAAGGTGAGCCCATGTTGGTACGTGCACTCATGTGTTGCTAATTGAATACTTATGGCTGCCATAATTCACCTTTGAACTGTGCATACTAACTATAAAGAACTGTGCAATCATTCGTACTAGGTATGTATTTTTTTCCCCTAACCCACACCCCCGCCCCCCACTAGGGGGCACTATTATACGGCCCCCCAGGGACTGGCAAGACTCTACTAGCACGTGCACTAGCGGCCGAGGCGTGTGTTCCCTTCCTCTCCATCGCTGGGTCGGACTTTGTGGAGGTGTACGCAGGTGAGGATGTGAGGAAAGTGGAGTATGAGATGTGAGGGTGTGAGGTGTGAGGATGTGAGGGTGTGAGGAAAGTGGAGAGTGTGAGGTGTGAGGGTGTGAGGGTGACTGAGACATAATTAACTCAATTGTTGTACATGTATAAGCAATACTTAGCAATATATAAGATAGTACTTTATTTACAATTGGCTCACTTAACACACAAGTAACATACCTTTAGAGTAATAACTATAGTGATATAATGTTCTTTGTTCGATACATTGTATCGGGAGATGCCTTCACAGTGCTGGTCCATGAATTGAATGTAGCAGATCCATTTAGGCTTCTGTTGCTTCTGTGAGCTGTAGGTTCCTAAGAGCTGTAATTACTCACTTGTAGCAGGGCCAAGGGGAGCAGACCTTTTCAACATAACAGCTCTAAACACACCTAGGGTCCTTTTTTAGCTTTTGTATCCTAGCTAACTTTCCTCTGCTGCACAATTCGCTATCTGACATCAATAAAACTTGTACCATATACTTCTAAAGATCATAGGCTTCTGTTGTTACTATGCTACCTGGCTAGGTATTCACTGCTACCATAATTGTAGGCAGTCAATGTGTAGCTTCCTGACATGTCGGACAGCTACACATTGACTGCAGGGTGTCAACTGTTATTTCAATACCCAGCTATGGACACTCAGTCTCATAATTGAAAGGGGGGGGATATCCCCCCTTTCCCCCCCCCCTTGTATGACACCCTGTGTCCCCTCAGGCACTGGGGCAGCCAGGGTTCGTGACCTCTTCAGCCAGTCAAGGAAACATGCACCGTGCATCATGTACATTGATGAGATTGACGCCGTTGGGAAAACCAGAAGGTGAGCTATTGAATGAAATTTACCCTTTTGTTACATGTGTATGTGTTCCAATGCCCATAACTTGTCTTTAATTTCAATGATTATAGTATTAGTAATAATGGCTGCGCACACACGCACGCACACGCACACCCACACACCACACACACACACACACACACACACACACACACACACACACACACACACACACACACACACAGGTCGTCCATCAGTGAGGGCCACAATGAACAGGAGAACACACTCAACCAGCTCCTCGTGGAAATGGATGGTATTACTCCGCTAGAGAGCGTTGTCATCCTAGCCTCCACCAATCGAGTGGACATACTGGATCAAGCATTGCTACGTCCTGGGAGATTTGACCGTCAGATATCAATCGATCTACCCACTCTTGCCGAGCGAAAGGCTATATTTGAGTTGTACCTCGGTCAAGTATTGTTGGATCCGGACAGAGGAGTCACTGATTATTCAGCACGGCTGGCTGCTCTCACCCCCGGCAACAGTGGTGAGTAGGGGGGCCTCTTAATGGCTACCTCTGAGGAAAGGTCAGCTGCTATATACTAGCTAGGCCAGGTCTCAAATGAGCAGTTTGTGTACACATTAAACAACCTCTCAACAAAGGCAACCTTTGTAAAATTGTGATTGCTTCCAATCTGTTCCACTGTACACACACATAATTATATACAATGCTGGTATTTGTTGATATTGTACTGATGAATAAGTATCTCTGCTTGGTTACATGTATTGGAGAGGTGGGAAATGTTCTTTCATGACCACACAACATTATGTCATCCTTGGAGAAAGGGAATCTTTAGAACCTTAATTAATTATAAATTGTCAGCAAAAATCACCACATACTTGACATAGGTCAGAACTGTACACTTCTCAGAATACCCATGTACAAGCATTGTGTAGTTTCAACCCTAACCCCACACCACACACACACACCACACACCACACACACACACCACCCACCCACACACCACCCACACACACCACACACACACACCACACACAGGTGCTGACATTGCCAACATAGTGAACGAGGCTGCACTCCACGCAGCACGCTACAAGAAGAGTGGAGTGAGGGAAGACGACTTTGAGTATGCTGTAGAGAGAATAATAGCCGGTAAGTCATGTGACATCAAAGCTTGTGTATCATGTGATGTATAGGTATGGAGAAGAAGAATCATGTGATGTCATGTGAGGAGCGTAGGATTGTAGCATACCATGAAGCAGGTCATGCACTAGTCGGGTGGTGTTTGGAACACACAGACCCCATCATGAAGGTGCGGGTGATAGACTAATAATACTAGTGTAACTATAATCATGTGATACACAGGTGAGCATCACTCCTCGGACTAAAGGGGCGCTGGGATTTTCTCAATACCTTCCCTCAGATCAGAAACTGTACACCACAGAACAGGTGTGTGCTACTGACTCTAGCCATCATTATTACTGGTGCGTGCTACTGACTCTTTAGCCATAATTATTACTGGAGTTGCTGAATCTTTGCAGCACACCAGAGCGTTACTTATATGGAATAGTTGCACACACTGTAATCTGTTTACTAGAGCATAATCCTTCATGAATGTTAAACTGCATGAATGTTTAGTAAACTTGTTTGTTTGGTGTTCTATTGTTAATGTTGTGTTTTTGTTGTGTTATTGTTGCAGCTGTTTGATCGCATGAGTATGGCCCTAGGGGGCAGGGCAGCCGAGGCTATCACCTTCAACAGAATCACAACAGGTCAACTGAAATTTATACAATTCCAGTTCGACGTGTGCCATGCTCTTTTATAATAAATTGTAGGCCCATAACTTGAATTCTGTGAATCCAATGTCAAAGATTTTCTGATTTCTGAAAGCTTAGAAAAGTACCTTTCAAATGGTACCATCAAGGTTGATATTCGAGAGATAAAAGTATTTGCCAATTTGGCGATACCATGGATTATATAGCCCATGGTCCGAGGCCGAAAAATGACAAATTAGGGCCCCGATGAAATTTTGGATTGAAACACATCATTTGAAATACATTTTTCTAAGCTTTCAGAAAATCATAAATATGTTGACATTGGATCAACTGTGCTGAAGTTATGGCTGTTGAAAGATGTTCAACTACACCCCCACCCCCTCTGTTCAATCAATTTCTTTCAGCTGCTATAACTTAAATTTTGTGGATCCAAAGTCAACAACTTTATGATTTTCTGAAAGCTTAGAAAAAGACCTTTCAAATGGTGTCATCAAAGTTCATATTTGAGAGAGAAAAGTATTTGCCAATTTGGCCGTACCACGGATTATAGCCAATGGTCCGAGGCCGAAAAATGACCCCGAAAAAATGTTGGATTAATAAGTTTTTAGAAAATCATAAAATTAGATCAACGGTACTAAAGTTATGGCTGTTGAAAGATGTTAACTACAACCCCCCCCCCCTCCGTTCAATCAATGGTTTGAGGATTCGTTCAGCTGCCTTTCCATAGTTATATCCAATTTATAAACACACCCTCCACACACACACACACACACACACACACACACACACACACACACACACACCCTCCATACACACAAACACCACACACTTCTTGTAGGAGCTCGGGACGATCTAGAGAAAGTAACCGAGATGGCGTATCGGCAGGTGGCAGAGTTTGGCATGAGCCCTGTGATTGGTCACATCTCCCTACCACCACAGGCCGGGGGTAAGAGGAGCTACAGTCAGAAGCTGTCACGCATGATTGATGAGGTGAGGGGGTGGGTGTCACAACATGTGTACATGCGTATAGTCTTGTAGATGATTGCATGTACATCATTAGCCATTATCAGAGTAGAATAGTTCTGGCTATTCAACAGATACTTAAAAGCTTTGCACATTATTGCTTTATCAACAACCACAGTCCACCCACACACACACACACACACACACACACACACACACACACACACACAGGAGGTGAAGGAGCTTGTCAACAGAGCATACTTGAGGGCCAAGCAGATATTGGAAGAGCACACAGAGCAGTTAGAGAAAGTGGCAGTCTCGCTACTTGAAAAAGAGGTGGTCAACTACAAGGATCTGGTGGATCTGATTGGTCCAATGGCTCACGAGAAGAGGTTGCATCAACACAGTGAACTGGCAGAAATGTGGACCAATAGATAGCTAGTCATCATAGCAACAGTCATGCTGAACACACACTGTACTCTATTATTCATAGTTCAAGTTTTCATGTGGCACTTAATTTTTTAAACATGAATTTGAATTCTCTTGAAAGAATAAACATATTGAAAGGCATGAGATTGAAGATGTGCAGTAAATTGGATAAAAACAAGATATAATAATTAGTTCAAGCAGTCACATGGCAGTCACATGGCATTGAAATGGAATTTGTGTTTGGCTTGTTTTCTCTCTTTTGAGTCCTGGTACCGTTCTCGAGCTTGTAGGAGGGCTATGATGGTTGCCAGGACAATGGCGATGGCAGCCAGAACACCAGCTGTACTGTACACGAGGTGACTTGGTGTTAGATACAACTCCAACTTCCAACTAGAGAGAGGGAAGATAGTGAAGTATAGTAAACATTGAAAATGATTCTAACTGTAATCACACAGACAAACTTATGTGCAACTCTATAAATGGCTATAGCAAACAGCTCAAAGCATCTTTATAGTATCACTACCTTGTAGAGTCATCGGGATGATGAGTCAGCACAATCACTTGTGAGTTAGGTACTAGTAGCGACCATTCTTTATAACTAGTTGTCCTTGACGACACGTTGCTAGGGGGCAGACTGTATCCCACTCCTATCGTTAGGGACTCAACAAAGTTAGGGGTTTCCCCTAGTCCAAAGAGTACAAAGGGCAGTTGAAGAGGGGAATCTCCATTTCCCCTAACAGTGGCCACTCCCACTTCCTTGTGTCCCTTTCTGTCAGTGGTTGAGAAGCTCACCGTACCTCCAGGTAATGCTGAGGTATACGCCTGAGTGTGTGTGTGTGTGTGTGTGTGTGGGGAGTGGGCGTGGAGTGTGTGTGGTGTGGAGGTGTATGCAGTACACTAACCTCATCAGCACAACTGGAGGAGAAACAGTGTCTACTGAGAACTGCAGGATAAAAGCAACACATCAGCTATCATCCAGACACATCAACACATCAGCTATCATCCAGACACATCAGCTGAATTATGAGCATATGAACTTAGTACACTCACTGAGTACTTTAAGGAAGGTGTGGTCAGTGTCCAGTGTCTGTCTGTGTGCAGTCACTCTAGTCTCCCCTCCCACACCGCCCACACCACCGCCCACACCACCGCCCACACCACCCTGCACCAGCAGCAAGTCTGGTATACCCTGCAACAGAACAAGCATTGTCAAAGAGTGGCTGGAATTCTGTATAATTATATTGTAGAGAAAATGTACACTTCAACCAAATACTTCGTAAAAGAATATTATTTGTCAACTACCGTTAGCATTTGATTTACAATTCTTAATTAGTAGACATTATTATTATAAACAACTACATGTAGTGATGATCAACTGACGTCTTCACTGAGATCAAAGAACATAGCTTGAGTGGTGTTGGTAAATCCTGGCTCATTGAGGTGTAGTGGGTGGAGCTTGTTGTCCTGGTTACCGCCCAGTAATAGCAACGGGTACGACCTATATGCAACAGAAACGAAAATGAAAATACAACAACACGCTCTGAGAGAGGACGTACCTGGTGGTGTTGCTCTGAGAGAGGACGTACTTGGTGGTGTTGCTCACTGCTGGTATAAGGATATCAGGGAAGCCATCCAAGTTGATATCTCCAACTGACGGTCTCATATCCTCTAGTACAGTGGGCCCCAGCTGTGTCAGGTTGACCGTGACCACCTGGAGGGAGGGGATAGTACGGTACACTTAGCAGTATGGAGGCAATATTGAGGCATACAGCACATGTGTGTGTGTGTTGTAACATGCTGCCATGGTAGGTTTGGTACAGATGAATGTTTATACTCACAGAGATGAACTCTAGTTTCCAGTCTTTGTCTGCCTGACAGTGCAACACATCAGATCCAGGAAACTGCACACAAGCACAAGAAATAATAAGTACTAGACTGATTGATACACACAGGCACAAGCACACACACACACACTGTGTACTAGACTGATTGATACACACAGGCACAAACACACACACACACTGTGTACTAGACTGATTGATACACACAGGCACAAGCACACACACACACACTGTGTACTAGACTGACTTGATTACCTTCCTCAGTAAGAGCACATGTACGGCTGTGTGGAGACAATCATTGTCATAGCAACTGAACAAGACCACCTCCATTTGTCCATCAGCATCTACAGCAATCAATGTCTATAATGAATTCTTGCAAAATATGGATAAATATCCTAGAAAGTGTCTAACAGATCAGCAAACACGAGTCAATAGAACACTAGAAGCTGGTGGTTTCTGAGGTGAGCATGTGTCTTATTCTTATTCTCACCCATATCAGCCACGAGGGGAATACCAATCACAGCTGAGCTGTGTAGTGCAAGGGGGAGGGCTACCATCTCCTCTCTGGAGTCCTGTTAGAGGGCAAAGGTCAATGTTAGCTGGCAAGAGACCGAAGCTAACACACATATGCATAAAGTAATAGCTAAACCAGCACAGAAAGTGTGCATGCTCAGCATCAATAATTGAATACTAAGTTCATTCCAGTGTTTCCATATTAGGCAAGAGTTCTTCTTCAACTACCTGGGGGCATTTGTGGGCAAAAGCTCTTCTAGATTAGCTACCATTAGGGGACATTTCTGGGGAATAATTCTGACACCCAGTCCTGGATACCTCACTACACAATAACAATAGTACTCTCCAACATAAACAATCATGAATGGAGAGAACTCACTCCATTCAAGAGCAGGAAACCATGAGTGCTGTCACTTTCTCTGTCATTGCCATTGCTGACAAAGACCAACAGTTCAGGAACACAGTCTGAGCTCAGGTCAACAAAGTAGCTGCTGTGAACCTTGAACCTTCCACTAGCGAGAAGTATAGAGCTGCTGAAATCCCTGTACAGTTAACGAAACAACGAGCCTCCATATCATGTTTTGGAAAATGAAAAACGCAAAGATCTACATTGTACTTGCACACAGGTCTAGTTAGGGTGGAGGCTAGCCTCATTCCCAGGTCGATTTTGTTCTAACGACCTAGGTAGAGGCACACTAGGCCCACCCACCTCATCCCATCACTGATCCACACCACGTAGCCCCCCTCTCTTGTCACAGCAGCCAGGTCAGCTAGGTGGTCTCCATTGTAGCTGTAGTGAAGGACATTCTTGTAGAGTAAGGGAATACATTGTTTCATTTGGTACACTGTATAATAAAGCACTATCAAGTAACAATATGAAGTGGACACACTTACTCCAGTACCAGTGGATGGCCAGTGAGGTGTTCCTTCAAGGTGAGGTTACCTAGGTGATCAAAATACACATGAAAGCATAATTATTATACTACCAAGAACATTATTCGATAACAGTTGACTTGCTAAGGGGATACAACCAACTCACCACTGACTGCAATTGTTCCGTCACTACGTAAACGACACCAATGAACAGTTGCTAGGCAACAGTCTCCAGTATCGGCTGTGTTGCTGAATGACACAATATCTGTAACACCATCTCCATCGAAATCAGCCACACCCACTCTCAGGATGGGCAGGGGGGTGTCCCTGGAGTGATTAGCTATGGTATAAGCATACACAGGCAGGTTCTACTCACAGTGTGAGGTGAGTGTGCTGGAAGGAGTTCGTGTTCCCATTCCATAAATAGAGACTGTGTTCGATTCCTGTTCCATGCATAATACATAGGGGAAACATCGTATTTATTGACAACAATTTAATAGTCTATGGCAATGGCAATGGCGTACACACACACACACACTATTAATACAGCGCTCTGTGCTACACTGATCTACCCGGTACCCTCAGTGTGTGATGTATGTACCTGTATCATTCACTATTAGTATATCTGTGAGTCTGTCTCCATTGAAGTCTGCCAGTGCACTCACGCTCCCTCTAGACAACCCAAGACCCACGGAACTGGTTACTTCAGAGAAATCCAGCGCTAAGATTACCTGCGCAAGTCCAACCATGCTCCATAACACTGTTAACCAAGGTCCATCGCTTGTCTTTAGAGAAGTCATGGTATTGATTCTAATAAATGCCCATTTTAGAGTTGGTTCAAAGGTCAAATCTATATACTCTACTATAGGTCAAAGGTCATTTTGCGTATCAATATGCTAGCCTCGATTCCAGGCCGCACTCCTTGTCCTTAGCTAGCAATATCATTGATTATGCATGCATGGGCATGAGCAGTATGTCTTGGTTGCCATTCACAGTGCTATTTTGCATAAGCCTTATAATTTTGCATATAGTCTAAATTATTATATAAATTATTATACGAAACCTCTAGTATAAAGCTACAAAATGACTAGGGGATGCATGTTATCTACACGATCCTGATATCACGTATGTCACATCATGGTTTAAAGGATGCAAATGGATGCTGGTTAAATGTATTGATTATTTATGACAAGCACATACATATGACTACAGAACAGACTCTGTTTCATCACATGAGTGAAGACATATACACATCCTGTTCCCACATGCACA
Source organism: Halichondria panicea (assembly GCF_963675165.1). Taxonomy (NCBI): domain Eukaryota; kingdom Metazoa; phylum Porifera; class Demospongiae; order Suberitida; family Halichondriidae; genus Halichondria; species Halichondria panicea. Next base: position 175,017 of record NC_087388.1, read on the forward strand.
TTATAGGGTTCAGTTGTTGCTGTTCATCATCCCATTCACATCCAATAAGACTGTGTGTTGAGTTCAGTACTAGTTTAGCATGTACACTAACATCTACAAGCCACTCTTCTACTTCAGCTTCCCCATGCAGGTATCATTGATGAGGGTATACAACACATGTATATAGCATCTCACCTCCCCCCTGCCATAAGCTGTGATAGCACAATGTGGGCCTGCATGCACGCTGTATATACCTCCCACCATGTGTACCAGGTGGTGGTCCCAGTTACACGTTAACACCAATAATATTGCGAGTACACGTACATGATACGATGTTACATGATGTTGCTAATTGGTATGATGATTAGATGCATGTGCGCCTTAATTCAGTGCTATAATTATTAGACCACAATATTAATTAAGTGATCATTGCATGGACCTTGTGGTTTAATACAGACAAAATATCTCACATGAACCCTGATGCAATTTAATCCATAAGTTATTAATAGATAACTTTATCATGTATGCTTGATCCTTAGTTCCTCCATTTCATCATCTTCCTGTGAACTATTAGCAGGTTTTATCATGTGTTTAGTATAGCAATGGTGTTGACGTAGTCCGATTTTACACAAAAATTATGACAGAGGTGGCATAAAATATAAAAGGGCCTTCCAAAAACTTAAAACTCAGAACACTTTGGAAGCAAAGAATTATAAAAAGCTGTTGTCACGATCTTTCTTGAATTCTATATAAGTGATTGTGATCACGATGAAGGGCTTGCTTTTACTTGCTCTTCTTGTTCACTGTGCATATGGTGCACATGATCTTAATGAGGAGTACAGATTCTCTGCTGATCTGAGTCCTTCCTACAAACTTCACTGGAGTTTCGATCTGCAAGCAGGAACTATTGCGTTTGCAGTGAATGTGAGCACCACGGGATGGGTTGGCTTCGGACTGTCTCCTAATGGACAAATGCCCGGATCAGATGTGATTATCGGGTGGGTAGACCAAACTGGAGCAGTTCAATTTAAGGTGAGAATTAATTCTTTTATATGTGCAGGCAATACGATCCTGGACATGTACATGCATGTACTATGCATTCTGTATGGACATGTACATGCACTGACTACATGCATGCACTACAGGACCGATACGCCACTGGCAGATTCCTACCTCCAGTGGACCTTAGTCAAGACTGGTTTCTGGTCAGCGGAGAGGAAGAAAATGGCTACACAATACTGGAGTTCACTAGGAACCTCACTTCTTGTGATATGAATGACCTGAACATAGAGGTAAATACAAAATATATATAGTTACTTATCATGCATGCATTTGTCTCTATCGGCATACAGGCTGACACAGCCAGGGTGATTTGGAGCTATCGCTCAAGTGATCCAACCAGTGAGAGTGACATTCGTGGACATGAGGTGGCAGGCTCCACAAGTCTCAACCTTCTTGGAGGACTGCCTCAAGAAAGAGTAGAACCAAACTCTGCTGACTTTACCATCCTCACTAGCAATGTGAGCTCTTGCATGCATGTATAGACAATTAAGTTTTATATTAATGATTGTACTGCATACATTGTACGACCATTACTCCTCTGCACATATACATGTATATAGGTGACCATTCCAGCTGTAGACACGACCTATTGGTGTGTGGTCAGTGAAATACCTTCTGAAGTCAGAGAACAAGAGAGATACGTATACAAGGTAAAATTAGGACATCAATTTTAGGCTCATTTGGATGCATGTGCAAAAAGGTTCTAAGTTTCTTATAATAAATGATAAGTGCATGAATTCTTGCTATTATTATTATATTACGATGCTCTGAACAGATTTCTCCTGAGATATCAGCAAACAGTTCTGCATACGTTCATCATATCATCATCTATCTGTGCAACGAGTTGAACAACACTTTCCTTGGAGACAGCTCTGTGTGTGAAGACACTCATATTGATATCAGATCTTGCAGAGGAAGTGAAATCATTGCTGGATGGGCAGTAGGAGGAGAGGTCAATAATTGCATTAAGCATTAAAAATCACACTTATCTTATATAATTATAGGCCATATATTCAATTAGTCTCATGAATCAGCCGCCGTTCTTTTGGTGGTTCCAAAAGAACGGCGGCTGATTCATGAGACTAATATTCAATTCCACCGCCCACCTCTCAGTTTGTGCAGGTCCACCCCTAATAAGCCACGGGAGCCATTATATCAGGCTTGCAATAACTTTGTACTCCATATAGGGCTTAATTTACACGTACTATATTTTCATCTATACTGCATGTATGGTATGGAATATGCCTTTATCAAAATACTAATATCCCTGCATGCATGTTATTCTCTACCTTCAGGATTTTGTATTCCCACCTGGAGTGGCTCTGCCAATAGGTGGTGAAAACTCTAGAAGATACATCGTCATTGAAATGCATTATGACAACCCAGATCTTCAAACAGGTACTGAGCAAATACATTTTCCTAATCCATGTGACACTGTACATATACGTGTGCATGTTCATAATTATGTAATGACTTTGTATAGGGGTTGTTGACAACTCTGGAATTCGATTCACGTACTCGAGCAATCGTCCGGAACACGAAGCTGGGACGCTAGCCTTGGGTGGACCAATTGACCCTCATCTGATCATCCCACCAGGAACACCTGACTTCACAATCAATGCATTTTGCTCTCGCGAATGCACCCAAGCAGTGAGTGTGTCTGTTAGAGGTACTGCATGGATGAGGCTGACTACATGTACTATTATTCTCATAGCATCTACCTTCTGAGGGCATTCAAGTGTTCGGAAATTTGCTCCATACTCATCTTGCAGGTACTGTATACTATTATAGCATGTATGCACATATACATGTATAGTGAATTAATGCTGTGATCCGTAACTATATATACTTAAAACATTTTATCTCTATATACAGGACATGGGTTGGTGGTGGATCACTTTAGAGATGCCGAGTGTGGACTCCTGGAGCAGCTGGAGCCTATCGATGAAAACAGACGCTATGATTTCAACTATCAGCAATACACCATCCTACCCAAAACAGTTACTGTGTTGCCTGTGAGTTTCATTGCATGCATACTCATAGTGCTTAACCCAATCAATCACTTGTGTTATAGGGAGATGAACTAAAATTAAGCTGTTTCTATGGTACTTCTGACAAATCTCAAGTAACACTGGTAAGTCACTTCAATCAGATCGCTCGTATAAAAATTACAGCATTTATGTACTAATTGCATTGACATTGAAGTTCAATGTACTGCATGTGTTAATTGGCATGCTTCATGTAGGGTGGTGAAAGCACAAGAGATGAGATGTGCTTCAGTTTTCTGTACTACTATCCGAAAACTGAGCTGGATTATTGCGGCTCGTTGCCTGTTGCAGATGCATATGAGGAATTTGCAAGACAATACGTAAAGTGAGACAACCAGGCCATTAATATTTATAGCGGATAGAATATGTTCATGGTAACTATAATATATATATAGATCTGTAACCTCTCTGTGCATGGCTATCAGTATAGTTTTGCAGTGTAATCAACATTGCTCTTTATTAAATTTCTATGCCTTCTATTTACAGCTCTTCAATGCACAGCGATCTTTTTTTTAGCCTTCTCATTGGAAATCACGATGTTGCTCGACCAATTCTGAACACTGTGGAATGGAGTCAGGAGGCCATTGATGCTCTACAAAGGATCTACCTTGAGAGCCCTCAGGGCAGCTATTGCTCAGTATGTTCTCATGGCAACTACAGTTCTTATCTCACTCATCACACCCCTAGTGTACATGCATGGCCAGCTAGTGTAGTTTACTTGTAATAGTGGTAACACATCTCTTTGATGCATTTATTCAATACAGAATGGGAGTGGTTTCATATTCACGAATAATGATGACATCCCTAATGCTGATCAATGTCCCTATGTCTCCCCTGACATTTGCACGGGTGAGCCTGGCTCTCAAGGAAGGTGCTGTAGCCAGCTGGGGTCAGGGTCCACCACACTCAGCCAACTGTCGACACTAGCTGTGCTATTTATTGTTCTGTCAATCTCTTTGCTATAATGCAGACTATAATTTTATGCTGAACTGAAGTTATTTCTCATATAATACTGTGTGCTCAGCTGTTTATGAAAACTGATAAGTTTTTTGTTTGAACCTCTTTAACTTCTGGGCATGCGTAGTGCCAATGCTGCGGGCTGATTTTTCCCCAATAGAACTGATATCTAGACTAGTTGCGTTCCAATAGAAACAAATCGGAGCTAGTGCCACTGCCTGTCTGATAGCTACTATCGGAGTGCATGATTAATAGTTCACAGGAAGATGATGAAATGGAGGAACTAAGGATCAAGCATACATAATAAACATCTATTTATGAGCATCAAGATTCATATTATATATTTTGTCTGTATTAATTAAACCACAAGGTCCATGCACTCCTGGCCAGGGTTGTTGCTGTGCATCATCCCATTCTGGCACATCCAATTGGACTATGTGTTGAGTTCAGTTCAGCATGTACAGACTTTTGCTAACATCTACAAGCCACTCTTCTACTTCAGCTTCCCCATGCAGGTATCATTGAGGGTATACAACACATGTATATAGCATCTCACCTCGCCCCTGCCATAAGCTGTGATATAGCATGCACATGCACTGTGGGCCTGCATGCACGCTGTATATACCTCCCACCATGTGTACCAGGAGGTGGTCCCAGCCCGTTTTTAAATTATTTACACGTTAACACCAATAATTACATGATGTTACATGATGTTGCTAATTGGTATGATATTAGTGATTAAGATGTGCGCTTTTAGTGCTATATACCCAGGAACTATAGACTGCAGTATTAACTAGTCATTGCATGGACCTTGTGGTTTAATGCAGACAAAATATATAATATGAATCTTGATGCAATTTAATCATTAATAGATGACTTTATCATGTATGCTTGATCCTTCCTTAGTTCATCCATTTCATCATTTTCCTGTGAGCTATTAGCAGGTTTTATCATGTGTTTAGTATAGCAATGGTGTTGACGTAGTCTGATTTTACACAGTTAAAATTATGACAGAGGTGGCATAAAATATAAAAGGGCCTTCCAAAAACTTAAAACTCAGAACACTTTGGAAGCAAAGAATTACAAAGTTGTTGTCACGATCTTTCTTGACTTCTATAGCGATTGTGATCACGATGAAGGGCTTGCTTTTACTTGCTCTTCTTGTTCACTGTGCATATGGTGCACATGATCTCAATGAGGAGTACAGATTCTCTGCTGATCTGAGTCCTTCCTACAAACTTCACTGGAGTTTCGATCTGCAAGCAGGAACTATTGCGTTTGCAGTGAATGTGAGCACCACGGGATGGGTTGGCTTCGGACTGTCTCCTAATGGACAAATGCCCGGATCAGATGTGATTATCGGGTGGGTAGACCAAACTGGAGCGGTTCAATTTATGGTGAGGATTAATGCTATGGGCAGGCAATACGATCCTGGACATGTACATGCATGTACTATGCATTCTGTATGGACACGTACATGCATTGTATACACACTGATCATGACCACATGCACGCACTACAGGACCGATATGCCACTGGTAGATTCCTACCTCCAGTGGACCTTAGTCAAGACTGGTTTCTGGTCAGCGGAGAGGAAGAAAATGGCTACACAATACTGGAGTTCACTAGGAACCTCACTTCTTGTGATATGAATGACCTGAACATAGAGGTAAATACAAAATATATATAGTTACTTATCATGCATGCATTTGTCTCTATCGGCATACAGGCTGACACAGCCAGGGTGATTTGGAGCTATCGCTCAAGTGATCCAACCAGTGAGAGTGACATTCGTGGACATGAGGTGGCAGGCTCCACAAGTCTCAACCTTCTTGGAGGACTGCCTCAAGAAAGAGTAGAACCAAACTCTGCTGACTTTACCATCCTCACTAGCAATGTGAGCTCTTGCATGTAGACAAAGAAAATAAGTTTACACACTATCAATTAATGATTGTACTGCATACATTGTACGACCATTACTCCTCTGCATATACATGTATATAGGTGACCATTCCAGCTGTAGACACAACCTATTGGTGTGTGGTCAGTGAATTACCTTCTGAAGTCAGAGAACAAGAGAGATACGTATACAAGGTAAAATTAGGACATCAATTTTAGGCTCATTTGGATGCATGTGCAAAAAGGTTCTAAGTTTCTTATAATGAAATGATAAGTGCATAAATTCTTGCTATTATTATTATATTACGATGCTCTGAACAGATTTCTCCTGAGATATCAGCAAACAGTTCTGCAAACGTTCATCATATCATCATCTATCAGTGCAACGAGTTGAACAACACTTTCCTTGGAGACAGCGCTGTGTGTGAAGACACTCATATTGATATCAGATCTTGCAGAGGGAGTGAAATCCTTGCTGCATGGGCAGTAGGAGGAGAGGTGAGAATCACACTTATCCCTATAGGCCGTATATATATTTATAGATTTCAATTCCACCGCCCATGCACCTCTCAGTTTGTGCAGGTTCACCACTAAGCCACAGAAGCCATTATATCAGGCTTGCAATAACTTTGTACTCCATATTATTTTCATCTTCTGCATGCCTTATCAAATTAAAATACTACATGGTATCCCTGCATGCTTGTTATTATCTCTATACCTTCAGGATTTTGTATTCCCACCTGAAGTGGCTCTGCCAATAGGCGGTGAAAACTCTAGAAGATACATCCTCATTGAAATGCATTATGACAACCCAGATCTTCAAACAGGTACTGAGCAAATACATTTTCCTAATCCATATGACACTGTACGTATATACGTATACGTTTAAAATTATGTAATGACTTTGTATAGGGGTTGTTGACAACTCTGGAATTCGATTCACGTACTCGAGCAATCGTCCTGAACACGAAGCTGGGACGCTAGGCTTGGGTGGACCAATTGACCCTCATCTGATCATCCCACCAGGAACACCTGACTTCACAATCAACGCATTTTGTTCCCGCGAATGCACCCAAGCAGTGAGTGTGTCTGTTAGAGGTACTGGATAGAGGCTGACTACATGTACTATTATTCTCATAGCATCTACCTTCTGAGGGCATTCAAGTGTTTGGAAATTTGCTCCATACTCATCTTGCAGGTACTGTATACTATTATTGCATGCAGTATACATGTACATAGTGAATTAATGCTGTGATCGTATACTTAAAACATTTTATCTCTATATACAGGACATGGGTTGGTGGTGGATCACTTTAGAGATGCTGAGTGTGGACTCGTGGAGCAGCTGGAGCCTATCGATGAAAACAAACGCTATGACTTCAACTACCAGCAATACACCATCCTACCCAAAACAGTCACTGTGTTGCCTGTGAGTTGATTGCATATTCGATCATAGTGCTAATAACTCAATACGTGTGTTATAGGGAGATGAAATAAAAATAAGCTGTTTCTATGGTACTTCTGACAAATCTCAAGTAACACTGGTAAGTCACTTCAATCAGATCACTCGTACAAGAAATTACAGAATTTATGTACTAATTGCATTGACAATCAAGTTCAATGTGTTTAATGGCATGCTTCATGTAGGGTGGTCAAAGCACAAGAGATGAGATGTGCTTCAGTTTTCTGTACTACTACCCAAAAACTGAGCTGACTTATTGCAGGTCCTTGCCTGTTGCAGATGCATATGAGGAATTTGCAAGACAATACATAAAGTGAGACAACCCGGCACTAGTACCATGCAGATAGAATATTGTCCACGGTAACTATTTAACCAGTCTTACTGTGTAATCAGCATCATTCACTCTTTATTGAATTTCTATTTACAGCTCATCAATGCACGACGTCCTTTCTCAGAGTTTTCTCGCTGGAGATCACGATGCTGCTCGACCAATTCTGAACACTGTGGAGTGGAGCCAGGAGGCCATTGATGCTCTACAAAGGATCTACCTTGAGAGCCCTCAGGGCAGCTTTTGCAGAGTATGTTCTTATGGCAACTACAGTTCTTATCTCACTCATTACACCCCTATATTGCACATGCATGGCCAGTGTAGTTTACTTGTAATAGTGGTAACACATCTCTTTGATGCAATACAGAATGGGAGTGGTTTCATATACACGAATAATGATGACATCCCTAATGCTGATCAATGTCCCTATGTCTCCCCTGACACTTGCACGGGTGAGCCTGGCTCTCAAGGAAGGTGCTGTAGCCAGCTGGGGTCAGGGTCCACCACACTCAGCCAACTGTCGACACTAGCTGTGCTATTTATTGTACTGTCAATCTCTCTGTTTTACTAGCTATAAATGCAGACTATAATTATGCTGAACTAAAGTTATTCCTCATATAAAACTGTGTGCTTAGCTGTTTGAAAATAAGTTTGTTGTTGAACCTCTCTTTGATAACTTATGGGCATGCGCACCTGCTGCGGGCTGATTTTTCCCCAATAGAACTGAACTGATTATTGTGCGTTTCAATAGAAATAAATCGGAGTTAGTGCCACTGTACTGCTCCTACTCAGTATCTACAGGAGGATGATGGCACTGCTGTGCAGAAGACTGAGCTACTGCAAAAACCAAGTATCATTTTTCAATACAGCAAAGGTATGAAGTGTGTACATTTTGTGATCATATGCAAGAATGCATAATAATACGAGTATTCACTGATTCAGATAACCCGATCAAGATTCTCCAGTTTTGCATCGACTCAACCTGTGCATAGAGCATGGTCTTATTCGCTCAAGCGACTACTAAGCTCCTCCCCATCTAGCAGCACGCAGCGAGTGGTGGGGTGGTGGTTAGTGGGATGCTGTGGTCTTATTAGCGGCTCTGTTCTGATTGGTGGATTGACTCGGCTGACAGAGAGTGGCCTATCCATGACTCAATGGCACCTCCTCAAGGGCATGAAGCCACCGTCCAGTCAAGAGCAGTGGGAGAAAGAGTTCCAGAGATACAAGGAGTTCCCAGAATATAAATAGTGAGTTAATAAATCGTCAGTTCAATAATTTTTTTGTCAAACATTTTACATGTGTAAGGAATGTGGCTTATGCATGCTATAATTATGCCTCGAGGCGTAGCCGCACGAGGGACACGGTAAAGCTGTGTGTGTGTGTGTGTGTGTGTGTGTGTGTGTGTGTGTGTGTGTGTGTGTGTGTGTGTAGTCTGTACCTTTCCTTGTGCTAGATGTCTAACTATTATGAAAAAGTTTATTTCTGCCTGTACTAAATCTAGTATTACAGGTTACAGTATTCTTCTAAGAGTCTGAGGTCTTTCTTGAATTCCAAAACAACTATAGCTAGATCCAGTCAGCTAGACAATAGCCATCCAATTGATTTCTTTATATCGCACCCCTGAGCCATGTGGTGTCAGCCACTTGAGATTAAACAATATTCATATACTCTGTCTCAAGTACCAGTGGAACAAAACTGCTACGTGTACTGATGCCCAAGCCCAACTAATCCAGATCCTCCTGGCAGAATCATATTTTTCTTGAGGGCCTGATGCCACAAAACACACGAACCATGCGGTATAACGTGTTCTCTTATTTTCTGTTTTATTATCAACAATAAATTTAGCGAATGTGCACTAACTAACACCCCTGCAATGAACACCAGGCCATATTTTAATTGGCATGGATTCGAGGCTAGGTCTCTTTCTAAGCTTTCAGAAAAACATAACATTTTTGATTTTCGATCCACAGAATTCAAGTTATGGCAGCTGAAGGATTCCCAAAATCATTAATTAAACGGTGGGGGTGTAGTTGAACATCTTTCAACAGCCATAACTTCAGTACAGTTGATCCGATGTCAAAATTTTTATGATTTTCTGAAAGCTTAGAAAATTACCTTTCAAATGATGTGATTCAATCCATAATTTCATTGGGGCCCTAATTTGTCATTTTCCGGCCTCGGACCATGGGCTATAATCCATGGTACGGCTTAATTAGCAAATACTTTTATCTCTCGAATATCAACTTTGATGGTACCATTTGAAAGGTCTCTTTCTAAGCTTTCAGAAAAACATAACATTTTTGATTTTCAATCCACAAAATTCAAATTATGGCAGCTGAAAGATTCCCAAAATCGTTAATTAAACGGTGGGGGGGGAGGGTACAGTACAGTTGATCTGAAATTTTTATGATTTTCTGAAAGCTTAGAAAATTACCTTTCAAATGATGTGATTCAATCCATAATTTCACTGGGGCCCTAATTTGTCATTTTTCGGCCTCGGACCATGGGCTATATATAATCCATGGTATCGCCAAATTGGCAAATACTTTTATCTCTCGAATATCAACCTTGATGGTACCATTTGAAAGGTCTCTTTCTAGCTTTCAAAAAAACCTGAAATTTTTGATTTTCGATTCACAGAATTCAAGTTATGGCCGCTGAAACATTCCCCAAAATCATTAATTAAACAGAGGGGGGGGGGTGTCTTTCAACAGCCATAACTTTAGTAAAATGAAATAGTTTTGTGTTTCGTGAGTGGGTTCAATTCACTAGCAATAGTTTTGCGTTCCTGTGAGTGGGTTCAATTTCCAAATTGGCAAATACTTTTATCTCTCGAATATCAACCTTGATGGTACCACCGAGTATAGAACAACGTACGTATAGACAATGTCTAGCCTGTATTATTATGCCTCGGTGCGCATGCGCAAGCGAGGTATACGGTAGTGTGTTTGTGTGTCTGTGTGTCTGTGTGTCTGTGTAGACTGCTACAGCTGCTCAAGGATGAATCAAGTGCAAGTAAGAGTTTCTATAGGCTTTTAGTCATGTTTACTTGGATTTTAATTCGTGGATTTGCAAAATAATGCTTCGTTCTCGAGTTATGCCTAGTTTTGCTTACTTGGAATGCCATTGCAGCCTTTTCAGAAAAGCACGTAGCCAAACTTGTTTACCGAGTGTTACTACTCTACTTAGTAGTTAGCTCTGCACTATAGAACGCTAGCTATTGGTAGCTGCAAGAGTGAGGAAGAGAGCTGCAAGGAAGCTCTGCTGATGGCAGCCATTTAACTTGAACTTTTGGCATCGATCGTTTTTAAACAACAACCGTGGTCGATCATTACCCACTCTTTGAGTTCGCATGCAGCAAAATAATTATTACAAAAATGTTCATATCGACAGTATAAAAGCTAGCTATTAGTAGCTTTATGTTATGTAGCTTTGGCATCTCCATCGAGGCATCAGCACCTGCGATCGTTTTTGTAATGGTGGTTATACAGCAACTTAAAGTGGTTTGCGTTAAACCTTTGTACCTTTACAAGTACAAGTACGTACCTCCAATTGTACTCAACTATTAAGTGAACCAGCGTATTAATTGATTTCCCACTCCACACACACCACACACACACACACACACACTCCACACACATACCACACACACACACACACACACACTCCACACACACACCACACACACTCCACACACACTCCACACACACCACACACACTACGACAGTGTACATCAAGACCTGACCTTGAGTGGATTCAAGAAGATATTCTACTTGGAGTATGCACACCGCATGTGGGGCCGTCTGGTCGGCCTCGCCATTATCATCCCAGCCGTGGGTTTCTGGGCTCGCGGGAGATTTGGACGAGCGCTCAAAACTAGAGCCAGCCTTTACATAGGACTAGTTGTTTGTCAGGGCTTACTGGGATGGTGGATGGTGAAGAGTGGTCTCAAACAAAAGGACGACTTGAGTGAAGTACCTCGTGTTAGTCAGTACCGGTTAGCAGCTCACTTAGGGATGGCTCTGCTGCTGTACTCAAGCATGCTGTATACCGGGCTGGGACTGTTGGCGCCTCCTAAGATTGCCACACCTTCTAAAGCATTGACACGGCTGAGGCAGTTTGCACACGGGTCTACTGCTCTAGTGTTTCTCACTGCATTGTCAGGTACACTGCGTGCCCTTGTATTCTCATAATTAGCAGTTTATATAGGTATAAGTTTTCGTGCTCTAACTTTGAGAGGCCATAACTCAATTTTGGATGGTCCAATCACTTTGATTTTTTGATTTTCTAAAAGCTTGCAAAGAGATTCCTTAGATGGTACGTATGTTTATCTCACCAATAATTATTTTGATTGGATCCAAATTTGACATTTTCCACCATGCCTTTTTGTCAAAAATGGGCCTGTGATTTGAACCAGAAAACTTTTGGCTTTCAGAAAAGTACAAAAGCACTTCCCTTGGACCAACGGAACTCAAGTTATGGTTAATCGAAAACATTTCCATTTATACATAGCAAGAAATGATCGCCATTATGTCTTGTCTTGCTCATGTTATTGCAGGTGCCTTTGTGGCCGGCCTCGATGCTGGGCTAGTCTACAACTCCTTCCCTAAGATGGGAGGCAAGTGGATACCTGAGGACTTGATGTCCAAGTCTCCCGCTATAAAGAATGTCACGGAGAACCCCACCATGACTCAGTTCAACCACAGACTACTGGTGAGATATAATTATGTTTGCCCTATTGTGAATTGAGACTCACTTCTTAGTTTAGTCTTATTGTCCCTTCAATGGCATGCTATTTGTTGCTCCTACTGAGGAACCTCGGTACTGTACTGTGTTGCTACAATACCGTTGTATGGTCAGCACATAGATATTCATGTTATAGGAATATAGACCATAACGGTAGGTTGTCATGCATACAGCCACTCTGCCCACACACCAGTATTTTGACTTCCATAGAGGAATCTAAAGTTAATATCTGATATATTATTATGCTTATTCAGGGTACTACGACGCTGTGTTTCCTTGTGTCCACCTTTGCCCTAGCTCGAGGAGTGGGTCTACCACCGAGAGCTAGACTAGCAGCCAGCTGCATGGCCGGGATGTGCCTCGTTCAGGTAATCTAAGAAAGGTAGTGACAGATACTAATTAGCAGTACATGTATACAGTGGCTGTCTATTTGCGGCAATTAATTGAGATCCCATAGTTATTTTAATACTGACATTGTAATTAGTATGTACCCTCCACACACCCACACACACACACACGCACACACACCCATGCACAGGTTGGACTGGGCATCTCCACGCTCCTCTGGTTTGTGCCCACCCCCCTGGCCGCTGCTCACCAGACCGGATCAGTTGCACTCCTGTCATTTGCACTATGGTTGATGAGCGAACTTAGGAAGAAAGTACCAAAACTCTGAACTGAACTTCTATTAATTTGTTTGTGTAAACCTATTTTTCAATATTAAGATCAGCAATTTATGACCTCGTGGTAATAGAGAAGTTGTATTTATTATTTTGAAAAATAAATTTGTTACGTTATTAAGGAGAGCAGTAGTCAAACAGTTCCATTGTATGTGTTTGTATACAGTTTTAGGTAGTAGAAAAATAAAATAAATGTTGGCAATGGGGAAACACAATGTCATGAGGAGATCGAGATGAGATACATACAAAGTGAACACACAAAAAAAGTAGCAATTAAAATGGAGTAGCTATTGAGTCAGTTTGTGTGTCGTCAGCCGCAGAGTGCCGAGTGGCGTTCATGCGTAGGAAGTGGGTGTGGTCAAGGGCTTGCGTGAGGAACGGACGTACGACATTGATCTCCATCTGAGTCAGATTATCCAGCTGTATAAGAGAGAGAGAGAGGTGGTTTCATTACAAGATCGAGTAGTTGCATGGCTAGCATAGCATCTTCAAACAGCCATAACTCATGTTGTAAATTTCAATAATTTTCTGATTTTCTGAAAGCGCTTAATTAAAAAGAGCTCAATGGTATGTTCAATTTACAAATTTGCGACATGATCAAATTTTTTATATTCGGCAAATGACCATGAGTTATAACTCATTGTTATTTGCCGAATATAAGAAATTACATACTGTATATAAATACATGGTATTTTGTTGAAAATGGGTCACAAAATGAGCTTCTTTTAAGCTTTCAGAAAACCACACAATTATTGAAAAATTGGGTCACCAGAACTAAATTTGTATGGCCATTCCAGACGCTTATAAGCGTACCTTTGCATGTGTCTCCTGCTGTCGTATCATGAGGTCAGTACTCTTGCGCAGTTTGGCCAATCTCAGGTCCCAGATATCCTTCACCACAGCACGCACCTCGTCTGCACTGGGCACATCGTCACACGCACTGTGGGGGGGCGGAGATATCAGTTACCATAGTAATACGAGTTACATAGTAACAAACAATATGAAAGGCCTTAACTTATTAAGTAATAGAGAAGCCACTTCCATATAGTGTTCCGATGGCATCTTGGTGAAAACTGACGAGTCTTTTTCGGCCGTTTTTGTTGCACTCAGAGTAGCTGAATAATAAGACAATATTTGCATACCTCAAGTGGTGGGTGGAATTTCAGCCACACAAAAGAGTATTAGATGTTGTGATAAAATCTGGTTACTTGATATCAGAATTCAATAGGGTTGGCATGTGTGTGGGGGCAGTCGCACGCGATAAACCCACCAACGTTAAGCCACTGGGGTGGTTCGATCCTGCACTTTTGTCTCTTTCGGAGATTAATGGCTAACCAGAGTGGGACTAGAGTGGCCATGGACGGATTGAAGGGTCCATAATCGCCCTACACACACAATGGAGGATTTGCAATGAATTGCAAGCTCTGGCTTACTTGTATAAGACTTATTCTCCCTTCTGAAAAGTTTGGAACGATTGTAACTGTCTCGTTTTCACCTAAGAACTCTATTTCACTTGCATCCATTCTCCTCCTCTGCAAGCATGCTGCATTAAGTGGAGCCACGCCCACTTAAAAAGTATACGTAAACGCAGAGTTTACGGGGAATTACCTTGGTATACGGAGGAATTTTGGGTGTGCTGAAAAAACTGTGCAAAGAGAAAGGCGTTGTTCTGTGTCCAGAGTGTATATTGGACCCAAGGCTGCTGTCAGAGTGAAAGTATAAATATCAGAGTGTCTAGTCTAAACAAACTAGCTCCAATCATGTCCACAAGTAAGTTGAAACCAACAGATGTAGGATTTCTGGTAGTACATTCTGAACATTTCCATGTAGGGCTAATTACACACAAGCCAACAAGCTTATCTTATCATGACTAGTTTTGTGTTTTTTAGTATGCATTTTCAGTGTTTACATTTGAACAGAGTGTACATTACTCATTACTGTACTGGCTCCTTGCATGGTCTCCACTAAATAATTAATGTCAATAATATGCCAAGTATGTGGTGACCCCACCCAAGTTGCTACACACTCTTGAGTTAATATCTAGAATAGCTAGCTATTGAGCAACTTCTACACAAGGCTAGCCTCAGTATTAAATATAAGCAGTGCTCATTTTAGGGTGGAGTCTGTGGATTCAACAAGTGCTTCAGCTTTATTATTACAGAGCTACACTATCTGCAAACAGAGATAATAATATAAATATTTATAGTTTATAGCCGTGGCTGTTTTGAAAGCCTCGCTATAGTGCAGCATAAGTAGTTGCTGGGTTTGTGTGTATTCATAGTCTGAGATTATCTGGTCTGCATCTCTCCCCTTCTCTATATGTCATCTCCCTCTCTGGCAACAAACTTTGTCACTATGAATTTCCTTCAAAAATGGACAATCTCAGAAGCGGTGAGTCAATAACTAGCACTGGCTGCTGTTATTCATGTGTAGCTCTGTTAGTGATCTTACTGTGAATGTGATTGACTAATGGCGGGTGGTACACTTAGCTTGGTGGATAGTACATTAATGAGTAGCTCACGTATTGTATGTTCAAACTTACCCTGGTTGCGGGTTATATAGAATGGACTAGCACACATAATATGGCACAAGATATTACAATCAAGCCTTGTATTTAGTCAGCTCAAGTTATAACAATAAGCAACCTTGTGTAGTGTAACAGTATACGCATGCACTGACATAAGTCATAATTATTGTATTGAGATTTTGTTGCTTTTTGTTTATAGGAGAAAGCTTCCAATTCGTTCGTTGGTTTTGCCAACCTTCCCAACCAAGTCTTCAGGAAAGCAGTCAAGAGAGGTTTTCAGTTCTCGTTGATGGTGGTCGGTAAGTAGCTGCCCGGGCTAAATGTAGCTTGAAGATCATATAGTGCAAATAGTGTAAAAGTTATACTGATTTTCAACTTTAAACGATTCTCAAGATACTTAAATCTGACAGCCCTGCTGAAGCTTTGTGTGCATATAACAACACGCTAATGATGTAGCTAATGATGTAGCTAATGATGTAGCGGTAACTATATGTAAGTAACGGTATACAGTAAAGCTGACTGTGTGTATTGATGTCCTAATAGCAGGGTTGTGTATTTGATGGCGGGTTTTGTGCAATGGAGGGCATAATTCAAATGGTAGGTTTTTATCTCGCGCATTAGGAATGTACAGCAGCTTCCCTCAAGTGCTCAAGAATGTCTATAGTTAAGTGAGCTGGAGGCTCAGAGCTCGTTAGCACATCCTCCCACACAATGTTGCAATAGCAGAAATAACACCGTCTCTCTACACAAACACACACACCCCAGCACACACACACACATACACGCCCACACACACACACACGCCCACACACACACACAGGTCAGTCTGGACTCGGTAAATCGACACTAATCAACTCACTGTTTATGTCTGATATCTACGAGGATTGTACCTATGGTGACATTGCTCAGAGAACACCTCCCAAGACCACTCATGTAAGTAGTGGTTTGTACAAGTGTGTGGGTGGGGGTGTGTGTGCTGTGTGTACTGTGTGTACTGTGTGTACTGTGTGTAGGTCACTAAGGTGTGGGTGCTGTTGAGTCTAGCCACGTGCAAACATACACAATAATATTGTTCGGTTTATCAAATTAGCATTTCATTTTTAGCCTTGCTGTATGGCAACAGTAGCAGCATTGTGTGTACGTGTACATAGTTATACTACACGTGTACTGTGGGAGGGGCCAGGCATAAGGCCTGCCTACATAGTTATACTACACGTGTACTGTGGGAGGGGCCAGGTATAAGGGCTGCCTACATAGTTATACTACACGTGTACTGTGGGAGGGGCCAGGTATACATGTAAGGGCTGCCTACGTATATACATGAATAACCATTTCAAGCATCATGTGCATTCATTATCTGTGTGGCTGCAGGTTCGATCATCGACAGTGTCTGTCCAGGAGGGTGGTGTCCAGTTGGAGCTAACAGTGGTGGACACTCCTGGGTTTGGAGATGTGGTGGACAACACTGACTGGTGGGTGGTGTGTGGTGTGTGGGTGGTGTGTGTAGTGTGTGGGGGGGGTCTCAGGAATATTCTCGTATTAAGTTACAAGAGTGAAGAGTCATCCTATAATAATAATAATTATGCTATAATTATGGTGGTGTGCTTTTAAATATTACATTTCACCAGTAGCTTAAATAGAGCAAATGGACTCGTGATTTCACCGCTCCCTGTTATTATCTGAAATAAACAATTTTACAAAATGCTTACAATGCTTATACATGCTCTCACGATGTGTTGCCCTCCTAATGTCCTGCAGCTGGTCCCCTATAGTGGAGCACATTGAGACCAAGTTCGAGGAATATCTGAATGAAGAGGCTAGGGTCACTCGAGGGTTCATATCAGACCGCAGGGTTCACGCCTGTCTCTACTTCATTGCCCCCACTGGACACGGGTAAGCGGAGAGGGGGGTGGTGTTAGGGTTAAAGTACGGTGGTTGTAATCTGCCATATTGAATCAACTTTTTAAAATATTCAGCTCAATCCCATATTAGCTCTGTTGTTGAAAGTACGTGTAGTCTTTGTCTCAGCACAGTAGTGGTTCCTTGTGCTCTGCACTGTTGCAAATACAGACAGTATGTGTGTGTATTAGTGTTGAGGGAGCATTTTGATAACCGTGTGTGTGTGTGTGTATTTATCAAGCCTTGGGAATGTAGTACAATTAGTACCAGGAGCGTCCCTAATGTGTAACACACTGCTTATCAGACATTCGCTTTCAGGTTGCCTGTGTGTGTATGTGTGAGGGTGTGCCTGTGTGTGTATGTGTGTGTGTGTATGTGTGAGGGTATGCCTGTGTGTGTATGTGTGTGTGTGTATGTGTGAGGGTGTGCCTGTGTGCCTGTGTGTGTGTGTGTGAGGGTATGCCTGTGTGCCTGTGTGTGTGTCTGTGATTATAATTGTTTTCCTCCAGGTTGAAGCAGATTGATATTGAATTCATGAAGCAGCTCCATGAGAAGGTAGGCTCATCATCAGTAGTACTGAGTCCACAAGTACTGGTAGTCTAACAATAGTGGTTGTCACCTGGCCCCACCCCCCACCCCCACTGACACCACCCCCCCTCCATGTATTCAGATAGTCGCTTATGTACATAGAGAAAACTAATTGTAATTTCACCCACCTTATAAGAACATGTTAGTTAGCAACATTTTCCCTACAAACAACTTATGCAGCAAACTAGTGTATGTGATTATCCCTCTCCTCTCCATCTCCTGCAGGTCAGCATTATTCCAGTCATTGCTAAGGCAGACACGCTCACTCCAGAGGAATGCGCTCGATTCAAGAAAACTGTGAGACTCTGTAATTTTAGTAGGTCTTGAAACGGCGTATAGTTTGGACACTTATAATACATGGCTTCTGTGTTACTAGCTGGTAGTGTAGTGATTTACAGCAGCTTCTTACCTGCAATTCTTGGGGTTGCTTGGAATTTCATTTGAATGGTGTGTGGGAGTATTTTAATTCCATGTGGTAATCTCAGTGTGTGTGCCAAGAAGCCTGTAGGGTGTGTGTGTGTCATTAGAGTGTTCCTATGGTTACAGCCACAGTAGATAGTCATGATTAGTACCAGAGGAGGTCCAACAGGCGGTGCAACTCAAGTAATTAGCCTCTGATTACTCTCAGCAAAAACATACGACGTGGGCGGATATTTATTGCTCAATCAAAGGCTATTGCTTGAGCTGCACTGCGCCTGTCGTACCTCCTCTGGATTAGTACCACCCAGTGTTGAACCTTGTACCCAGTGGCACACTTCATATTGCATTACAGGCATCTTGGGTTTCATTTAACTGATCCTATAATAAGTGTCCACTTTCTTGACAATCACAATATTGACATTGAGTGAACATAGCTACTGTGCCCACACACACGCCCACACACACACACACACATAGCTACTGTGCCCACACACACACTCACATAGCTACTGTGCCCACACACACACACTCACATAGCTACTGTGCCCACACACACACACACACACACACACACACATAGCTACTATGTCCACACACGCCCACACACACACTCACACATAGCTACTGTGCCCACACACACACACTCACATAGCTACTGTGCCCACACACACGCCCACACACACACTCACACATAGCTACTGTACCCACACACACACACTCACATAGCTACTGTGCCCACACACACACACTCACATAGCTACTGTGCCCACACACAGCTACTGTGCCCACACACACACACACACACACACACTCACATAGCTACTGTGCCCACACACACACACACTCACATAGCTACTGTGCCCACACACACACACACATAGCTACTGTGTCCACACACGCCCACACACACACACACACACATAGCTACTGTGCCCACACATGCCCACACACACACACATAGCTACTGTGTCCACACACACACACACACACACATAGCTATTGTGCCCACACACGCCCACACACACACACACATAGCTACTGTGCCCACACACACACACTCAATACTGTTGCTATTTACGCTATTTTACTTACACGCCCCCCCCCACACACACACGCCCACACACACACACAGGTGCTCCAGGAGATACGGGAGTGTGGTATCAATATCTACGAGTTCCCTGATACTGACGGAGATGCTGAAGAAGCTGCAGCCAACAAGAAGCTCAGAGTGAGTTAGAGCTACTAGAATATCTTACTGCTAGCCTCTACATCTTAGCCATGTACATGTGCATACAAGTACGTGTATACATTTATAAACTTTCACGAAAAGGCGTTAGAAACGTTTTCGCGGATTTAATTTTTGCTGAATAGCAGCCTTATGCAGGCAATATTAAATTCGTGGGTATAAATGTTCGCGGTACATGCTAAATCGCAAAAACGGCAAACATTTATACCCTCGGAACATACCCGCTATGCAGTACTACACCTTTTACTCACTTTGCTTGCTTGCTTGCAGGGTTGTATACCATTTGCTGTGGTTGGTAGCAACTCTGTGCTGGAAGTGAGTGGTAAGAAGATACGAGGACGCAACTACCCCTGGGGCGTGGTCGAGGTGGACAATATAGAGCACTGTGACTTTGCCACTCTAAGAAATATGCTCCTCAGGTGTGTGTGTGTGTGTGTGTGTGGGGGGGGGGGGGGTTAGCTGACTGTACAAATAATTTTTATAGTAGCCCTGCTTTTTTAAAAGGCTATGTACAGTACACGTAACTCTGTTACTAGGAACTGCTGAGCTGGCAAACTAATTGAAAAGTGTGCAGTCTATATACTACTTTGTGTATACATGCAGTATCATAATTATACATGTAACCACACCCTCTGACCACACCCACACCACACCCCCAGGACGCACATGCAGGATCTGAAAGACTCGACTGCACTGGTCCACTATGAGAACTACCGTTGTCGTAAACTAGCGGGTGTGGTCAACTCTCCTGACCCCAAGAAATTCAGTGCCCCCTCAAGGTACGATTATTTTCATTTTGTTGATTATGTAGTCATTGAAATATGCTGTGCGGGTGTGTATAGTAAAGGTAGTTGATGGTAAAGGTGGTTGCGCTTAAAAGCTCTATCCTGACACGCAACACACAGAGACCCCCTGGCTCAGTTTGAGATTGAGAAGAGAGAACACGAACAAAAGATGAAGAAGATGGAGCGTGAGATGGAGGAAGTGTTCGATATGAAGGTCCAGGAGAAACTGCAGAAACTCAAGGACATCGAGGCAGACGTAAGCATCCTTATAATAGAGAGTAATATTGATAGGAGTTTGTAGCTCACATGTATAGAGTACGATAGTGTACTTAGCATAAACTAAGCGTACAATGTTTACTTGGGTTATGCTGTAGCTCCGTGAGAAAGCTGGCTTTTGTGGATATAGAAGCCATTTTAAACCCTTTGTTTTGAAGCCTCTAGCACACCATATATGGGCATTGTTTCAGTCAGGTGTTGCAGTGAGCTACATCAGTGACAACTGTGGTTGGTTACCCACGTGTAGGTGGTGGTAGGTGTGAAGTGAGTGGTGAGAGGGTCCCATTCAGTAGGTGCTGAGTAGGGGCTGATTATGGCCATATGCCAACTGTGTCCATTTAACACCCATATCCTCCTGTGTGTGTTCACATGGGAACACAGCTGTCAGGGAGTGGGACTGATCGCTATCAGCATGTACATGTATAGAGCAAGGTTCCTAGGGGACCAGCTAATAGAGATGTCATTCTAATACTGATGACGTGGATACCATTTTGTTGTTGTGAGTGATTTGCTATGGCAGCAACTAACAGCGGGGTTCCTAGGAAGCATTCCTATAGACAGCTGTAGACACATCGTTGCAGCACACACGCGGTGGATGCCATTCACTGGTGTTTATGTATTGTTGTAGAGATTCGTTACATGTTGCACACACACGCCCACACCATACGCCCACACCACACACACACACACAGTTGAATCGACGCAAGGAGCAGATGCGTCGTGCTTTGGAGACACAACAGAAAGAACTGGCAGACAAACGCAAGCAATTCGAAGATGACAAGTTCCATTTCGATGAAGAGCACAAAAGATACCTCGCAGAACTGGAGCTGTCTATGAAGTGAGTATAGTAGAAATCACTCACTGTCTGGTTGAACATATTAGTTTAGTACATGTAGTGTAATGTTTTTTTAATTCCCTTCAATTAAAAACAATGTTGATGGTTAAAATTATCAATGAACTACAATTTATGTGTACTCTAGTTGTGTGGTTGTCAAGGTGATTAATGTGTTCATTTTTCCTTTCTCAGGAGTGGTAAAGACAAGTCAAAGACACACAAGAAGAAATAAACTCCCTAGAAAATCAGTATAGACTAATAGAACTAATGGTGTTCAATTAACTGTAGGCTTTTCTCTGTTGTGTAGAATGAGCAAGGCATGTGTGCACACACACCAAGCTTCTACTTAATTTCTTTTGGCATCTTTCTTTTAAGTGCATTTATAAATAATTTTAGGACTGATTTTAGTGAATTTACTAGTTTCTTCACCCATTACTAAGTGGTGTGCTGCTGCTGTGTTGTTGTACCTTCTATAGAATATCTCTTATTTTTATTGTACTCTTTCCCATCATGTCCCTAAACTGTATTCAGAAACACCATCGATATTGAATAATTTATTTTGTAGGGTATCTTGACAACTATAATTATTATACTTAACTACATTTAATACCAGCTTTAAATTTTATGTTTAGTTACGACATTAATCTTGTTTCGTACAGATTGAAACAAAGTGCATGGTAACTATTTGTTTACTTGGTTTTGGCAGTGGCCTCAAGTGGAAATATCTGTAGGCATACCTAGCGCACGACAGACCACACACACAAGCTAACATAGTCTGAACAATTGTTGTGACCTCCAAAGATCTAAAGGCTCACTAAACTGTACGTGTGAATAGTACCGCATGACAATCAAGCTTTGTAGCTCTTGCTAATAAACCATTGTCAGTAGTACATGTAACTCAATGATTACGTAATAAAATAATTTGATCATGACAATCATTATTAAACTCTAGCTATATATTTAGTGAGTGTGGGTACAGGCGTTGTCCTTTAACAATAGTCTGAGCTGTGACAGGCTTGAATTTGTGTACAGCCACTGCGTGTAAGCTAGGGGGGGCTATAGACGGTCTCATCATCCCGGCACCAATCAGCACTCCTGAATCATGTTGCCTTGGTGATAGAAGGGGGTGGCTTATGTCCATATTATAATTTCGATCCTCGTTTTTCAATGCTTGTGTGTTCATTCGATCGCGAGAAGATAGCGTAGTTCTAGTCGGTGTATTGCGTCTTATTTGTGTAGCCTGACTGGTTGGTAGGTATGTAGACTGCTTGTGAGGTAGCGATGAGGTCAAGCTGTGCGTTAGATAGTGCGTGGGTGTGGTGTGCCGACTGTATGTTATCAGTATGTCCATAGGTCCACTCGTTTTGTGGGTGTGGCTCTCTGTAACAAAGTTACCGTGATGACCGACTCCCATAGTACTGTACTTCATTAGAGGGTTCAGTGATGTAGGCAGGACTGGGTTATGCCGCTCACTGCTCCAATCCTGTATGTGGAAGTAGAAAGTAACTGACGCATTCATTCATTCATTAGTGGAGACTTTGACAGTCACACTTCTGTAGAAATAATAATAAGGTTACTGTCTGTTTGTCTGTGTACTGTATTTGCCATCGATTTTGACCACTCTAAACAAACCACCTCTGATCTATCTTTCTTAAACCACTGATTGAGACTATGTCTTTGTGACTCCATATGCTAGTGACTTTCAAAGAGAGGATACAAATTATGCACACAATAACCTAGTCTATATTGTTCGGGGTGGCAGCTGTGTGGGCGGGAGCTGTGTGGGCGGGAGCTGTGTGGGCTATTGTGTGCCATGTTCGGAGCCTCTATTAGCACTACTGAATAGAGTTTTGGCCTCAGGTCAAGAGCAACTATATGGAGTGTGAACAAATGCTATTTATGACAGCAGCCAAAGGATGATTCTGCATTCTTGTTAATCAGCATGACAAATTATTAATATCTCTTGTCTCTAGATACGTAAAACTCAACAATGAATAAAATAGTGGATTTTCTAACTGCATGCCATTGAATTGATGATGCATCCTTTTTGTCACTGTGCCTATAAACAAGTTATGGACAGCTTTCAGGTCATGAATATGGTCAACTCACATACTATACCAAATACCTGATGCTTCTCATGTCAACACATTGTGACAAAATTGCTAGATCGTATATGGGACTCAATGAACCACCTCATGAGATTGCATCCCAGCATCATGTGTTGTTATTGTAATATGCATAGGGAGGTTAAATACACACGCTTGCAGAGACCACCTGTATCTGCATGTAAACAACCTTTCACCTCACTTGAAATGCAAACCATAAGCCACTAGCTACAGTACATGCTAGTAGCATTTCAGTTTCTTAATAAGTGAGGTGAAAAGGTTTTGTAATAGTGATTAGTACATTCACCACATAGTACAATGTAGCAGGGAGGTTGTGCAATAATCATTACTAGCATCCATCCCATAGTTATGTGTCACTTACGGTAATAGCTTGTTGCCTAAGCTCAGCAAATGACAGCACACCCAGGCTGCTTTCTATGGCATCTATTGGTCTCTGCAAGTTGGGAACAGGAAATCGATTCAGCCACCTTTGCTTGGGAAACGGTTGATGATGCGTTTTTGTTCTTTGAATAACAGTTTGTTGTGGAACTAACTTGCTTAAAGCAAGTGGTCCCTTTCGAGGAGTGGTGATTGGATCAGCGAGACGTTTCTTTGGTTGGTCTTCTTCCTCCAGGAAAGAAAAGATTGGTGGAGGAAAACCATTGTCCTGTGAGTCCATATCTGCCATTCAGTTACCTACAGCTGTGTGTGTGTGTGTGCATTGTGTGTTACAATCAGTGACTTCACAACCATCTCATGTAGATTGACAATGCAAAAAGTAACAGTAATCTAATTAATTTTAATTGATCTCGTACCGGATGCCTTACAAGTGTGGTAATTCAATTTTCACCTTTCTCAGTAGCTAGTTAATGTTGTACTGTAGTGTCAAGTTATAAATATTGTTATAGACAGGCTATAAAACGGCCACCTGCTTGAACGAGCTAACTACTACTGTGCTACACGAAACAGCAAGACACTAGATCTGATTTGTTCACGCAAAGAAAGCAAGATGTCAAGCAACGGGAAATTCAAGAGTATGCTGAGGAACAGTTTCAAGAAGAAAAAGACGCCTTATGAAACATGGGAGGATGAAGACTCTGTCCTAGAGTTCGACATCCACGACCAGCCAGCCCCTGTGCAAATGCCTAGTTACCAGGGCAAGGGCCTCACAGAAGCTTTCTATCTGGGCTCTTTTGATATGAGTGGACAGGCAGTGAGGGGAAGGGGTTGTATTGATATCCCTGCAGCTACTATCTGGACTCAAAGTCAAGAGAATGATACTAAACCCAGGAGAAAGAACTCTCTCAAACAAGCTCCTGATATTCGTGTTCCGATCAACTGCCTAGTGTCTGTGAGCAAGCCACCAAGATTTGTGCGTCTGGTAGCGACAACCGATGATTTGGAAGTGTACGACAACAGGACAGAAGAACTGACTTCACAGTTTTCATTCTCAAAGATTTCGTTTGTGGGAACACATCCAAAGCACTCAAAACTGTTTGTGTTTATAGGGGTGCCTAAAGATTCGCAAACTCCATTTTGTCACGCATTCAAATGTGCCAGCAAAGAGAAAGCCCATTTCACGGCCGAGTCTCTGTCGGATATTTTCGCCAGGAAAATCCAAGCAATGCAAGTAATCACTCCTACAAGCTAGGTAGCTATCTACATGGCTTGGCATAATTCTTGTGGCGTTTGTTTTTGTTTTGCTGTAACAAGATGTTCTGTACGTGCGTGTGTTACTCTAGTGTTATCTGGTTATCAATATCATGATTGTAATAATTGAAAGTAGTTATCAAACTCTTGCCTAGTCTGTGAAGTGATTTTTGTGCACAGGTTTTATTATCACTATTTTGTATGTATTAGCAAATCATAAGTTATGCTATGTGCAAATTCATTACTTCAATTGAGGTAGATTTAACTTGCAAAAATTGTTGACATAGATAATAGAAAGTAAACATTGTAAAGCCAACAAACCTTTACAAGGCTTTATACAATCTGTTGTTGTGGTTCTTCTTTATGTGCTGAGCAGACACACCCACTTTTGTGGCATTTAGGGGAAAGGTCGTCTTTAGAAGAAGCTGTAAGCAACACAGTGGGTGTGTCTGGTGCTGAGCTGACACACCCACTTGACAATAAAGTAAAGCCAAAGCCTAGCCAAAGCCTGTTTATGAAGTTAGTGACGTTCTTAGCCTGTAGCCTACAGCACCAGTCTTGTTATACACGTACGCTTGACAGGAGAGAGAGGACATGAGCACTAAGTTTGAAGTATCAGTGGTGGATCAAGATGAGCCCTCCCGTGCCTCTGGGAATGGAGCTAGGGGTATGACAAGGATTTAATTAATAATACTAGTAGCTTTTACTTAGAGGATATACAGCTAAAGTTTACTTTGAGTAGGTACATAAGCTCAATATAACCCTAGCTAGCTTTGAGGTTATTAATACACATTTCTTTAAAATTATTAAAGCTGCACAATGGTCACAGTTTTTTTAATGTAATATTAAACCCTCCACACAGAGCCGTCCCCTATCCACGACCCCCTTGGTACGGGTACGGGGGGTCGGTCCAAACAGTACCTCTCAGTACAAAGGCCGGAGAATGTAGAGTTTAACCAGTCAACTATCACCAGTAACATCTCTGGTAACCTTGCTCTGTACGAGGTGAGGTGTGGGGTGTGTGGTGTGTGTGTGTCAGGGGGTGGTGTGGGGTGTGTGGTGTGTGTGTGTGAGGGGGTGGTGTGGGGTGTCTGGGGTGTGAGGGGGTGGTGTGTGTGTGTGGGGGTGGTGTATAGAGGCCGCTAACCACTGGAAATCCTGCCCTTGTGTATAATTATAGCTTAATTGTCATTGTGGTAGCCGCATTGTTTAGGGTTTGTAGCTTTGAAGATACGTACACACAAGTACTTTATGTATGGAATATTGATACAGTACAGGACAGTAGTGAGTTAGTAGGTTACCATAGCGAAAATGTACGGCATTTGAAATATTCACAGAGCTAACTATGTTCCCAGTGTCTTAGTCAATATTGACTACTCGCGTATATACCTTATGTTACATGTACACACTTGCCCCTCCCCTTCTCTCTACACAGGAGGACATTGATAAGAGACCTCGGATCAGCAAGCTCCTGGACTCACTCAAGCCTGTCGATGGAACAGCCCCTAATTCCAACTCAAAGAAGAAGAAGAAAAAGGTATATTTAACTAGAGCAGTGTGCAATGTTAGTGTGTGCCAATAATATTCCTTTGAATAACACCAGTCCTTACAGTTTCAGCTGTTGTTGTTAACACCTCTCTCACACACACACTCCACACACACACACCTCCACACACACACACCCTCCACACACACCCACACCCTCCACCCACACCCACACCACAGGCTAACCTGGGCACCATTGTGGGGGTCTACCTGCCTACCATACAGAATATCCTCGGGGTCATACTCTTCCTCAGGCTCCCCTGGATTGTGGGCATCGCTGGTGTCGGGATGGCGTTGTTAATTGTCTTTCTTTGTTGCCTTGCTGTGAGTAACACTGACTAGTTATGCTTACACATACACAAACTGGGGCCACCTCATTTTAAAACTTTTAAGATATAAGTTTCTACATTTCGGGAGTTAATATTAAATCTAATTAAGGTATAGTGATGTTATACTTGGCCACACAACATGGAAGCTTTTAGTGTGATTAGATCACCAACAGTCCTCTTGTGTTGTTGGGAGATGCAAGTCATATGAGTCTGTTGTGTTGTTCTCTCTATCTCTACAGACTTTTCTCACTGCTATCTCCCTCAGTGCCATAGCAACCAACGGACACGTCCCAGGTATGTTAGTACCCTTATAATTATGTGTGGGCGGGGTATGGGGTGGCTAATTTTAATCCTCCATTTCAATTCAAACGCACAATTGCCTTTTATAGCCTGGTAAACTAGAGGAAGTTACTAGTTACCTGCAAGAAACCCCAACCAGTGTAGTTGTGAGTCCCTACAGATAACACTATGATGTGTGTGTGTCCACTGCACAGGTGGCGGTGTGTACTTCATGTTGTCCCGTAACCTGGGTCCAGAGTTCGGAGGAGCCGTAGGGATACTCTTCTATCTGGCCACAACCTTTGCTGTCTCCCTCTACGTTGTTGGAGCCATCGAGTTGTTAGTGGTCAGTGTGTACTTGTAGCTGTGCTCAGTTGTTAGTGGTCAGTGTGTACTTGTAGCTGTGCTCAGTTGTTAGTGGTCAGTGTGTACTTGTAGCTGTGCTCAGTTGTTAGTGGTCAGTGTGTACTTGTAGCTGTGCTCAGTTGTTAGTGGTCAGTGTGTACTTGTAGCTGTGCTCAGTGTACTATAAATGATGCCAAGCTCTGTGTTAATTTATTTGTACATGCTTTGTAGGGACAGTATAGCTGGATGATCCCTGTCTGAGCATTGCGTTCTGTTTAAGTTATTGTCTCATACGTACGCCATCGTTATTGTTGTGTATAAGACTGTTTGATTGATGTTGCTTAATAGAGCTGCTCTGTGTATAGTATAGTGTAGTAAGTGTACCCCGCCCCCCTACACCCGCCCACACATACACCCCCACACACACACACACTAATCTCCCTGCAGACGTACATAGTGCCTCAGGCAGCACTGCTTGGTGATATCACTGATGATGCAGTGCGTAGCAACAACGTTCGTATCTATGGAACCATTCTCCTGATACTGCTCAGTATCATCGTCTTTGTGGGGGTCAAAATCGTGAGTATAATTATAATCATAGAACAATAGTTTCATCGGCTGTGTGTGTGTGTGTGTGTGCGTGTTGTGCCAACAATCTATACATGTAGTTCCAGTAATGAATACTGTCCGACATCCTCTGTACATTTCCTCATCCGCAGGTAAACTGGTTTGCCACTTTTTGCTTGGCAGCTGTGCTCTTGGCCGTGGTCTCCATCTATGCTGGGGCTTTAGACCCAAGACCAAGAGTCATGTTAGTCCCTGTTAATACACTTCCTGATACACTGCACACTGCACTTATAAGTGTATGCATGTGTCTACTGGTACAGGCAGTATTGTATTACCGTATTACTAGAATATTTTGCTGGTGATAAACCTTTGCAAATGAGCCAAATCACCTTTACCCTTTGTGATCTAACTATTGCGTTCTGGCAAGGATCGTGTGTCATTACTGGTACTAGTTTAGGTTTTGCAATTTTCTGGGAAGTGATCAACGCTCGCAAAGTTGCATATGTTTGATGCTCCCAAAACATTCTAGTAATACAGTATGAAGTTTTAATATTGGTCTTGCTTTTATTACACTCATCTCACTCCAACCTCTCCTAACCCCCCCCCCCCCCCTCAGGCTATGCGAGCTGGACGGGGTGGGGTTACAAGCTGACAGCTCTCTAGGTCAGTTTGACTGCAGTCAGGAAAGTCGTGATTATCTGGAGGATCTAGCTAACAACTTCACCACTATGGGAGTGTTCCCAGACTGTGCACTCGAAAACTTGACCTTTAACCCCTTATCTGTGAGTCTGCTAGCAGTCATCACACTATTAAATAGATCTGCATGTACAATTATGCCTCGAGGCGTAGCCACACGAGGAATACGGTAAAGCTGACTGTGTGTGTGTGTGTGTGTGTGTGGGTGTGTGTGTGTGTGTGTGTGTGTGTGTGTGTGTGTGTCTGGCTATTGCTGTAACTGCTCAGCGGTTGCAATGCGACTTACTTTACTTACTGTACACACACACACAGTCGTTACCTTTTATCGTACATTGTTGTCTTTTAACACTTGTATGATTATCAATGAATATCGTCACATTGTTACATACCTCTGCCTCGCCACAAAAAGTGACCACCATGTACTACTATAAAAGCAGCTCTGGGACAGCTGATAGTTAACTTACCTGGCACAGGGGATACTGTGATCAAGAAGGCAGTTCCCTCAGGTGGAGACTTGTGCATTGCACTTCGCCAAGTTGAAGCTTGCGATTTCCCCAAACGTGGGAAACTCGGGTGCGCAATTTTTGGTAGTGGGGGACTGCGTTCGCGCATCCCCCTTCCACAATCAATAACAAACAAAAAAATCTTTATGTCTTGCGTTGCTAGTCTCTCCCCCACACCATCATGACACACACTGCAGGTGTGTTCTAAGCACAACCCTGACCTCAAGACATCGTTCAATGGGAGTAGATATTACAACTTCAAGCCCTTCTTTCCTGACCGTCAAGTGACTAATGACACACGAACTTGTGATGCTGTTAGTCCACTGGTGGGTAACTGGACCTCTGTCATCCCTACCTGCATCGTCGGCATTCCTGGCATCACACGGACTATCACAATCGTTGGTGTGTGGAGTGTGTGTGTGTGGGCGGGCAAATGCAATGGCTTTTTCTTGTAAATGTGCTAAAACTGTTACTCACTACACATGTGTACTAGGGGTTGTTTCGCCTAGTAAGGAAGTGTCTATATACAGTACACCCCTCCCCTTACTGACCACACCCCCTCTCACAGAGAACACTCCGATTGGATTCCTGGAGGTCGGTGAGTCACAGCCTGGAGTGATGGGAGTGTCCCCGCAACTAACAGCAATAGCAGCTTCAGACTTCCTCGTACTCATCGGAATATTCTTCCCTTCTGTTACTGGTACTCACATTTACATTAATGCTGTATCCTTAATGCTGGCTCTAAGCATTTATATATATATCGTAGAAATACTTTGTTTTGTGTGGCCCGGCTTTTTAAGTGCAAGTATTGATTGTAATTGTTGCCTTGGCCACCATGCTCCTGTGTAGGGATAATGGCTGGCTCTAATCGCTCTGGAGACTTGAAGGATGCCCAGAAGTCCATCCCCATAGGAACCATTGCAGCCATCCTCACCACCACCCTCATATGTATCCTCCCCTGCACATGCACACACTGTAAATGAAGGAATTTGCTTGCTTAGTTTAGATGGTCTAATTACCCAAAAAGTATCCCTAAAACAGCTCTTAGACTTATTATAGTTTTAACAACATGGTAAAAACTTCTCTGAAAATGATGATTATGACTATGCATGTATTGTGCTGGTGTGTGGTTCCTTGACTGAAGCTTGCAGACCTCACTTGTGTGCTGTTCTTTGGAGGTACCATCAGAAGAGCCATGCTTGTTGATCAGTGAGTTTGCAACTACATGTTATACACCAGCGTTGAATAGAGCATCTTTGAACGGCTGTAACTTTAGTTCCGTTGATCCAATAACGTTAATTTTATGATTTTTTGAAAGCTTAGAGAGAGGCCTTTCAAATGGCATCATCAAAGTTCATATTTGAGAGATGAAATTATTTGCCAATTTGACCGTACCATAGATTATAGCCCATGGTCTGATGCTGAAAAATGACAAATTATGGCCCCAACGAAATTTTGAATTTAAACATATCATTTGAAAGGTCTCTTTATAAGCTTTCAGAAATTTTGACATTGGATCAACGGTACTCAAGTTATGGCTGTTGAAAGATGTTCAACTACAAACTCCCTCAGAAAAGCATGAATCAGAGCCAACTCAACTCAACTCTAGTACTTTGGTGTATCCACAATATTTACCGTTGCATGGTCTCTTCTTCCCCCCCCCCCCCCCACCCCCCTCAGGTTTGGTACTGCCTCTGGTGGTCTCACTGTGGCCTTGCTAGCCTTCCCCACTATATGGATAATCCTGATTGGAGCTCTTCTTTCGACCATCGGGGCTGCCCTGCAATCCCTCACTGGCGCACCACGCCTCCTTCAAGCCATCGCTAATGACAACATCATCTCATTCCTCAGCTTCTTCAAGAGAACAGGTTAGTTAGTGTACACTTAATTCATATAGCCGTTAGGTAATTTAATTATTACGTTTTTTTCGTATTTCGAGCTGTTCGTCTGAAATTATAGGCACCACATGTACGTATTGCATAGTATTATATTAGTGTTGACCCCCCCCCCCACACACACACACACACACACACACACACACACACACACACACACACACACACACACACACACACACACACACACACACACACACACACACAGGTCTGAATGGTGAGCCTAGCTTTGCTCTGTTGTTGACTGTCTTGTTGGCAGAGGTGGGAGTGTTGATAGCTTCACTGGATGCAGTGGCTCCCATCCTAACCATGTAAGCATGTTCACTCACTCAGATAGAAAATACCAATTTTCAGCCATTTTGTAGTTTGTGTTCAGATTGTCAACTAATTGTAGCTCTCGGAATTACATGCGTATATACTAGAGTGGCTCTGTAACTAGAGTTCTGGTGATCCCAACTCAACGATTTTATGCTTTTTTGAAAGCTTAGAAGTAGCCCGTTCAGATAGTCTGCTCAATTCTCAAATTTGAAGCGGACCCTAATTTCATATTTTCAGGAAAATACCATATAGCCCATGGTATTTTGAAAAACAAGCCAAAATTAGACATTTGATTTTATGATTTTAACTTAACGAGCTCGTTGTAAGCTTTCACAAAATCATAAATTTAACGTTTTTGGACCAACGGAACTAAAGTTATGGCCGTTCAAATATGTTCTATTTAACACTGGGTATGTTATACAGGTTCTTCCTGATCTGCTACATGTTTGTCAACTTTGCGTGCACACTTCAGTCCATTCTGAAATCTCCGAGTTGGCGTCCACGGTTCCGGTTCTACCATTGGAGCACGTCCCTGATCGGTGCTCTCCTGTGCTTGATTCTCATGTTCCTTGTGAGGTGGTACTATGCCATCGTGGCTATGCTGTTAGCATTCATCATTTACAAGTACATTGAGTACAGAGGGTAAGTGTGAGACCAATCATGTGTTTCACTATAGCCCATGTTTGAGTGGCTGTATCCATAACAGTTATGTAGCTTTTAGTAGTTGTATCACACATTTGATTACCCATGACTCTAGTTTAGATTGTCTGATTAGATTTTAATAGCTATTCTCCATAACACGAGTGCATGCACTCGTGTCCGTAACTATTACAATTTGTCAGTCTAAGTAGTGCCTGAAAATTCAATTAAAAAACAAGGGGGGGTTGTGACATGCCCCCCAGACCCTAAATTGTTCACTACCCCCCACCTCCACCCCTCCCACAGAGCGGAGAAGGAATGGGGAGATGGAGTGACTGGACTTAGTCTCCAGGCTGCCCTCTACTCACTACTGCGACTGGAGGAGGGTCCACTGCACACTAAGAACTGGCGACCACAGATACTGCTACTCTGTAAGCTAGACCAGAACCTCATTCCTGCCAGTCCTAAAGTGCTCAGCTTTGCCAGTCAGCTCAAGGAAGGTGAGTACACATGTGTAGAGGGGCTCTCAGAGTTGGTCTTTAAGGGGCAGTTTTCAGTACAAAACCATGTGTACCATATCTGATACTCCTTACTTTCTGTTCTTAGCTACAGTTGTATTGTACTTACTGCATTCACTTTGGTATGTTGGTAGACCTACATCATTGTGGTTTACTATGTACAATGTTCTATTTATTGCTCAAGCTTGGTTTGTGTAGTGTCTGTAGTTTATAGTTTACCCCCCCCCCCCACACACACACCACACACACACCCACACACACCACACACACCATACACACACACACCACACACAGGTAAAGGACTGATGATGATCTGCTCTGTCATCACGGGCAAGTACACTGACGTTGTGGCAGAGACCATTGCCGCTAAACAGAGTCTAAAGACATTCACTAAGAACAACAAGATAGAAGGTTTCTGTAGTGTAATGGCCGCCTCTGATGTCAAGGAGGGCATCTCTCATGCGTAAGAGGATTCACTTTCACTTTCATTATGACCGTTATATTGTAGCTTGAGCTTATCCTAGGATTACAATCATGTACTATTTGGCCTTCTTCTTAGTATCTCCAAAATTCATTGATTTTGTCGTAGTGTCTGTGCAATTGTGTTTTGGTCTCCAATTTTAAAATAGAAATGAAGACTGTTAGCTGTAGTTGTCCACCCAAAGAAAGCAAAGAAGCAACGATCCCAATCATAATTCTAGCTTTCTACATTAGTACAGCCTCATGACATGTGACTGCAGAAAGAGTATTGCGGACTGATTGATATTGTTGTGTTCTGCAGTATTCAGTTTGCTGGTCTCGGTGGTATGAAGCACAACACAGTGGTGGTGTGCTGGCCTGACTCCTGGAGGAAGAAGACCACCTGGGGAGTCTTCATTGGTGTGTCCCAGTGTGTGTGGGTGTGGGCATGTGTGTGGGTGTAGGAGGACTAGTGTACACGGAAATATTGAACTAATAATCACATTGGCATGTGTTAATCCCCCTCCTCTGTAGATGCTGTTCGAGTGGCTTCCACTAAGGAGCTTGCCATTCTAGTGCCTAAGGGCATCAACTGGTTTCCTAGCAATGTAGACCAGATGAAAGGCTCCATTGATATATGGTGGGTGGTACATGACGGAGGGTTGCTCATGTTACTGCCGTTCCTGCTGCTCCAACACAAAGTCTGGAGACACTGCAAGCTGCGCATATTCACTGTGGCACGTATCCTTATCTGTGTGTGTGTGGTGTGGGTGTGTGTGTGGGGGGGATGGGTGTGTGGGTGTGTGTGTGTGTGGTGTGTGAGGGGGGCTTGGTAGATTAGAGAGTGTGTGGTTTCTTCCTTGACTAGTGTTTAGAAATGGAGGACAACAGTATTCAGATGAAGAAGGATCTGGCCGCCTTTCTCTACCAACTCAGAATATCCGCGTCTGTGGACGTCATTGAAATGGTGGGTGCAGTATGTATTTTAGACTCTCATGTACTTTTTAAGCTCGAGTAATTTCATTGTACGTGACAGCATTGTAACTACTTATATAAACTCCTTTTCCCTCGCAGCCAAACAACGACATCTCTGCCTACACGTACGAGCGGACACTCATCATGGAGCAGAGGAACGATATGCTCAAGCAAATGAGACTCACTAATCGACAAAAGAAAGGAGACGTTCAACACTTACTGGCCCGTTCATTCTCTCGTAAAGCAATCTCCATGGATACTATGTCACCATGTAAAGACATAACCATGTCAGTACCACAGCTCTATCATTCCTCCTCGCCACCCGTTCAAGAAGAGACTAAAATCGACCAAGTTTCGATCGGTGATTTATCAATAGAACCGCGTTTGATTGGGACCAGTGTTGATGATGACAGTACACTTGTTGACCGTGGCAGTCCGCTCCCCTACGGTGCTGCCCAGGGGGTAACCACATCACCACTGGGGGTAACACTATCACCACAGGGGGTAACCACACCACCCCAGGGCGAGAAATTATCAACTGTTCAATTTGCTGTCGATATTCACCCATCTCCGTTGTCTGAGGTAACAAAGAAAGAACATAAAGACAGCCTATCAGACTCGGACTCAGACTCAGACTCGGATAAGTCAGTTCACACACCACTCCTGGAGACCAAGTCCAGCGTCTCCGCATCTACACTGCCCACTAACTCTGCTGGTATACAGAAGTATGATGAGATGTTTGGTGCCAAGGCTATGGAAGATGAGGGGGAGGTTCCTCTGGTTGGATCTTCTGCAGAGGACCTGCTCAACCAACCGTGAGTACACACACTGTCATCATTCTTACTGTACATGCACAGCTGACAATCTATACTAGTCTTGTATTTGTGAGAAAATATATACGTGAACAATGCTAAAAAGCAACAAAAGCTAGTAAAGCTACTGATGCCTGATTATCAGGGTAGTCATTAGCCTGTACAAAGCATATTTTCATAAATTTTTTTTTTATAATAATACCTGTGTTTTACGTACAATACAAATTGCTTATAATGTATGCATGTATGTGTACGTGTGATTTGTAATATAATTATTGATTTATTTATTATTAATTTGCAACTGTTTGTTCCTCTGCAGACAAGAAGACAACGTGCGCCGTATGAATACGTCTGTGAAGCTGAACGAGCTGATAGTTCAAAGGTCACATGATGCCTCCCTTGTGATCGTCAACCTCCCCGCCCCCCCTAAAGCTCAGGGGGATGAGGAAAACTGTATCCCCTCAATATTACGTGTATGGGGTAATTATAGGCTCTGTATTATGGTGGGCGATTTCTCACTTTATATAGTAATGAGATACAGGTAAAAAAGTTTTGGAGTGTTATTCAAATATTACCATGACGTAGTTCCTTATAATTAGAGGCTTTCAATTGAGCAATGTTATGTACAATGTAGCTAAGACTGATGCACCTATACTTATACTTGTGTGTTGTCTCCTTGACTAGCCCCGCCCAGATATGGAGTTCCTTGATGTACTGACGGAGGGACTGGAGCGAGTGCTCATGGTGAGAGGGGGTGGGCGTGAGGTCATCACCATCTACTCGTAGTAGTGGAGGGATATTCACAAACTATAATTATTGTTATAGCACCAGACGATTATAATAATTATTTTATTGAGACCACTTACTGATCCTTATTATAATTTATTGAAATTATAGAAACAAGAATCCTTGTTATATTTCACAATCCTGTCAAAAATGTTAATACTATTAATTAATATTACAATTATTATGGAATCTGCTCAAGAAAATAATTATCATACGTACAATTACAATGAGTGGTCCTGATCTTATCTAGACTATGATTATACAGTGTTTGTGACTTGGTTGTTAGGTGGTGGTGTTAGTTGAACTGAGATCCTTGAGAGATGCAGTAGCTGAGCCTCTCTTCACTGGCTGGGCCTACACAGGGGGGAGGGATCGGAGGGAGGGAGGGGGAGGGGCAGTCATTTAATACAGTGGAAAACATCAATTCCATGACAAACATTTGGAGCCAGTATTGCATAACTGTGTGGAAGTGCACAGCTATATATAATTATAGCAGGTCCTAGCTACATTTGATCGAAGACGTTCATTAAAAACAGTTTATTGCTTATTTTATGACACCCCCATACCTGTGACACGTGAGGTTTCCAGCCAATGAAATAGAGTATCTGGAATGTTGCCGGGACACCTTCCTCCCCTTCCCTCCTGTACATCTCCTGGTACAGGGCAGCTGCTGCATTGAGAGTAGAGCGTTTGATAAAGGACGGACGATTCCATGCACAGTTGCTCTCCCCCATCCCACGCAGGTCAGCCATTAGCTCAAACATGGTGGGGTAGTTCACCTGGACCTCGTCAACGTCCTGTGTGTGGTGTGTGTGATGTGTGGGTGTGTGTGTGGGTGTGTGGGGGTGGTGGTGGTGTGGAGCAATATATATAGAGAAAGCTTTTCAATTGACTGATTTCAATTGATTCTGATAGCTAAACTGAAAGGCAACTCTTTAAACAGCCATAAGCTCGAGCAACACAACGCACAATGGTGGTGAGAGAGTAGCCCGCAGCATTGAGTAGACCCCCCAGGTCTTGCAGCTGTACAAACGGAGAGATGTGTGGAGCAAACCCCTGCATGACAGGGAGAAACAAATAAGATAATGCACATCAAAAAATGTATATGCATGGTGGTGTAGTTTCCACTCGTGGGATAACATCTTCAGGATGTCAGCCCCCGCCCACTCACTCCTTCTCTCTCGAGTTCTGTCAGTTGTAGAGCACTCCGCAGTTCAAACAAAGTGTCCCCGGCAAACATGGCCCCCACCAAAGGAGAGTCGGGCTTCAACACTCTGGCTACCTCAGACAGTGCCTTGGGGAGATCATTGACCCAGTGTAGACTGTGTGTGTGGGGGGGGGGGGGGGGAGGGGGCAGCCTGGTTATATCAATACATGTGACTAGAATATGGTATATTGTAGCACTATTAAACATGCAGCAACTTTTAGCTTTGAAATTGGACGTTCCCAACACACAAGTTATGGCCTCTGAAGTTAGCTCTGACTGATTCTGAAAAATCACCCACTTATAACACAATCTGAGCACACCATAAATTATTGCAGCCTACCAAAGGAGCTACTAAATGCATGCAACTTCATACGACCACTTACCTTAAGCTACTGACGGCAAGGTCAAAGGTGTTGTTTGAGAATGGTAGGAATTCTTCATCTGCCACTAGTCTGTGTGTAGGTACGTCACCAGGCACTGACGAGCTTGTGAGCTGTGTATGTGTGGGTGTGTGTGTGGTGTGTGGGGGGGTGATATGATTCCTGATACAAATTTTGGGAGCGCTCTGAAAGAACACCTACACCTGATGATACCAACAGTCAAAATATTATGCGTTTCAGTGTCACACTACATGATATTATACCCACCAGTGCTTGTTCAGCCATGTCACACTGGTACAGAGAGCCGATGAGATCACCTGACATCACCTTGGCAACATGACCACGCCCACAACCTACGTCCAACGCTGCAGAGAAGTAACGAGTCACGTCCGCCACACGATCCACTACATGGGAAGCAACCTGAAATAAAGAGTGGGGAAGTGGATTTCTTCTTCTGTACAATTTATACAATCAGAAATATTTCTAGATACCAGTCAGAAGATTATAATACAAGAGCACAGTACATGTCAGATATAATGTTAACAATTAATTCTAATAATTCATTAATTCTAAAATTATTGCATAATTACATATAGCGCAGGATTGTATAATAGGATTTTGCGCTTGGGCATAGAACTCACTTCATCTCTGAGATAATCGTAAGTGGCCGCGTCCTCCGCTAGTGCCGCTCGATTCTTTTGTTTCCTTTTTGCCTGCCTGTCGAAGATATTAACCACACCACCTCCTTGCCTCGGCAAAGGGCTGGAGCTCATCCATCGCCTCACGGTAGCACACGATCTGTTTGTGTCTTCAAGAAAAATTCTGCAACTTGTATTCTTCGACAGACCACCACTCTGTTGCCTGGGGATGAGACGGCAGTGTCTTCTCAGACAGTGTGAGTGTCTGGTGTGTATCTGTTCTCTCAAGGCTCTAGTAGTGATGCAGGTATTGCTCATGGCCTGCACACACAACTTGTTGCAGCTCATGGCCGGCCAGAGAGGAAACCTGCACCCCTTCACTGCTGTCAGATACTGTGTGGTAAAGATCGTCAAAAACAAACTTTTATTGAGCACAGTAAATTTATTTCATTTGTAAGCGACCTCTACCATATGTATGAAATACATATGGTAGGGGTCGCTTTACAATGATACACATTACAGTATGACAACATTCTCTGCGCATGTGCAGTAAAATAAAACCCCGCTCTTTTTGTATCTCGTTTCCTATAAAAGATGGAAATTTATCAGTTAATCCTCATTCTTCAACCGACCTTCAAGAGTGAGTGCTGATCCTGCATGCTGTCCCTAGCTACTTAGCTAGCTACGTTATCTTCTAAGAATTCTGCCCCTTGACGTTATTGCTGGCTACATGTGTCACAGTTGTTGCTAACGTTGTCTTGTACTGTACTCCTCCTGCAGGGGCTGACTAGACTCCGATGGTGGGCTCTCCAGCTGGTGACATCTGACAAAGTTAAGTGCTTGGTGTTTAGTTTATTGTATTGTTCATGTCTATTTGTAAGCTGGTTTACTTGCGTTTGCGCGTATAGGGTTTTCGGTAACGGTCGATTTGTCGAGTTGTTTGTTTGTTTTTGTTGGTTGTTTGTTTTGTCTTCGTGCTGTTGGTTTGTTCTTCAGGTGTTGTGTGGTTTTTTGCCACACTTATGTGTGGTTTTTTACCACACTTGTTGTGTGGTTTTTTTTGCCACACTTGTTGTGTGGTTTTTTTGCCACACACTGTTTCTTGCACATGTACCAACTTGTCTTTGTCATTTCTCCCTAGCCTAAAGTGTTTTGTAATGGTTAATCATGTCATTCTTTTTTACAGAACAACATTGTTCCTGCTTGTTCCTGCTTGTTCCTGCTTGCTGCTGTGTCTGGAGGAGTGGTTGTTGTATTGTGTGACATTTTGTAATTGTTAATCCATCTAATTTATGCAGATTACAGATTGTGGCTGTGGCTCTACTGACTCTGGAGTAAGTTGTAAGTTAAAAGCGCCACTCTAATCTTAGCGCCCAAACTTTAAACAAACTCTATTTAAAGTTAACATAATTCTGCTCTAACGAAAATACTTTTTGCAGTTTATGGTATAAATATGTACGTGTGTGTGCGCCTGTTAGCGCCTGTGTGTGTGTGTGTGTGTGTGTGCGCGTGCGGTGTGTGCGTGTAACTAAATTGGTGAACGTTTGTTGCGTGTGTGTGGGTTCAAATTGGTGGCCTCCTGTGTGTACGTGTGTATCTTTCAATTTTGTTGTGTGTGACATGTGTGTGTGTGTGACCTCTTGTTGCGTGCGTGTGGGTTTAAATTGGTGGTCTCTTGTGTGACTTTCAAATTGTTGTTGTGTGTGACGTGTGTGTGTGTGACCTCTTGTTGTGTGTGTGTGGTTTCAAATTGGTGGTCGCCTGTGTGTGTGTGTATCTTTCAATTGTTGTCGTGTGACATGTGTGTGTGTGTGTGTGACCTCTTGTTGTGTGTGTGTGGTTTCAAATTGGTGGTCGCCTGTGTGTGTGTGTGTGTATCTTTCAATTGTTGTCGTGTGACATGTGTGTGAGTGTGACCTCTTGTTGTGTGTGTGTGGTTTCAAATTGGTGGTCGCCTGTGTGTGTGTGTATCTTTCAATTGTTGTCGTGTGACATGTGTGTGATCATGAGTGTGACCTCTCGTTGCGTGCGTGTGCGTGGTTTCAAATTGGTGGCCTCTTGTGTGTGTGTATCTTTCAATTGTTGTCGTGTGACATGTGTGTGAGTGTGACCTCTCGTTGCGTGCGTGTGCGTGGTTTCAAATTGGTGGCCTCTTGTGTGTGTGTTTGTCATTAATAATTATTATTAAAATTGTTACTGTAAAAAGTATAATAAAGACGCCACTCTAATGTAGACCTAAACTCTATAACAAATTTTAAACACAATTTTAGTTTCATACATGGCTTTTTCACGTGAAACAAACTAATCTAGCTAGC
Source organism: Halichondria panicea (assembly GCF_963675165.1). Taxonomy (NCBI): domain Eukaryota; kingdom Metazoa; phylum Porifera; class Demospongiae; order Suberitida; family Halichondriidae; genus Halichondria; species Halichondria panicea. Next base: position 215,715 of record NC_087388.1, read on the forward strand.
ACTTTAAATAAATATTAAGACAGCATTAGTGGTAGGACAGCATTAGTGGTAGAGGCATTAGTGATAGTGGCATTAGTGGTAATACACGCCTTTTCACGTGAATCACAACTAGCTAGCTAGCTAGCTGAGCTAGCTGCAATAGTGGTATGGGCAGGCGTCTCGGCAGGTGTTCAGTTTTTATTATAGCTAGTTGCATGTGTTCTAGTGTGGTTGGCCCCTTTGTGCATGTTTGCAAACTGAATACCTGCCGTTCTCTTACCGACACTCTACTATAAATAAACGAGCTCTGTGACGTACCTCCTGGGTGGCTTGGAAAGCGTCACACACAGCACACACTAATCCACAGGTGATGCTCTCCTCAACTGATGGCCATCTCTTATAATGGATTTGCTCTGACACTGCTGACAGTTAATTGATAGTGGAACACACGATTGGTAAGAATAAAATTGTTTTTCCGTATATTAATATTTTCTTTCTGCAGGAGTTAAGACTTTGTTCTTCAAGACCATCATCATGACTCAGCATTTTGTGTGTAATTTTTTGTATGTATAATTATACTTTAATATTAAAATCATGACTGTAATTTTGACATGACTCAGCATTTTTTGTGTGTAATTTTTTTATGCATGTTTGTATAATAAATCATGACTGATTCCATTTGTGGTGGGTAAAGATCATTAACCTTACAGACATACATTGTACAATAGAGTTAGCCTTAGTTCTTCGACGACCTTTCCCCGCATGTCAAGGACAATGTTTGTAAAGATCGTTAAAGGATTAAGTAAGTGTAAAAGACACAAAATAATTAATAGTAAAGATCGTTAACAAATTAAGCTATAAGTAAGTGTAGACAATGATTTAGCCTCGACCCCAGGCCGATCCGTCTCCAATTGAACGCTAGGTCGCATTTTTCAACTTCGTTCTATTAAAGAAAAATCGGCCTGGGACCGAGGCTAACAATGATTCAGCTTAGACTGGCGGCGACAGCTGTCGCGTGCGTAGCGCGAGGGACTGGCAAACTGCCTATCAGTCACTCGTCTCAGCTGCAACGAGTATTGCAGCCTATCAGATTGCTCAACGTCATATTAGCCCTGTAATTGTAACCGCACTTACACTTCAGGGGATTCAGTGCATTCATAGTAGCTGAATCTCATAGCAAAATTTAACCACACTATCTATAATGATATTCATGTTTAGTAGTGTCATACGATCTATTACACTTCCGCTGAGACGAGTGACTGATAGGCAGTTTGCCAGTCGCTTGCGCGCCGCCAGTCTAGATTCAGCTATGGATTTTGAGTGTTTCTTGTAACTTTCGTAACTGTTCCATGAAATGTTCATTGGGTTGAGCAGTTGGTCTTGTCTCTCGCAAGTGCTGAAGAGCAGTCTGTAATGGAGTCCTCTTCTTGTGTAACACATAGGCAAGAGCAATGGATGCCGACCTGGACCTACCAGCATTGCTGTGTGTGTGTGTGGGTTGTGGGTGGGTCGTGGGTGTGTGTGTGTGTGTGTGTGTGTGTGTGTGTGTGTGTGTGTGTGTGTGAGGGTTGGGCTGTATAGGAGGAGATAATTAGACAGGAGTATATAATTATATGAACGGCTATAATGAACTCTTGATGGTGGTATAGCAATAATAATTTCGGGCATGCAACTAATAGCTCTACAATACAGTCAACAATACAAAGTCCGTAAAGTATCCACACACCCACGCACACGCACATACGTCTCTGCAAGCATTATAGTATGGCAAGAAGCAATATAATGTACCAACCAATGCACTAAAACTGTTCCCTGTGTTTCCATGGCTGCGTCGATGAAGGTCTCACACTTTCCATAGTGATTGAGCAAAGACTCTTCATTATCATCATACATCTCCGTGGTCAGGTAGGTGAAATCCTACACATCACCAGGAGTGCATGAATCACAAGGTGTGGTACGCAATTAGTAACTTGCAGAAATGACTATTGTGTGGTAGTTAACACCTAGATAATTAATTATTGTACTCTAATAATTAATAATCAGGTGACGTAGGCGTAAGTGCTTAGAAGCACTAACACCTGTTATCAATTGTTATGCTTAACAGCTGGCCAAGCACTGAATAAAGGGCTGTGAGTTTTACTGGACTTATTCCAAAAAGTACAACGAGTACAACACACACACTATAAGACTCCCACACACCACACGCCATCATGCCAAGTAACCCAAGTAACCAGTAACCATAGAGCTTCCCAGGATACAGGAAGATGACTTACATGCAGTGATAGAGATAACAGACCACAGACCACATAATAGGACAACAACCATGGCAACAATTCCTATTACAGACCCATTAGCCACAAACACATGCATCATCCCTGATGACATAAAATGACAGCAAATGACTGAATGGGACCATTGTGCAACATTTCAAGTATAAAAGAGTAGCTCATGTGAAGAAGATATTCTGAACAACTCAGCAAGCAAAACAGAAGAGACATCGACGCGAAGAAGACACGATATATTGAAAGAAGGAACTGAGAATTAAGCTTTCAAAATGGCGTTGAAAATTTTGGTGGCGTCTTTTCTACTGCTGGTTTTACAGGTACAAAAATTTGCTAACGATGCATGTTAACAAATACATGCAGTATCTATCTTCTGCTACTAACACTCTGAAAACAGTCAACTATAACTTCCACCATAATTTTTGTTTTGCAAACAGAGTGAGGCCCTCCCTGTTGCTAACCTGAGAGCAAAGAAACAAGCGGCCAGAGCATGGACAATTGGAGCATGGTCCGAGGTAAGACAGTGACTATATTATTTATTACAAGCCATTTATTATATGTAGCTAAATTAACACTAAAATTATCCATGTGTCATACATGTATAGAAGTGTTAGTTCATAACAGCAAGGGAGAGCTATCACAGTACATTTATGCTTATTAACTGTACATGTGTATGATGTTTCTCGTATGCAGTGTACTGCAACTTGTGGCACTGGACTGCGAACTAGATCAGTGCGGTGTCTGGATGAGGATCTGGTGATTGCCTCAGATTGTGACAACCAGATGAGACCTGTACCCTACGAATTCTGTGCACAAATAGACTGCACCACTAATGGTAAGCAATTACAATGCTAAAAGAAATAAGACTAAAGAATATACTACTTATAGCACCTCTGAGAAGAAACCAAGCTAACTACAATAAACTAGTATGATTATATATGTATATACTACAGTGACAACAAGCTGGCTGCTATACTAATAGTGACTCTCCCTACAGCTCCAACACCTAACTCTCTTCCTGCTGATGGAGACTATCAATGGGTGAATGGAGACGGAACCTCTATCATGCTTAACTTTGAAGACCAGGGAAACGGTGTGTACGTTGTCATGCAGAATACCACAGAGAGTGACCAGACAAGGACGACCTTCACAGAAACCGTTACTGCATCGCCTACATCGACACAAAGACAAAGCTCTTTTTCAGTATCGAGTCGAGATAATGACATCACTACACGACAGAGTACAGGCGGAGACAACATACTTGTTGCCAACGGTGAAGATGTATTGATTGTCGATAACATACAGCAACAAAGTGTAGAGGGAATAGACTACACAGGAGGAACCATTACCCTTCCAGATGGAACTGTAGTCGCTAATAATGTGAACACACTCACATATTTCGATGGATTCCGATTCTACGAGTTTACTAGCGATACGATAAACGACCTTCCGGGGCCAGGCATGCTATACTACAATCCCACAACAGGAACTGCTCTTTACTCCATAAACGGGGTATTTAACTCACAACTCGACTCTTTCATTAGTAGCATAACTCCTCCTACTCAACCTGAGGAGGTCACCCCCACCACAGCCCCCCAATCCACCACTCGAGAGCTGGTCACAGAAGATCAGGTACTCATGACTACTACTGAGACAGTAACTGTGGCAACTGAGCCCGAAGCTACTACAGCAGAGCCTGAAGCTACTACAGCAGAGCCTGAAGCTACTACAGCAGAGCCTGAAGCTACTACAGCTGAGCCCGAAGGTACTACAGCAGAGCCTGAAGGTACTACAGCAGAGCCTATAACCACGGAAGAGAGCAGTAAAAGTAGGAGCAGGAGTAAGACATCAAAGGAAGAGTCAAAGGACGATAGTGAATGCACTAAGAAGAGGTGCAAGAGCGGTAAAGGAAGCAAGGGGCAGAGGGAAGAAGATGATGAGAGCAGCTCTAGCAGCAGCTCTAGTGAAGGTTCTGAAAGTTCGAGCAGCTCCAGTGAAGGTTCTGAAAGTTCAAGCAACTCCAGTGAAAGTTCTGAAAGTTCCAGCAGCTCCAGTGAAAGTTCTGAAAGTTCCAGCAGCTCCAGTGAAAGTTCTGAAAGTTCCAGCAGCTCCAGTGAAAGTTCTGAAAGTTCCAGCAGCTCCAGTGAAAGTTCTGAAAGTTCCAGCAGCTCCAGTGAAAGTTCCAGCAGCTCCAGTGAAAGTTCTGAAAGTTCGAGCAGCAGTTCTAATGAGCAAGCAGAAGATGAAGCAGAAGATGAAGGGGATCAGAGCAAAAAATCCAAGAAGAGAAAGGGGTAGTGTCACCGAATCAAAATCAATCAAAATCTAGTATCTAGCTAAGAACCCAAACTCAGCAGAAACTATTAGCTAGCTCTCATGACAGTTGGTTGTTAAATTGTACTGCTCTTAGATGTATATAATCTGTTACAATTCACTAGAGTACAGAGGGAGGGGTGGTGCAGCAACAGACCGCTAGGTTACTACTTTAGCTATAATCTCTAAGTGTATGCTTACTTCAGAGAAACTATTAGGCACTCCATAAGCCACATTGAGGACATGCGTGACTCCTAGTTCCTTGAGCTTCTCCTTGTCATGTGCTACATCTTGTGAGCTAACGAGCAGTCTCTCCATCGCCACGCCAACGTTCATATCTGCAGAGTAGTCAGGACAGTAGCCGAGGGTAACTGGTGCATCGCTCACTTCCTCTAGAACTGTTTCACTGCCATTTTAATCGTGCTTTGCACGGAACTGTAACAAAAAATAAGCAAGTTCAGTACTATAAACAAGATACACCATTGGTAAATACATTAATTAACAGTCTGACTGTAAGGATGTTAATATTAGCATCATGCAAAAGAGGCCCAAAATACTTGAAAATGTGGTGGCGAGTATTAAAATATGCAGAACTTCACAGGAACCATTATCATGACTCTGATGCACTCGATTCTCGTACATCGTATTGAACAGTTTAGTTTAACAGATCCTCAAGATAGCTCCTACCTTTCTTCCTTCAATGGTGGTGATTTCTGTCTGCACATTTTTCAAGGATTTTGAGCTGAAGCCTCTGATTTGAGACAACATGTCATGTCCTGATCTTGTAGCCATCTTTGCATGTACATGTAGGAGGTCTGAGCCACTCCCACTCCTATTTCTAGCTTGCAATCTGCGCATGCGCAATAATAAGGGTGTCAAATGACAAATTATTACAAAGAACATGATCTATTGCTTGTTCAGAGTGAAAACTTAATAGTAATACAAGATAGCTCATTGCTGTCACTATCTACAGCCTGTATGGTCCCTGTGTATTGTCCCTGCATGATGAATATAATGCAATATAATTGCAGTTCACTTTCACAGATTTGTGGCTATAGATACTTACAGAGAGAGCAAAATCCGGGAAAGTATCTTCGAGATAGTTTTCATGCACTCCCATAGTCAATGGACAACTATCCCCACTCTCAACTGCCAAGTCACAGAGGTTGAGGGTCTCTTTAAGCACTGGTATGTAGCCAAGGTACTTTATGTTCACGAGTATGTTTCCATCGGTAACCTCTTTATCTGTTTGTGATTGATTGTAAGCATGTTGCTGTGAAGTCAGTACTGCACCATGGTAACTCACAGAATTGGATTTTTGTTGTTATTTTGAAGGAAGCACCTGTCTGCGGTGGATCTGGGTTGAAACTCACTGACAAGACTTCTGCCAAATCATTTGATTTGCCTATACAATTGATTAAAAAGTCATTTCACTATAATTAATTTTATTATTAAAATATAGGTATGCAATGCTTACTGCAGTCTTCCCAGTAGATTCCACTCCTTACTCTCCTTTGTTGGTGAGCATTTGAATTGATGAAAGGATTTTCCTTTTGATCCATTTTATCTTGCAGCTTTGCTAGTAAATTCAGCAAGCTGACATCGGACTGTTCCTTGCTGAGATGGAATCCATGCTTACTGGCTTGGCAAATGGTAGCTAAGGCAAAGATGAACACTACTGCACTCCTCATATTTTCCGATGCAGATTCTCTCAATGTCTGTTGAATAACTATAAAAAGTGCTCCTTTTAACCATCTTAAGTAGATATTTAAGCAGCTGTCACGATGTATCACACCACGTGCTCACATTGATCATCACAGGTACCTATATTAAGTATCGTGTCTTTTCACCTTGTACCTGCATTGTACCGGCACTATGGTTTCGTGCAGAAATCAGTTGCCAATGAAGTAATACTATGCAAGTAACAGCAGGTGCGATGTGTATATCGACAGAAGCACATGATATGCCGTGCTTTGTATAACTGAATCATTATAATCATAATGTGTGAATCCAAAACAAAACCTTATACACACTTAGATCAGTAAACCAATATGCACTTCCCAAAAACACATTGAAAGTAAACACAGTTTCAATGTTTATGAAACTTAGCTCACCTATATATAGCTATGTATGAACTTAATGATTAGGTGCATGAAACTACATCGCAAAGACGAAGTATAGTGTTACAAGCTTCATCATGATCGTAAAGGTGCTGATTGGAATTCTTTGGCTCTACCTCAGTGTAGTTGCTGCCCAACAAAATGTCCCTTACAACAATTGCGGTAAGTGCACTAATTGTATACAAGCTTAACTCACTGTTGTTTGCCATAAAAAATTATGTGTTGATTTTTTGCTCTTATTTCATAGGAGATAGCAACACTATTTTCTCAGTGGAGGACTTCAGTGTGACACCCCTGCCTCCCCAGATTGGGAGAGATGTCACCCTAACTGCAAACATCAATTCAGGTGCATGCAATTGTGTGTACTGGTATAATAAGATAGCTATATAGCACTGTTTGCGAAGATGTCATGATGTGTATAGTATAATTATCATATAATTTTATACTCTGGTTTGCATGCAGCTGATGTAGTGACTGGGGGTACAGTGACAGTGGAGGTCAGAGGGATGGGACCTCTCGCTTTCATTAGTGAAAAGAAGAGCCTTGATCTCTGTCGTAACAGTCCAAATGGCTGCCCTATTCCAAAGGGCAAGACAAGTCTACGCGTGACAAGGAAAATACCAAACTTTGTCCCTAAAGTGAGTTTACAATAGTTTGCACATAACTTATATCTATTCGGCATGTCACATAATTGGGACAGCCCTATAAGCTACATTACAACTATCTCTCTCTTATATACACACCTCCACACTGCCCACACACATCACACACGCCCCCATATATGCAGGGAACATATGAAATAAAGATCACTGCAAAGGACAACAGAGGCAGAGAGCTGATTTGTGGCAGTGTTAACATGACATTCCAGAGGTCTGCCTTATCCAGACTGCTGCGTTATTTAAGATTCTGACAAGTCGTCACTTAACATTGCAACTGAAACTGAAACTGAAACTGTTTATTACAAACTGAAACAATAATTATTGTAATCATCGTGTCATATAAGCTCCATAGGGAATATATAATAAATTATGACACTAAAGACGTAATTAACAACAGCTGTATTGTACCTAAACATGCACGCGTTCAGTTACAAATTAAGTTCATGCTTTCTCTTGCTTTCCGACTCTCTTTGCTTTCTGGGAGGCTGTTTTCTGAGAGGAGTTGCTGTACTTATGCTTGTCACGCCTAATGGGGGAGGAATAATACAATCATGTTAATGGCTCTATTCAAGGCAGAGCTCATAATACAATACACGGCCATTTACATAATTTTAATTTTGGCTGAGTCTATATTACACAGGTTGTACAATTAGTACCGCACCTACACACACACTTAGTAACACTTAGTAACAGTACAGTATAATCTTGTACACATTTTGTTATTTCCCTATACATGGTACAAATTAATATATAGTGCGCTAATGATCAGTAGCAGTAAGACAATTCATGTTTGTACCTGTTCATCTTTGCGGTGCTTCGACAGCCCTTCCCTCCCTCCCAGTACGCAGTGCGGTTGGATGAAGTCATGTCAGATCCACAACCAGAACAAGGCTTGCTCGAAGAATATACCTGTATAATTATAATTATATAGAGGGGCCTAATATCAACTGTATTGTTATAGCCAGTAACACGTACGAACATACGCAATCAGCACTAGAATTAAGACAATTGCACCCATTATTATGCATGCATTATACAGTGTACAGTGTAGCATATAATTTATATAGGAGGTATATATAGTCTACTACAATATTTCCCTATAGGCTTCTATGTAAGTACAGTAATCATTTTAGAAGCTCTATTATATAAGCATGAGCATACTTAATACCAGCTGTATAATGCACGGGTAGGTAGCCATTAGTCCCTAGCTGGCCTGGTTAGTAGCAGCTATAGGCCCGCTGTTGGTGGCCACCATTACTCACTTGTTCCAGTGAGCAGAGTCCGCATATCATCCTCTTGGCCCTCTCCATTATATGAGACTCACTCAGATCATGACACACGTCGCACGGGTACACCTTACCACAACACGGGAACCTGCAGATGGAGGCAACAAACAATGAGATAAAGAACTATTACTTTAGCAGCTATATAAACGGAAAGTACTATAGAATTGTGGCTCTGTAACTGGAGTTCTGATGGTCCAAATTCAACGATTTTCTGATTTTCTGAAAACTTAGAAGCTAGGAGCTCTTTCACATAGTATTCTCATTTTACCATGGCCCACGGTATTTGTAAGCTTTCAAATTAATATGATTGAACCAATGGAACAAAAGTTATGGCCGTTCAAAGATGCTTCATTTAACGCGAGCTAATGGGGGGAGAGTTAATTCTGATAGGTTTCTTCATCCATTATAACGAGGCTCACCTGAGCCAGCGATGACTCTTCTTGTAGTGGGCACAAGTGCCACTGTCTGGTAAAGGGTGGCCTAACTTGAAGACTGGATCTTTACTACGAGCTGCCTTTACCACACGAGTCACTGCAGCCTCTCCAGATACCTGGACACAAACACACACACACATTGATAACAACTATACAGATTATCAAACTAATAATTATAATTTATGGGCCGCGACTCAAATAATTATACCTATAATTATGCTATTAAAAACACACATGGTATTATATAATTATAATTATAATTGTACATATTAGGTACATTTATGGGGACGGACTGGTGCTTGATGAATCGGCACTGTTCAGCTGCTATGCTTAATTTGCTGTGACACTTGCGACACCAAAAGTCTTTGGCCTGTCCGTACAGCATACTCTTTGTCTGGTTGTCATGGCCACAGTCCAGGCACACTATACTCAGTGCACAGTCCAACAGGACGAGGTCCACCACAGAGCAGCTGCATTTAATTATAGGGATAACATTACATTAACATTGCATCATATAGTTAGTTACCATGAAAACAGGATATCAAAGTAATACGTCTGTATATAAAATGTACACAAGCATGTAGGAGGATATGTAGCGGTTACATTAGATTTCTACAATTTTATTGGCTAACTAGTGCTAGCAACATGACAGCATCATTTATATCCTCAAGCAATCTATAATATCATGCTAGCTAGCCAGTGCTTACTCGACCATGTCCATATAGCCGAGGGTGGGAGAGGAGGCATGTACCAGTGTGGGGTGATACACTAGAGTGAACACACACTGACATCTCGAGCAACTGCCATTCACAGCACTGTACAGAATCAATACTAAATCAATATTCAAATATTCGTGTACAACGATGCTAATTATATGCCTCAGGGCCTGTTTTGTTTCACTCAAAGTGTTATTGGAAGAGGTGCTTAAAGGAATGCACTACAGACATGACATTGTCACATGACATTGCCTGTATAACTGTATAACTAATGATTGCATGCTACCTTTCAGACTTTCCGTTGACGTCTTCCTGATGTTTACACCGCCCACACGCCACGACGATCTTGGGGGTGGTGAAGGTAACTGTGGCAACACTCTGACTCAGACTCAATCCAACCAATCGGATTTCAGTGCCAGCTTTAATAGGAACCGTAGTCACGGCACTTGTAATCACTTCTTCCTCGTCCGAAACATCTTCTCCTTCTTGTGTACCTTCCGAGAGCAATTCACAATCTTCAATATCGATATTTTGTGGCTCTTTGAGAGGAGAAATAAATTCTTTTAAAATGGCCATAATATTTCTTTCCAGCCAACGAAGGAATGGTCTAAACATGAGCGTGCCTGACTGGAACCCTTCAGTGGTCAGGTGATACTGCAGACGATGGTTGATGTGCTCCAGTGCTTCGTGAGCGATTGACTTGTGATTGGAGATGCGAGCAACGAGTGGTGCTAGCGGGTAGTCCCCGGGAAAACTGGCCTCAAATGTCAGCGAATTAAAACTGAAGTCCTGTGTAGGGAGAACAAAATTAACACAATAACGCATAAAAATGTCACTTGCTTTGCTGTACATACCCATTCCGGATGTGCCGGCTGATAGGAGAAGCCGTACACAGTCCGTTCTCTACCTTTCTCTAGTAACACACAATCAGGGAAACGCACCTCCAGCTGTTGCAGCTCAACCTAGACACAGTACAATAGTACTTAGAAATTAAAACTGTACAACTATCTGCAAATAAATAAATTCTTTGGGAATACAGCATAGCTGATAAACGCAAAGAGAGGCAAATGCTGGGCTGTATGTTATACTTAAAGAGACACAGACACAGACACATACAACCACTCACCTCTCTCAGTTCAGGGGCTGATGATTTGGTGGCCTTCTTGGGTCTGGGTCTCTGCACTGGGGGTCTAGTGAGGGAGGGAGCGAGGAAGGACCCTAGACTGAGCTCGGAAGGTCCTCTGCTTCTACAGTCCTGAGAATATGAAGACAATGGCTTGGACTGCAGTTCATCCAAATGAGATGTGTGCTTTTGCTTTTCTTTCAAAATTGGGGCTTCTTTTGTCACGTGCAATTCTTCTAAAGTAGACAATATTTTCGCATCTTGTGATTGCAATGGAGTAGGTTTTAAGGGAGGGTGGCCAGAGTGTTGCCGTGGTTTCCTGGGACGTGGTCGTCTCTTCTGTCTTTGTGGGGGGTCATCATGGGAGTGTGGTCTTGCTGGTGAGGGGCCACACCCACTAGACGTGGGTTCGTTGAAATTACTGTGTGTCAAAATTGGAGTATCTGATTGGTTGTCGTCGATGACGTCATGTCGGAAATGACACCGAACGTCAAACGGACAAACTTGCTTAGCACGAATATACTTGCATAGTTTACGATTAAAAACTCGACTGTTTCCACTGGAAGAAATTTTAACGGTACTCTTAGAGTGAGAGTAAGAGCGCGTGTCAGTTGTGGAGATGTCGCTTTTATCTGGAGGAATTTTTATGTCTTGAGTTAATTCCCCAGCCAGTGTAAAGTTTCACAATTGTCTTGATTCAATGTAGTCGCTCCTAACCTGCTCCAATGAAGAATGGGGACTTCTTTTATAACAATCTCCAGTCTGTGTGGTATGTGTGTAGACTTTCAGCACGTTGTGCAATAGCTAGCTCTGGTGCAATAGCTCAGGGAAGGGGGAGGGGCTGCTAAACCATAACATTGGTGACGTATTGGAGTAGTCTCGCAAGCCAGACCCAAAATAGGTTTTCTCTCCCCTCCCCTTCCAATGAAACGTCTGGCTTGCGAGACTAGTATTGGACATCAAAGAGAGTCATGCCAGTGGTGATAAAGTTCTGTACCAGCGTGCCTGGAGGCGACCCTGAGAGCAGGCCATGCACCATTGTAGGGAAGAGGCCTAACCTGAACAAAGTACCCTTCACTGATGTTGAACCATTCTTTGGAAACAGAGTATCCGATAAAGTACGTATAATTATTATTGTCATGGCGTCCGATATACAGAGCCTCTTTTGTATACATAATTATAATTAAAGTATCGCAATCCAATCCTGTAGGTATTCGGTATTCGGTCATAATAATAATAATCACGTGTCATTTTGCTAAGGGGCAAACCCTCTCTCGTTAATTAGTAATGTGTTTTAGTGACGTGTACTGGTTGTAGGCATGGAAGGCAGCTGTATCCAGCCTCAGTACTACTAACATCAGCTCATGTGGTCTCTGGCTCAACAAGGCCACTGTGGGGGGTATACCCACTGAAGTAAGTCGTCACAATACCCCCTCCCGAGCCCACGCCCTCACCAAGGTGGTCCGGACCGAGGCTAAGAGCGGAGAGAACGTAGCCATCATTGTAAGCACATGTCAATCTATCTACCTCTGCCTCTGTTTGGGTTAAAATGTGTTTTTCAGGCTTTGTTAATTATCGTTATCATTAATTTGTAGATTAGTTTAGTGTATGTACTCACTTTAATTGTTACCCCACCCCTCAATAGGTTGTGTGTGAGCGTGCTGAGATGCTTGCCTCAGGCTGTGCTGTGGTGAGGGGTTTCCCCACTTACACCATGAAGACCAACGCCACTAAAACCACACAGGTGAAGAAACTATCCCATTATGTGTTTTGATGGTCCGACTATTTACAGAGCTTCTAGAATACCACTGTTCTAATTAAGCAGGGAAAGAAAGATGCCATGTGATAGGCCTTGTCTAGAGCTACAGAATGCATCTCTTAGTTTTGATATTGATTGCTTTTTAGTGAAGTTATGGCCTCCTGAAAGAATTGATAGTTCAGTTATCAACATACTAAAACGAGTGTATTAATTCATTTCTTTTGTGTAGACTGTGAGTGTGGGGTTCATTCTTGTGGGGGAGGGGAATTCCCCTGTTACCGAGGACGATGTCAAGTGTTTGGATGCGTTGGCGACGGGTGTACGACTGGCACAGGATATTGTGGACAGACCTTGCAACTACATGCACACTGACAACTTCCTGGATGTGAGGAATCTCCCTCTAGCTAGGATTGACATTATCATAATTAGCTGGTGTGTTCCTGCAGGTGATTCGTGAGGTGGGTAAGAGTGTTGGTATAGAGCCGATGATCATCCAAGGAGAGGAGTTGGACAAGCAAGGATTTGGAGGTACCTAGATACAGCAGTGTAGCCATGCAGCCATTGTAGTGTAGCCATGCAGCCATTGTAGTGTGTACAAGTGAGTACTGTAGTGTTTGTGAAATGCTATATAGAGCGAACCTAAACTTTACTGTAGCACCAGATATTCACTTTTTAGAGGGTCAATTTTAACAAGTGCTGTGGCTGGAGAGTATTCATTTTCTCTTGACGTTTACAAGTGGTGTCCATCATAACTATGACTGCTTCCACAGGCATCTATGGTGTTGGTAAGGCAGCCGTACACAAGCCAGCTCTGGCCGTGCTAAGCCACACCCCTCCTGGTGCCATAGAAACCATCTGCTGGGCAGGCAAAGGCATTGTGTACGACACTGGTGGTCTCTCCATCAAAACAAAGGTCCCCCATTATCCTCCATTTTCTTCCCTTTCTTCCCCAGTTAGATAGTTAGTATTCAGAGAGGGGTTTTTGTGTACGTTCAACAATCAGCATGTACCCCCCATCCTCTAGACTGGCATGCCGGGCATGAAGAGGGACTGTGGAGGAGCTGCTGGTATCCTGGGAGCATTCCTAGTGGCTATCAAGATGGTGAGTGAGCGATTGTAATCAATACCAAGTTACTATAGAGATCCTGCTGAACACCATTTCCAAGAAAGTGCTCATTTTGATAGAACATTACTAATGCTGCAAAATTCTAGTTATTACATTAGTCTATAATTGTAGTCAGGCCCTTAGCAACCTGTCTTAGCAACCTGTCTTAGCAACCTGTCTTAGCAGGCCACCTCTTTATTACAGCCACTGTTGGTCTGCCCAGAGGCCACCACAGTGTTTGTACTAATAATAAAGTGTCTCCTATATACAGGGGTTCAAGGAGAACCTGCACGCTGTGTTCTGTTTAGCTGAGAACTCAGTTGCCTCCAACGCCACTCGCCCCGATGACATCCACACCCTCTACTCTGGGAAGACGGTTGAGATCAACAACACTGATGCTGAGGGACGACTTGTGCTGGGGGATGGGGTGGCCTACGCCAGGAAAGTGCTCAAGGCAGACTGGATACTGGACATGGCAACTCTCACTGGAGCTCAGGTGAGGGGGGCTGTAGCCTTTGCGAAATTAGGAGGCAACGTACTTTAACTGTCGAGTAAAGATGATCTAATTTCACAACTAAAATGTGCAGTTAATAGTGTTTAGGCTATAAGAGTTGTTTCACTAAGCTAAAAATTTCTTCTAGAATTACAGTGCTTGACCTATCTCTTTGCATGCCCGAACTTGTGTTGGTCAATTCCAATTAATAGAAGTGTGATATATTCCTCAGGGCATATCTACAGGGCAGTATCATGCTGGGGTAGTGACCAACCACGAGGCTAGCCAGGTGGCACTGCAGGAGGCGGGGCGTACGAGTGGAGACCTCACCTTCCCTCTACCCTACTCACCAGAGCTACACTTCAGTGAATTCAGGAGTGTAGTGGCTGATATGAAGAACTCAGTTGCTGTAAGTGTGTGTAATGAAGGGGATCTATATAGCGTTAAATAGAGCATCTTTGAACGGCCATAACTTTAGTTCCGTTGCTCCAATAACGTTGATTTTCTGATTTTCTGAAAGCTTAGAAAAAGAGCTTTCAAATGGTGTCATCAAAGTTCATATTCGAAAGATAAAAGTATTTGCCAATTTAGCTGTACCATGGATTATAGCCCATGGTCCAAGGCCGAAAAATGACAAATTAGGGCCCCGACGAAATTTTGGATTTTAACGCATCATTTGCAAGGGTCTGTTTCTAAGCTTTCAGTAAAATTTTTGACATTGGATCAACGGTACTGAAGTTATGGCATAGATTTGGACCATCAGAACTCAGACCATCAGAACTCCCTCAGTTACAGAGCCAACTCTAATACTTAATAATCCACTCCCCTTTGTTGCAGGATCGGTCCAATGCACAGAGCTCTTGTGCTGGCCTCTTTATAGGAGCTCATCTCGGGTTTGACTATTCTGGTGTGTGGATCCACATTGACATGGCCTCCCCCGCCTACACAGTGAGTCTTATCAACATATCGATCTCTACCCCACTGCAGCTGTGTATATACATGTAGTGAGCAACCCGCACTGTTATGTTTGCAATGTATACATGCCTGAGCCTTGTTATCGAATTGGAATTTATCCCAATTGATGGTCTCAGTATATACTACATTACTTGTATTCAATTAGCTGTGTTTTGTTGCACAGGGAGAGAGGGCTACTGGCTACGGTGTGGCACTACTGACCACTCTCTATGGTGACCGAACCTTGAACCCACTGCTCAGAGCAGCTGCTCCTAATGTGAAGAGATCGTGAACATTAACATTGACATGAACTGACTAATCATTGGGTACATATTACTAGAGGGCGTCTTTGAATCGAATTTGCGATATATGTATGACCCTTTTCTTTGGTTTGTAATTATGACATTTATAGTTAACGCTCTTTGCCTATTAATTTTATACAAACCAGAGGAAAGAAGATGTCCATTTTTACCAAAGCTAGCTACCCTCTTCGCTCACTGATCCGTCCCACACGCTCAAGACTGCTGAATATATCCCAGAGCAAGCAAGCAAGCGCCCTATCACTCAACCCTCTGAAATGGTTCAAGAGAAACCCTGAGAGCCAACCTCCACCAGAGACAGCAGTTGAAGTAGTGGCCTCTCAGACCCAGTCAGAAGTGGACTCATATGAAGATGACGACGTCCTGAGGAACATTGATGATCATACGAACAAGTTTATTCCTGTTACAAGGGGCACGTTACTCAAGACGCTGGTCATGGAGAAGAACATGTTCACTGCCAAGGAGAGGCAGTCTATGGAGGACTTAGCAGCTGCACTGGATTCATACTACTCACACAAGTTCTACGGTATCCTTGAAGAATCCAAGGTAACCTGTTTAGTAGTTTAACCACGCCTACTAATAATGTCTATTATTGTATTGCACATTTTTACATAGGTACAGTACTTTTCAAGTAGGTTGAATATCATTCCCAGTTGAATGTTGAAGTGAGTACTCACACCACTAAACCACAAAGCTGATACAACTGTAGGTGGCTGTCACAGCCTGTCAGTGTGATGATGCCCATGCATGATAATACACAGCACTGACTACATGTGTGGGTGTTCATCTAGATACATATTCAAATGACTTGAGGTGCAGAGTGTTGCTACACTACTTAAGCAAACCAAGTAAGAGAATTAATGTACATCAGCAAAAGTACTGTAAAAGAATAGAGCATTTGTTCGGGAGAAGTGGAGATGTCGAGCCAAAGTAGCAAAGGCATGGTCCTCATCCTATGTTGAATCCGTAACAGTGCTACAGATACTCTTTGAAAATCTAGTCACTTACTTAGGAGAAGTTCAAGCAAAGATACACATACATTTGTACATAATTATGAAGCTTGTGGGTAGATCATAATCATGATCAGCTTTGTTTTGTGGTTTAGTGGTGTGAGTACTCACTTCAACATTCAACTTTGAATGATTCAACCTACTTGAATAGTACTGTACATATAAAGCATGGAGTTTTACACCCACACACCCACTCACCCGCCCCCTCCACACACACACACTCACATGACAGCTTCTCTACGACAGCCTGGACCCGGACAAGGACACATTGCAGACGAGAGATTTATCCAAGAAAGACGTGCTGGATCAAGAATACTGGCTTCTGGAGAAAGTTGATAAACTACTCGAAAAGGCCAACTTTTACCAAATCCCTCGTTATAGATTTGCCGAACTCTTGAAGGAGCACGATTCTGGAGGTGTGGCAGTTTCAGTGAACCCTGACAATTACGATATGCTCAAAATCTGGACAAGGGGAATAGAAAGCAGAAAACAATCAAATTGGGAACGTTTCAAATCCTATTTCAACGTTTTCGTCGATAGTAGAAAGGACCCGCATATCGCAGACCCAGAGTACTCCGTATATAGCCGCGTGTTTGTGGCTGTTCGATCTCGCTCTTCAAAGAAGCTTCATCTCAAGGTTTTCAAAGAGGTCCCTTGCAACAAACTAGAGCACTTGCTACCTGATGGCAAAATTAAAATGTCAAAATTCGACAAGCAATTTCTCACCTGGTCTGGGGTCATTGGTGGGTGTGTGCTAGCATCTCGGTCTGTACCTGTACTTGCTGATCTTAAGGTGCAGTGGACCTTCATTGGTGTTGGACTGGCGGGATTAATTGGAGCTAGAGCGTGGATAGGCTACAAGAACAAACGAAATCAGTATCTGGCAAACTTGGCCTCTACTCTGTACTACAGCACTGTAGCTAACAATCGCGGTGTACTGACGTTATTGACGGATCGAGCACAAGATGAAGAGTTTAAAGAAGCTCTATTGGCTTATGCATTTTTGCTCAGCCCAGAGAATCGCCGGGGGATACCAGGCGCAGAGCACACGTCGGCACCACCTGTACTCGACACTCCCGAGTCTCTTAGGTCAAGAATAGAAGAGTGGCTCTCAAAACGATTCTCTTTTCATAATATTCAATTCGATATCGACGATGCTGTGTTTAAACTGGACAATATGGGACTGTTATTGAGACAGGGACGAGATAAATTAGCCGTGAGGGACTTAGAGGAAGCCCTCACAATACTGCCACAGCCGAGAGGGGAATGGACGGCAGTGACTGCTTTTAGAGATTCAGAGAGCTCAGATGAACTTGTTAACTTCGAAGACAATTTGAAAAAAGTAGTGAAAATAGGTTGGAGGTAGCTCTAGCCAGTTTTAGTTTGTATAATTATTTTGTGCTCGTAATTAGATTGTGACTTTGTTGACATTATTAATGAGCTAGTAATTATTTACTTCCTGAATTAATTACCATTACCTAATAAGGAGTTCACTTATAATAATGTAAACTACTTGAGGTCGTGAGTTCGAACCTCGTATGGGGGGATTATGCAAGTATATATTTTCATTCTACACACCCTATTAATTTCAAGGCGTTATCTATAATTATTTGTCTATGCAAACCTCAAGAGTACTAATTTTCCATTTTATATATAATTTATGTCACATAATTGTGACAGGGCCTAGGAAAACAACCCTTATGGAGCAAACTAATTAATTGTATTTTATTGCTTAATTAAATAAAGCAGTGCTTAAGCTTCAAATCGATTACAATATCACTCACTTTGCACCTTCCTACCCCAAAATATTTTCGGGTGAAAGGGGGACAGTATTGACCTACCGTTTTGAGAAACTAATGTTCCAAGTTCTATCCGCATACAAGAACAGCATGAAAAAATTCAATGGCTGCCTTGTAACGGCTATACAAAAAAATGTTCTGATAAAAATTTTTTTTTAAGTTAGAGGAGATATTGAAGTTACTTCTTATGAAAGAAAACCAAAATCCTTAAATATTTTACTTTGTAGCGTAAATCACTTATAATAATGTAAACTACTTGAGGTCGTGAATTGGAACCTCGTATGGGGGGATTTATGCAAGTACACACTTTCATTCTACACACCCTATTAATTTCAAGGCGTTATCTATAATTATTTGTTTATGTAAACCTCAAGAGTACTAATTTTCCATTATTTATGTCACATAATTATATGAATGGTGTATCAAATGTTTGTTTCAAAGCACAAAACAAAGTATTAAAGTATTAACATCAGTAAAAACAACACAAAACTAGCCAAAAATCTATCACAAAAAGTATTCAATTTCCTTTAGTGTACAGTGTATTCTAGGCTAGCTATAAAACTCCAACAAACAAAGAAAATAATGGTGAAAAAATATTTATTAAAACCCTAACACATACATTAAGTGCACGTTCGTTTGTTCAGTGATGATGTTTGAGTTCAAGCCTGTGATTCCAGGCCCGAGGATAGTACATGTAATACTGGTAAGTCCGTTTGTGTCGTTAATTGATAAATCTTTCGAGTTAGCTTGCCCCCCTCCTCCCCCCTCCCCCCCGTCTGGTCACTGGTTAGAGAGAGCCTGTGCAGTGTAGGAGAAACCCTTCACAAGAGGGTAAGATATGTACAGCATTTAGTTTGGGTATTATTTTACACATAGAGGTTACGTGAAACTAAAGATATAATAATAGTGTGCTTGCATGGGGAAGATGGCAACACTTAACAGTTACTGATATAATTATGAATGTGCTTGAAGTAAAAAGTCTAGGAATGAAGCTAATATAAGAACAGTACATGCGTATATATTGTACGCTAGGGATTCACTCACTGTGGCTTGTTGTAGTGGAGGGGGTGAGGAGAGATGGTGCTGCTCCTGCCACCTGCGCTGATTCTCCTCAAACATTCTCACTCTTTCTTGTGTCTCCTTCATCACAGCACGCATAATCTCATCCTCAACCTGAACAGTGGTACGTGGATATCACATGATATGCAGTACAATCATGCACACAAACTCAGAGAGCGGGTAATGATCGACCATGATTGTTGTTAAAAACGATCGATGCCAAAAGTTCAAGTCTAAAATTAATGGCTGCCGTCTGCAGAGCCTTGCAGCTCTCTTCTCACTCTTACAGCTACCAATAGCTAGCGTTCTAGTGCAGAGCTAACTACTAAGTAGAGTAGTAACACTCAGTAAACAAGTTTGGCTACGTGCTCTTCTGAAAAGGCTGCAATGGCATTCCAAGTAAGCAAAACTAGGTATAACTCGAGAAGGAAGCATTATTTTGCAAATCCACGAATTAAACATTAATGGTACCCATATCACCATACCTTCCCTTCACACACACACACACCCATTAATTTTAAACCTACATCTATCGTCTAAGAAAAGTTGACAGGTTTCCTAGGAAGTGCCAATAATTATAATTATTACTGTCTAAGCGTTGAATGCAATTAAAAGTCATAAAACCAACGACAGCTGTAATGCAACGTACCAGCTGTTCAGATAAAAGGGCCTTCTCGTACACATGGTAATGGCTACAAGCATTAACTTCAAGTGACATAACTTTTTTCATCATAAATATTATTACTTTTAACTCTAACTTCTCAGTAGTTTTGTGGCTGAAGCTACCAGTGTAGGGTTTCCATTGGGGAATGCTGTGGTTATGTACCAGACTACTACAAAACTAACAAACTTTCACCCAAGCTCAAGAAGAGAGTAGTTACTTTATGATAATTAATTTGACACTGCCACTACCATAAAAAATTAAAAAAAATTCACCAATAAGACACAAACAGCCAAAAAGAGCAATAGAAAGTACCGGGGTAACTCAAGAGTCAAAGCCACAGACATCAGTCACACGTGTGAAGCACATTACTAACACTATTGACACCGAGGGAAATCTCTAGTCCTAATAGGGACAGGGACGTGTGTCTGTGTGCTAAACATGGCTAGGCACCCCCGACGATTTTATGGGCTCCAGTATAGTATAGCAACAGTAGAAGTGCAAGTGTACAGATAAAACCATACACACACGATCTGATAACAAACTACCATTCAGGGTCTAAACATGACGAAAAGGTTTGTCTTCTACTAAAGATGCCATATCATCATAAAAAAAATTGGCTGCAAATAATTATACAAGTCAACTCCACATTTATTGTTTACAAGGAGTAATTATGGCCACGAGGTCACCAAACTCTCTTTGATGCTAACCAGTCATCCGTGACAGTTTCCACACCACCACTAGAAACAAAGCCATTTCAGAGTTTTCAAAAACCTAGTGTACAAGTGGGAGCACCATTACAGGAACACTCTTTATCATGCTATATATGCAGCCAGAGTTCTTGATACAGCTCCTTAATTCTAACCACTCTTAAATTAGCAACACAAACATAACATTTTCAGCATCTATGCGGGGTAGTGGGAATTAGACACTGCACTACAGTGTAACCTACCCTAGCCTGCTCCTCATCGAATATAAGTCGTGCCTTGCCAACCAGAGTGTCCAGGTCAATCCATCCCACCCACTTGATGCACACTCCGTTCATTATGAACCTCGAGGACATGTTCACTTTATGGTTTTCCAAATCGAAGCTGACATTTTCTGACGGCAGTGACATGTCCTTGGGCTTATCATCGTTTAGTGCATGTGGACAAAACTGAAGACACAAGTTCGTTCCTGTCGCTACAAAGGTCTGAAAAAGGAAAGGAAGTGTAGGTACTATAGGAATATAATTAACAGAAGGGGAAATTTGATTGCATGCTTTCAAACATGCTTTCAAACAGCTTCAAATTATAATCAATATTTAGGAGTGGAGCAGAGATAAACAGATGTGACTTAATTGGACATGCATCTGTCATAAACATCAACACTTTGCTATTCAGAGAACTATTACATTTGAGATCACCCAGTCAGCATATGTTACTGTAACATGATACATAAACGCACTAGCTCAAATAATGCAGCAGCATAAAGTCCATTAATGCGGTGTAAGAATTGAAGGTTCCTTTATTGGAGAGTAATGCAAGCTGAGCTTAAATAAACATTAAACAAGACCAACCACTTACAATCGATGAAATGCCTTCATTCAGATCCTCAATAAACTTCTTCTTCCTGTCCTCTGGTTGCCTGTCACGGTAACCAGTGTACTTCACCTGCACGGCAAATAACAAGTCTCGCATAATGTCAACTATTCTAACAGTTCTATGTGCGTCAATGTACTCCACTTACTTAACTTCTAGAGTGAAAGTACTTACTTCCACAGTAGTGAAATTAAACATTCAATACAAATATTTAATACTGCAAATAATTATTTATATGTTCTGCAATGCAATGCAGACTGCAAATTAAAGTGTATGCAGCATCTGCACAGCCTGTTGATCGAAGTATTTATACGATTGGAGACACTGGGTGTTCTAGATTATGGGTCTATGGTTAATAGTGAGGCTTAGGAAGGTTACAACCCCAAACCACATATTATGCATTTGCAAACCAGCTACACACACGTACGTCCATGTCTTGTGCGAGCTTCTTGAAGAGCTCATCTGTTTCAAATTTGTTCTTTTGGTCTGGGACTACGCGGGGCATGGTGACTTGTATAGTGTGTAATTGTTCTGCAGAGCTAGCTAGCTGGGAAGCACCAAACACATGTAAATTGTACAAGCTGTAGAGGGTACACTTACAAGCACATGGCAATTTGCTCTTATTGTACGTACAAGTTTATAAAAGTAATATTGAAGTGTATAAATTTATAATTATGACCTTTGACCTTAACTGATAGATGGGCGTGGCTCAAGCTTTGATAGGTGGGCGTGGCTGGGATCCAAGCCAAAGATGCTGTGCAGTACTTTGATGAGAAGAAAGCTAATGGTGATTGCAAGCTTACTGGGACTGGTCTGTCTTTCCTGCTTCTGGATGTTCACAAGAGCTGTCATTGCTAATGAAGGCTGCAGTGATGGTCAGAGCAGGCAATACTTGGAAGAATTGGTATGCTTTCAGTTGCTGTTTATATTGTCACTGCATAGTCTAGCTATTGCAAATTGTGAAATTTACTGCAAACAAGCCCTTACAACACGTTATCTTACTAATGTGTAATATACGCATACACACCTTATGCAGTGTACCAACTACAGTAGAGGGCTGGTGACTGGGAGCTTGTGCACACCACTCTGCGTTCAACAAGATATACAATTCTCTAGGTGTATTGGACATGGTGTGAAACCACACGTCCTAACTGCCTTGTGGAGAGATACTAGGATCATCA
This sequence comes from Halichondria panicea, assembly GCF_963675165.1. Classification (NCBI taxonomy): domain Eukaryota; kingdom Metazoa; phylum Porifera; class Demospongiae; order Suberitida; family Halichondriidae; genus Halichondria; species Halichondria panicea. The sequence goes on from NC_087388.1 coordinate 238,548, forward strand.
TGAAGGCAGCACCAGGAGATATTGGTATTGAGCAACTATTCCTACCAATGGAGTCCTCACAAGATGACTTCTCCATAACCAAGGACAAGTTTATTGAGCATGTTAGTTAATAAATGTATGCAGTGAAACCTGTCTATTGTGGTGACTCTGTAAGCTCCTAGCCGTAATAATTACGGCCTGGCCGCCAGGTTAATGGGCCCAAAGCCTCTATAGCATGTGTTTGGACCTGTCCATCTCTTTATTACAGCCACTGTTGGTCTACCCCTAGGGTGACCTCTATAGACTGGCTTCACTGTATTTGTCTGCAGGAGGTGTGCAAACTTTTTGTACGTACATGTACTTGTATTTTATTTGTCTACAGGCTAAAGTGGTTCAAACGTCTATTTATTATGAAATTTCAAGAGTTAATCCGCAGTCAGTCACTCGGATGATTGAACGCGTGGTTAAGGAGTGTGACATTGGACAAGACAATATGCTAACCATTGCGGAGGTGACCTCCTGCTGGATGTTGCTCGAGACCAAAGAATATTCATTCTATCAACTTCTAAAAGGCAACAGTGCGCTACCAGAACTACTGGGTGTGTGTGGTAATCTATACGCTATGCAGTATTCACCATCGGAACCATTTCTTGGTTTTCTCACCAATTGGTTTGAAGTTAGAAACTGGAAGTTCAGGGTTCAACTAGCACTGGGCTTACTGGAAATGGTGAAGACGTTGGAACGTACTGAGTTTGGAACAGTCTACCTTTGTGATATACAAGAGAGTAACTTCGGAGTGGTGAGGCGCAATCACTGTATTGGTTCCATAATTTGAGTTTAAATATTCAACTTTTTTCGATGGAAATGCATCAATAATTAGATTCGACCCGCAGAAAATAGACAAATGTGTGAAAATTAGTTCTCTTTGTCTATTCATATACAGGTAAGGAGAGTGGACGGCAGTTTAATTGTTAAAGCTATTGATATGGATATTTCATTCTTCGATCGTTCTCTCATCATGCAAATTGAGTATGAGCAGAACAATACGTGTTCCAGTGATAAGGAATGTGACTTTATTGCTTGCCATGTCAAGTGTGATCAGAGAAGGAAGCAATGTTCCGGTGTTTTGAGCTCCAGCAATCTCAGAGTGAGTGAGAGCACACAGATAGCTTAGCTATAGTTTATATGGTGTATACAACTGTTTGCTGTGCAGAGGTATAATCGTATTGAACAGTCTTGAGTTTTAATTATAATGTTAGTTTAAATTTCTAATGTAATCATTGCTGCATTTATTTCTCTTTTAATAGTCAATTTGCACTCGTATTTTCCGACGGACCTACTCCTACCAACCAGCACTACTACTCAACCCACCGAAGAGAATTGCAGGCCAGCTCAAGACACTATTAGATCAGTGTGGCCAGTCAGAATCACCTCACTTGGACTGGATGTTGCTAAATCAATTGCAAACATTACTCACTGACAGCATTAAATTTTTATGATTATTATTCATTTACCTTGCAAGGAGCCCCTCCCACTATTTTGTTGCTATGAAAACAGTGAAACTAGAGAAACTTGACGACAATTTTTCATAGTAGTAGATTATGGAGAGTGTCACTTTTGCAACCACCCCTCTAGTTGGAAAGCTACCGAAAATTGAGTAAGAAAACCTTATATATCTACTTTAGCCATGCACTAGCTAGTATTCTAGCCCATAGATATCTGTGCACATAGTTTAGAGTAAGCTAGATTATTGTCTAGTCTAGCTAGGTATCTATCTAATGTCACTAACAAATATCTCATTTTCAAGAGCTGACTACAATAGACAGTCTAAACTCAAGTCCACCCATCAACAAGCAGTCCAGCATAGAGGGCCTATTCCGTTCACTGGCCTCACTGGACCCTCCTACTCTATCTCTGGAAGTACTGAGAAGTTTAAACTACCTCCACCTTCGGCCCTACAGCCAGGCCTGGAGAACAATCCAGGGAAGTTGGAATCATGGCCCGTTCACTCACTCAACCCAACCAAACTGAATCTCTCTCTCAAAGAAGAGCAAGTTGGCCATCATAAGAAAGAGCTCCTATCTGTGATGCCCAAGCCAAAGTTTCTGGAGCAGTTGGAGTCGTATTTACTCAAAGAGTTGCGTTTATTAGGCTGTTCTGCTTATGGCCCTCGTGACTTGAGACTGCAAGCTCATCGTGAGGTGTTTGAATATCTGATAGAGGATTTCAAGACATACAAACCGCTTCTCTCGGCTATTAAGAATGAGTACGATTTGTTTGTAGAATGGCAGAAAGAGCTCATCAAAGAACTGGAACCACTGGAGGTAAGTAAAGAATTGTGTGTTCTGTTCTGGTAATTTATTCTGATTTGCGTAATAATTATAGGCTAACTTGGAAACAGTCAAAGAAGATTGTGAGCGAAAGATAATGAGGATCAGAGAAGAAGAAAAATTAGGTGCGATTATTGTATACAATAGTACATATGTATGCGTATTACTACTATATTATTTTTTGTGCAGGGGATGCAACTGTTCAGAAGGAAAACCAAAAACTACAAAAGACAATAAATGAAATGAAGTGAGTATAATTATATTGAATCCCTTACAATATCATCATTACTTCCCGACCCATCACTGTATATAGGAACCAGGAGCTTTCCTACAAGTCTCAAATTGAGAAGCTACAAGAGCAAGTAGAGGATCTCTATGAGAAACATCGCTACGAGACCGACGCACGGAAGCTCCTTATATCAGACTATAATGAGCTCAAGTTTCGGCAGGCAGAGCAGAAAGGCGAGGATGTGGGCAATCAAGAAGAGAGAGAAGATCCAGTACTGCTCAAGCTTAAGCTAGCGTAAGTCAAACAGTGGGATGCTGTTCAATTTATGGCCAGATGATTAGCTAAAAGAAATGGTTAACACAACAACTGTTGTTATAATTATAATAACAGCTTTTTATGCTTCTTTGTTATGATTTTATAGTCGTGCTCGAGAGGATTTGAGAGGTGCCAACCAGCGTATCAATGTCATGCTGGCTGACTATGGTGACGTGGTACCAAGGAGGGACTTTGAAATGATGGAGACATCATGCAAGGTCAGGGTTGTGTGTGTGTGTGTGTGTGTGTGTGTGTGTGTGCGCGCGCGTGATTATCACATTCATTTTATTGTAATAGACTCTTGAAACTGAATTGGATGCTTTGAAGAACGATCACGGAATTTTGATGGTGGAGCATGGGTAAGCTAAGATTGTAATTAGTTCTCATATGCACTACAATAATGGAACAGCCAATTTGGCCTTTGTTCAGAAGTAAGTTTGTCCTTTACTATGTTGAGGTCTTATACAGTCTACTGTATTGTATACTCTATTACAGCACTCTTCAGTCTGTTCACAAAGACACTGTGAGTCAAACCCAGGAGCTCGAAGAGGAGCTGTCTCAGCTTAAGAGGAGTGCTACCCCGCGGCCTGATTGGGACCGTTGCACTGGCTACCTGGAGACATGGGAGGAGCTATCTGCAGGGAGGTCTAGTGATCGTAAGGTGGACGTGTTACTGGCTAACATCGCTGGAGTGGATGTTTCTGAGATCACTAAGCAGGACACATTGCAAGGACAGGTAAGTGTGTACATGCAGCTCTAGGTATGTATGTATTGCAAGGTAGTATTATAGGGGAGTGTAGTACATGTGGTAGATTCAGAACCCTTGTATAGTAATACACAATTGGATTGGCTATTGAAATGCACAGTTCTGTTAATTTTGTTTTATTCAGGGTATGGGTGATAACGTGCCGAGGTATTTGAGGGTTGAAGGCAAAGTGAGGAATCGACACATAACGCGAGGGGAGGCTAACAAACTCATGAGTGGTTTCTGGCATCACAGGCTCACCACACAACAAGAGCAGCCGGTAAGATATAGCAACATTGCAGCTAGTGGGCAACTCCACTACTAACCCTAAGTGTTATCGTAATAAGACATGGCATGTCCTATGTACTTGCATATTCAGCTTGTGTCAGTACATGTACACACACACACACACACGGCAGCTGGATGAATCACTGTACGAATATCTCCTCTCACATAATGACAATGATGAGAGCCTTGCTCTGGAGGACGGCTATAACCTGCAGGACGCTGTATCACGACTGGCACATGAACCACAGGTACCAGTCAGGCAGGCCACAAACACATATAATATTGGCTCCAGTAATTCCCAATTTTTTGGAACAAATGGGCCTTCCAGATAGACCCACGGTTTTCACATAAAAATCACCAAATTTGCCATCTGCAAAATAGTCCATAAATTATAGCTGCTTGCATTCACTGTGTTACAGTATTGAGAATGGTCTACTTACGCTAGTTGTTGTATACAGGTTCAACTGTTTGGCCAGATAGTGGGTGGTGAGCTGAGTGAGAGTGTGTTCCATGACTGGCTGACCACACAGACACTGCTCACTGAGGCTCTGCAGGAGCACCACACACAAGAGGTGACATCAATGGTCATATCAAATTAGATTGGCCCCCCATACATACACTAAAAAAAAAAAAGTGGTGAAAATACTCAACTAAACATCATAATTATATCTGCGATTCATTAGGCATGCTTTACTACTATAGCTGATCATATAAATTATATGTATACAGAAAATGATAACTGAGGACACCCTCAAGCAAGTATTGGGCAGTCAACTAAGTGGTAGCTCAGAGGAGCAGTTGCAGGCACTACTCACCACTGCCACCAACCTGGCCACGGTGCAGCCTGGGACCATTGATTACATCAAGCTGCTATCACCAGTACGTAGGTTAAGAGCATACTCCCATACATGTATATACAGCGTACAGTGGTAGTCGCTTCCTTGAACTAAGACTATGAAACATGCAGCTTGAGGGTATTAGCTCCCATTTTTATAGAGGTCATGTGTGTGTGTGTACTAGCTATTTTTTATAATTTTATTGCACAGGACAGTGAGGGTGGACCAAGTGAATTTGTTCTGCTGCTCCTGGAACAAGAGAGGAGAGCCAGCAAGTTGTTTGTGGGGGAGGTCATGCAGGCCTTCACTGAGAAGAGGTACTAACATACGTTTATGCTATGCAAAATGTTTTTTTTTTTTTTGTAATTTACGTATATAATTTACTCCCACACACACACACACACACACACACACACACACACACACACACACACACACACACACACACACACACACACACACACACACTACTATCTATTTGATGCCTGTTGCTAATTCTAAGAACCAAAATTTGAGGTTAATGTTTGTTGTATGCTTGCTTCAGTTTAACCACATAGAAGAACCCACATTCCCCAATCCCACTATCAACTACATGTACCACAAAACCTGACCCAGACAATACAGGGTTGTACTTTATACCTAAGCCCCCCTCAGAAGTTTTCTTTTAAAAGCCAACTTGAAGTATCACAGCAACCAATATCAAGTCCAAGTTAGAAGATAAGTCTTATAATTTATGTCAGCTTGACCTCAACATTTTACAGCTTTACAATAATTATTCAGCATGGCCCCAATGTGAATAGATGTACAATAACTATTGGGTGTTATATAGCACTGTAGTTGCATGTGTATGTGACTGAATGCAACAGATGAATGGGGAGAGTTGGTGCACCATTAAAGACTCTTTAACCCATCATTCTCGGCTCTCCAGGCCGAGCATCTGTGTGCTTTTCTGTTTCTGTCTGTTTCTGTGTTGTGTGTACCTTTAGTCAATTAAAGAAATCAGATCAGCATGACCACCCCCCAGTAACATACATGTGTACATAGATAACTAATTATGAGTACAGTACTGTAATCTATAAATATAGTAGGATGTGTAATAATGTAAAGTAATACTAAGGATAAAGAAAAGGCACAGCGCTGACAGCATTTTTCTTAAAAAAGCACAGAAAGACACATACATGTAACAGGTCAAATTCTATCAATTACTACATCTACATGTACATATAATTACCCAAACCCCCCCCCCTGGCCTCCCTTGAGAGTAGTTAAAACCAGCAGATTAGACCCAAAAAACACAATTCATGCAAGTAAAGACTAGATCACAAGAGTTGAAGGTAATAAAGTACAAATAAATAAAACTACATATTAGTATAATAATAGTTAGAAGCATGAATATAAATAATAGCTAGCTAGCTTACCAGCTTGAAATTAGTTATTCCTGCAACCATTCATGTCTCATAAGTTTAATTTGTAAATGCATTATAAGGAAATAGGAGAGGTGGTTACCCAATTCTACGGTCAGATAAGGCAGTTCCTCGCAATTTATTTTTTCGTTTCAACCCCTCCAACACACACGTGCTCCTCGAGTACGGGGCTGAGTCTGTGGCGTTGGGTCTATGCCCTCTGGCATTGCGCCTTATGTGGCTGGGCCTCTCGTTTCGGGCTCAGTCGAGGAATCTGGTTTCGATATGAAGTCACTGCCCTTAGTTTATGTGGTCCACTTCTCACAACCCTAGGTTATTTAACTGAAATTTATTTAACTGAAAACCAATTAATTTGAAGAGACTGAATGGCTACTTGAATATCGGCTATATACATACTGAATTTCAACACTTAAATGTTTTCACAGCCATGAATAAACAAGCTAAAGAATTCCTAAAAGCCAAATCGGCTCAGTATCAGAAACTTCGCTCAGCTGTCTCTATCCTAGAGGAAAACATTCAAAGGCAAAACCAACTGAAATTAGGAGCGATCCCGGAAGAATTCATACCGAAACCTAACTTAACCTGCGAAAACGACACTTTCCATCAACAATTTCTATCAGAATACTCCCACATCTTCACAAAATATCTAGAAGCAGTAATAACCAGCAACAACCAGAGTTTGGCCCAAACAAAGACGGCACTAGAATCTCTTGTGAATGACACAGAACGAGATTTACTTAAATTTGAAATACGTGACACAGATATCCAAATACAATACAGAAAATTCCTAAAAGAAAACAAGATCCACGGACACGTCCCCACACCTGAGTTGCAAATCAGACTAAATAAAAAACATCGGCCGCCAAGGCTTTCTCTCGGTGCGAAACGCAATACTCGCAGAAAACGGTGTAGAGAAATGTCTCAACACCCAATAGCCCAAAAAATTCCCAAAACATCACAAACTCCTTTTTTATGGGAAGGCCCCCAACCGAAACACAACCCACCAGGTGCGTCCACAATCTGAGCTCACTCACCCTCACCACTGCCGAATCACAATTACTAAATAAAGGCCTAAGCTTCGCACCCACCAAAAACTTATGTAGTACGGAACCTAAATTACAACTGTTACGAGAGTTTAACGAATACTCAAAGTCACTTAGAAGAATATACACTAACTCTATATATTATCGCACGCCGAAACCAGTAAAAAGTGGTATACCCACAACGACAGAAAAAGTACATAGACCAATGCGATTCCTACCAACAACCACATACTCTTCTTTTAATGATACATACAATAGTGGATACAGAAATGTCGAACAATACATTTCCGTCACAAAAGATAATATCAATGACCAGTTACACGAAATCTTCAAGCCCAAAACAAATGTCACACTCGCAGAATCTTTAGCACTACAAAAATTCAAAAAACAAAAAAATCGAGTCACCATTAAGCCAGCAGATAAGAACTTAGGCGTAGTTATAATGGACACCACAGACTACGTCCAACAATGCCTCCTAATCTTACTAGACGATAAGGTATATAAAAGAACCGCCGAGTATCCCACCACCAAAATCACCAACCAACTCCAAGAAGTTCTGTCAAAATACCATACCACACTCACTAGTACCGATAAGCGGCTAAAACGATTCGTTCTCCCCAATAAAGACATTTTCCAAATTCCACAATTTTACGGCATTCCGAAAATTCATAAACAATTCAAAAAACTGCCACCAGTCAGACCCATAGTTGCAAACTGTAATTCTCCACTAACGCCAGCTAGTAAGCTCTTAGATCATGTGCTTCAACCCCTAGCTCAAACGTACGAAGATTACCTACAAAATTCCGCTTGTTTGTCACTAATTCTAGAAGACTTACAAATTCCCGACAATGCGCTATTAGTAGCAATTGACGTCGACTCATTGTATCCCTCCATTCCTCAAGAGGAATGTCTGCAGATAATATACACCGAAATGTTAAGTCATAGGTACACGTCGCTGCTAGACCCAAATCTAATCATCCAACTTCTACAAATATGCGTTAATCACAATTATTTCGAGTTTGGACCAGTTACATTCCAACAAATACAAGGTACAGCAATGGGAGCCCCGTTCTCACCCACCATCGCTAACATATTCATGTCGGTAATCATCAGAAGATTTTTAGAAAAACAACCAGCTAAACCTCTCCTGATTAAAAGATACATAGATGACATTTTTATAGTGTGGCAGCATGATGAAAACTCGCTAATCAGCTTCCTATCCGAACTCAATATATCCCACCAAAAATTAAGTTACAAATACTCCTACTCATCTCAACAAGTCTCGTTTCTAGATATGACAATTTACAAAGGTCCCCACTTCCACAAATCTCGAAAACTAGACACAAAAACCTTCCAAAAACAACAAAATCTCTACCAGTACCTACATTATACATCAAACCATCCGAAACACATCTTCAAATCCATCATTACCGGAGAATGTACCAGACTTGTGCGCACAAACACCACCATCCAGGAGTTTCAAACCATGACTCAGCTCCTTAGCATACGCCTTAAAAAACGAGACTATCCCCAAACCCTCATTGACAAAACCATCAATTCCGTGTCATATGAGAGAAGACCTCAGTTACTTCGGAAAATGAAAAAACCTCCTGCCAGAGTAAGACCACCCATTTTCAAGTGCCTCTCGCCTCCAAATTTCCAATTACTAAAAAGTGTCACACTACAGCACTACAAAGGCTTACTATTACCCAGTCCCAGAATAATCAATCTGAAACACCAAAATCTCGGTAAAGAACTCGTTAGGGCCAAAATCAGTTTAAACGAAGAACAAACGCTCAGAACTGAAATAACCTTTGATCAAGTCCACCAACACACAATTACAAGAAGCGTTCCCACTCTCACACAACACACTCGAATAAGTAAGTGTATGAAACCGAGCTGTGCAACATGTCAACACCTAGTATGTAATAGATTTTTCAGATCATCGAAATCAGAAAAAACGTATCCAATCAGACACCAATTTTCCTGCAATTCAAGATATCTCATATATCTAATTACATGCTCACATTGCAAGAAACAGTATGTGGGTTACACCACTCAAACGCTTCGAACTAGAATCAATCATCATCGTAGCAATATTTTCAACAAAGTAAGAACGTATATAAGCAACCACTTCAACTTTACCGATCACTCTGTCAGAAACCTGAAAGTACAGTGTATTGACGCAACAACGTCCTTCACAGAACTCCAAGCTTTAGAACACTACTGGATAGCTACACTTAGAACAATTATTCCACATGGACTAAATGTATTATCATAATGTATCCACGTGTTTTTAATTAAGTCACATGACTTGCAGTAAATACACCTCGATCCATTTAAAAAGATAGCTGTGCAAAATCTAAAACAGATACTGAGATTGCGCATGCGCGTACCGTTCCCCATGTAGGGGATTGGGACCTTTACCCACAAGGGTGGGGTCCCAATCCCCCACCCTTGTGGGTAAAGTCACACACACACACACACACACACACACACACACACACACACACACACACACACACACACTACTATCTATTTGATGCCTGTTGCTAATTCTAAGAACCAAAATTTGAGGTTAATGTTTGTTGTATGCTTGCTTCAGTTTAACCACATAGAAGAACCCACATTCCCCAATCCCACTATCAACTACATGTACCACAAAACCTGACCCAGACAATACAGGGTTGTACTTTATACCTAAGCCCCCCTCAGAAGTTTTCTTTTAAAAGCCAACTTGAAGTATCACAGCAACCAATATCAAGTCCAAGTTAGAAGATAAGTCTTATAATTTATGTCAGCTTGACCTCAACATTTTACAGCTTTACAATAATTATTCAGCATGGCCCCAATGTGAATAGATGTACAATAACTATTGGGTGTTATATAGCACTGTAGTTGCATGTGTATGTGACTGAATGCAACAGATGAATGGGGAGAGTTGGTGCACCATTAAAGACTCTTTAACCCATCATTCTCGGCTCTCCAGGCCGAGCATCTGTGTGCTTTTCTGTTTCTGTCTGTTTCTGTGTTGTGTGTACCTTTAGTCAATTAAAGAAATCAGATCAGCATGACCACCCCCCAGTAACATACATGTGTACATAGATAACTAATTATGAGTACAGTACTGTAATCTATAAATATAGTAGGATGTGTAATAATGTAAAGTAATACTAAGGATAAAGAAAAGGCACAGCGCTGACAGCATTTTTCTTAAAAAAGCACAGAAAGACACATACATGTAACAGGTCAAATTCTATCAATTACTACATCTACATGTACATATAATTACCCAAACCCCCCCCCCTGGCCTCCCTTGAGAGTAGTTAAAACCAGCAGATTAGACCCAAAAAACACAATTCATGCAAGTAAAGACTAGATCACAAGAGTTGAAGGTAATAAAGTACAAATAAATAAAACTACATATTAGTATAATAATAGTTAGAAGCATGAATATAAATAATAGCTAGCTAGCTTACCAGCTTGAAATTAGTTATTCCTGCAACCATTCATGTCTCATAAGTTTAATTTGTAAATGCATTATAAGGAAATAGGAGAGGTGGTTACCCAATTCTACGGTCAGATAAGGCAGTTCCTCGCAATTTATTTTTTCGTTTCAACCCCTCCAACACACACACACACACACACACACACACACACACACACACACACACACACACACACACACACACACACACACACACACACACACACACACACACACACACACACACACACACACACACACACACACACACACACACACACACACACACACACACACACACACACACACACTCACACACACACACACACACACACACACACACACACACACACACACACACACACACACACTCACACACACACACACACACACACACACACACCCACACACACACACACACACACACACACACACACACCCACACACACAGTGATGTGACTCTGTCAGACCTGGATGCTGTCCTAAGGAAGCTGGACCCAGGCAAACCCTCTGAAGACCTGCACACACTTTACTCTCAAGTGTTCTCTCTACCAGTGGAGCAAGTCACATCAACAGAAGCACAAGCAGTGGCTATAAGCACAGCTCAGCTAATAGATAAACTCAACTATTGTGGACTTAATAATTGGACAAGCAAGTAGATAGCCTCATTTCAAAATGCCAGATATTCAAAATACTTATTGTAATGTTTGATAATTATGACATTATGATATTGATTAATCGACGTATATAATTTATATACATGTCATGTGTCAATTTCCTTAGAGCTACAAAATGTCTGTTCTTGTTATCTCCATTTCACCATTGTAAAGTTTGACTTCTTACCTACAGTAAAGAAAGGCATAAATAAAATAACTGTACACAGACCGCATGCTGTTACCTATTCTGATGAGAGTGATATTGCCAGCTAGTAAATGAGTGTTGGGGTCAACTCTCTCTTCCATGGAGGCCACTCTGACCAGGTTCACCCACAGTGCTCTGTCCCTCACCAGCTGCTCCACACTCCTACCCACTATAATCATACGATGGGCATGAACCTTATAATAGGACAATTTTAACATTCAAGAGTCAAATCAGCAGCCTCCCACAATCAATTGCTAGGATGGAGACATAAAATTAATAAGTATGAGTAATACCAAAACTATTGCATTGAGTAAATTTAGAGGCAATTGTCCACACTCACCTTTACCCACTGCACCTGACCTGATGGCCAGGTCAGCCAGTGTCAGCTCCCCCACTAATGAGAGGGGCATCTCCGTAGTGCTAGCATCACTGTACAGTGCCACTAGGTCTCTCTCAGTTAGCTCCTTCAGAGGCTGCACAGTAGACTCTTCTCTCCCAAACATGACAGATGTTGCGTTCTGTGCTTTCTTTAAACCATCCTCTGCACACAGGGAACATGCGTTGTGAGTATTATTTGAACGGCCATAACTTTAGTCCCGTTGGTCCAATAACGTTAATTTTATGATTTTCTGAAACTTAGAGATAGGCATTTTAGATGATGTATTAGTCTATTTTGAATAGGAAATTATGGCCTTTTACAAATTTGGGATTTGGGATACTAATTTGAAGGAGGAGCTCCTGAATTTGGACCATCAGAACTCTAGTTACAGAGCAACTCTAGTACTTATCATACCTCCATGTACGAGTCTTGTAACATTCTCAGCCAAACATTTCTGGGCAACATATTTTGCTGGATCACCCTAAAAAAGTTTAGTAATTAAAAAGATTTTAGAAAAATAAATGACCTCATGTTCTCTCATGATAGCTTGGATCTCCCCATTGCTCAAAAATGAGAAATATGTTAGCCATCTCTCCACAATCTGGTCTGGTGTGTTAACAAGGCTCTGATAGAAAGTGAATGGTGATGTTTTGTGAGGAGATAGCCAGAGGGCATTGCCTGTGCTCTTACTCAGCTTCTCTCCAGATAGGGAGGTCAGTAAGGGAAGGGTCAGACCTGGATAAGAAGTAATAACATTGGTTGTTACTGTACTTTCTTACCATGTACGGATTGTCCTGTTGCTTTTCTCACCAGTTTACAGCCCGTGGTGATGTTAACAAACTGGTCAGCTCCACCCACCTATACACAGGGATACAATAATCAAAAGTTAATCATAAAAACACAACACAAGAGCTACTAATACTGCAGAGCCAGCCTGACAAGTTACTGCATTTAAACAATAAAAGGATAAGCCTTGCCTGTAATCTGCAGTTGTGGTGCTTGCAGAGGTGTAGGAAATCATACGCCTGAAATACTGGATAGAGGAACTCGGCACAATTCATACCCTCATCAGATCCCAGCCTCAACTTCACACTATAAGAGAGGGGGTAGGAATGGAGATAATGTTAGGAGGGAGGGAATGTTCTCACTGTACCTGTCTCTGTTGAGCAGTGTTGATAGTCTGACCTCTCTGGCTATGTCTGCCACAAAACCAACTCCACTCACTTGATTCCACCATGATGCATTGTTCAGCACACTGCACACAAAAGAGAACATCCACACAAAGTTAAAAAGATAACATAATAATGGGCCTGTTAGAACTATACACACATAATACTGTTGTCACGATAGTCTTACATGAGTTCCTTATAACATTCAGTCTCAGGGAATTGTTGCTTAGCGTTGTTGAAGACTCTCATCAAGTCGTTCTTTATTCCTTCCAAGTTGGTGTGCAGTGTGTCCTGAGCTAGTGTGTCCCTCTCTGATGACCTTCCACTGGGGTCACCCACCAGCCCAGTAGCACCACCAATCTGGGGGGGGGGGGGGGGAGCAAACTATAAACTATTATATCTGATGTGAGCACTCAGAAAATCACAAAATAATTGAAATACAATTTATCGCCCAACGACCGCTCATAAATAGCATAAAATAATAGCACACATCGTGTTTTAGTGAAATAGCTAAATATTCAAATGCATACTGTAACATAATGACAGCATGAATGGTGCTCACCACAGCTATCGGCTGGTAGCCTGCTCTATTGAAATGCAACAGTGTCATCATAGCCATGAGGTTGCCAGTGTGTAGACTCTCCGCTGTGGGGTCAAATCCAACGTACACAGAGCAACCATTAGGGACGTCCTCCGCACATATCTTGCACAGAAACACATCATCAAAGCTCATGCAGTGTTTGATTATTGGCATACTTTGTGTGCTGATGTACAAGATCTCTCTCTTTTAGACTCTGAAATACTTCATGAACTGAGATTGACGACTGGAAACGTCTGCACAGCTTTATCACTGGAGTCCTCCACAGTGTCATTTTTTCTCCATCAATTTTGCCTAACACGCGGTCATACCTCGAACATATTATTGCCAAGATTAGAAGCCGCGGTTGCAACACTGCATCTCCTGGTCTCATAAATTAGCCGCATTTTTTGCCACTGAGAAGGGCGGATAATTTCTGAGACTAATTTTCCCCCTCCCTCTCCCCGAATACAGGCCGCCAACAATTACTTTTGCTGATTATAATTTGCAAAATGGAAGATCGAAGTACATACACACAGAGACATCGATAAAACAATCATCAAACTGTGCAAGTCAATGTCTATTTCTTCTTCATCTTTTCCTCCTCTGCTTTCTGTTTTGCTCTCTTCTCTCTCATTCCCACTAACTTGGCATCAGCTCTGGCCACTCTCAGGGCAGAGAACACACTGTATTTCTTTTCATCGGCAGTGATGGCCCGGGCCTTGTAGCGCATCACCTGCCTCTTGATAGGCAGCACTGGGCCCTTCAGCTGGGTGGCCATCTTGACTGTCTCAGCCTGTATGCACATACACAAGCAATAATTAATCATTTATAGCAGATAATAGGACTAATTAATTGCCACACGCAATACTTATTTGTAGTGAACTTCGGACTACTAATTACAGATTGAAGTACACTATAAAGCTAGGATACAGCACATAAACCGTCTTCATTAATTTACCTTAGTAAGCGTATATACTGTAACCTTCCCCTAGCCTACGACTGTTGTACATGTACGAATGCACAATCTTCTGTATACAACTCTACAAGTGTTCACTTACATCTGCATCCCCAGGGCATGGTTTACTGGCCTTGCGAGGGAACAGGATTAGTTTGGACTTGTACTCCTTCAGTCTCTGTGTGTTGGTCTGCAGTGACTCGAGAGATCTGTTTTTACGTCTGTGGTCCACTGCAATGCCAATACTCAACGCTTTCCTTTTCGAAATACCAGCAGCCTGAGAGAAGAGTAGGAGCACATGTTTAATAACGTATAGCAGGTAATTTTCGCGGGGTAAAAAATTCATTTAGCTGGAAAACAGTGGTTTTCGTGAGTAAAAATTTCGTTTAGTCTCGTTGCCTGCACTGCATTCATACGTTCCGATAAGCCACGCCTACATTAAAATTTTGTGGAGGTCAGCTTGCCCACAAAAATTACCCGCTATACGGTATGTCACGTGATATTTAATTAACAACATTAATTCTAAGGTGGTATAATGGTAGTGCTCACAGGCGGTATCGGTAGAGCATTGATGGTCTTTTAGCAACTTTTTGTGCAAAATTTAACATACTTTTAGTTCCTCTAAGGTGAAGCCTCGGCCATTGCGAACTTTGGTGTTATACTTAAAGGTTGGACACCTCACGACGGGCCGCAGGTGACCACTCGCTGGCCGGGGGGACACAGCAGCAGCCTTCTGGAGACGCTTGGTTCGTCTGGTCTTCTTCTTGCCGGGCTGGTTGAACCAGGTTCTAACCCAACGCTCCCAGTGCTTCTTAAAATGGGCATTAGGAATAACTCCGTTTCGCATAGGAGCCATGATCTATCTATATTGCAGTAAAAATAAACACAATTTGGGGATTTAGGTACTACAAAACATGTATCTACAGTATCATTATAGACTAAATGTGTGCAAGACATGCTGTACGTGTGTGATGCATACAGATTATCATGCTTACCTCCGATGAAAACTATGTTCTTGGGAGAGAAAGGAGGAGTTCCACGTGTTCGCCAAGGTATCACATGCCACCAAGAAATGGGCTCTATTTGGAACTAAAAAGGTGGGCGTGGTGCAACAATCAGCAGAGATATCAGCTCATTCTGACTGCACGATTTTCAGCTCCTACAGAGTATCTACTCTCCTATCAAGTATTTCACAGCTGCATACTTCACCTCTGGTCCAAGATGGCTTTGGATACCTCCACACTGGACAGTACCCAAGTTCAACTGCTTGCTGAAGAGTGCATTCTTGTCGATGAATCTGACAAAGTTGTCGGCTCAGATACAAAGAAAAACTGTCACTTAAACGTCCATATAGAAGCTGGAAAATTGCACCGTGCTTTTAGTGTGTTTCTGTTCAACTCTGAGGGGAAGTTATTACTGCAACAGCGATCGAAAGCAAAAATTACTTTCCCCGAATGTTTCACAAACACTTGTTGCAGTCACCCACTCTACAGACCTGAAGAGCTTCAAGAAAAGGATTTTATTGGAGTGAGAAATGCTGCACGACGGAAGTTGGAGCAGGAGCTGGGAATTCCACAAGAGGAGGTATGTATATAAGGTTGTATTTATATCACTATACCAGCCTTCATAATATGTCTACGATTACAGAAGGCAAAATAGTTAAGTGATTAGCCAATGTGTTAGGCCATAAATCTATACTTATCTACTCTTGTTTTTATCTCCTCCCATAGATTTCACTAGATGATCTCAAGTTTCTGACCAGAATCCACTACAAGGCCTCCTCTGATCCAGTGTGGGGTGAGCATGAAATAGACTACATCCTCTTTGCTCAGAAAGACGTGACGATTGTCCCCAACCCTAATGAAGTCATGAGCCACCAGTTTGTAGATGCTCAGGAGTTGAAGGCACTGCTAGCACAAGGGGACAGAGGTGAGGTCAAGATCACTCCATGGTTCAAGCTCATCTGTGAGAGTCTACTCTTCAAGTGGTGGGACGGACTTAATTGTTTGGACTCTTTTGTGGATGAGAAAACTATTCATAGAATGATCGAACCATAGAATTGTTTTATTTATGTATTTTATTTTATTTATTTTATTTTGTGCAAACTTTAAGGGTGCCCGCACATAGTAACAAATTGACATAATTTAACCACAAAAATGCAACGTTTAGATCCTGAGACTTGCACACGCAGTATTTAATTTCAATGCGTGCGCTAGTATAGTAGTAACCACAAGTAACAACATAGTGGTTTTGTGAGAATGTCTTCAATTAAATTAACTACAAGCTGCAAAAGAAAATCAGGTAGCTACACAAACTAATAAATCAATAACAAAATAACACAATCCAATAAATACAGAGCCAGATTTGTAGCAAAGGAGTGCCTTCAGTAGTAGATGGGAGAAACGTAAGTGTGCCAATAGACCCCAGTCTCAGTACAATCAGCACGAGTGTCCGAGTTCCTCAACTAGCATTAGTCACACAGCAGGTTGGATTGTCTTTTAATGTTAATACACACTGTCTTCATTTGTGTCGAGTGGAGACGTTTCTCTTCAGTGCTTTAGACGTGTACTATCCACGATTCGAGCTGTTCATGGCACTATCCAGTGTTGTCCTTTCTCCTCAATGGCCACCTGCATGTTGATACGTCCGGTTGAGTGGCTGGTTGGGTCTTCCACCATGTTCCAGCACACAATGGCATCGCATCCTTCAGAAGCTGGAGATCCTTGCCACCAAGTTAGCAGAATGGTCCTGTGGTCAGGTACGAAAAAAATATTGTGAACAGGGGTGATGACAAAAATAGGTTGGTTCCTATGGATGGATTCTACCTGACCCGGTGCCACTACATAATTATTCACTGTACATGCACATGTATTGTCCAGATGAAGGGGACAGTCACCTTTCTGGCAAAAAACTTGGGATGGAGGACCTATACTTACAAACACGCTAGGAACTCGTCTGGAAGGTTGGCAATCTGTGCTATTATTTATTTTATGTATCACACTCACAGAAGCTCATTTCCAGATGTCCTGGCGATGGAGGCAGTTACGACACACCATTCACTGATCAGCTGCCTCCCCAACCTCCCTATTCGGTCTGCTAATAAGCAGATGGAGCTGTGTGGACCTCACAAAAGCGGAGGTTCCACCAATCTGATGCCCGGGGAAGCCAAGCATTACTGCAGCCCAGACAAAGAGACTGGTCCAACTTGGCCTGGAGCACAGCACTCTGGTGACACTGAGGTCCAAGAGTGGTATTACACACAGGCTTTCATGGAAGCTCTGAAGGGGAAGGGAGTGAAAAGCAAGGCCCTGTGTATCAAGCTAGCAAAGCTAGTTCATAGTTTACCTTCAAAGTCCATCAAAACAGCAGCCAACCCTGGCAGAAGTCTATGAGCCAGCCAATTGTCAGCGCTGTCTGTAGCCCCAGCGTTGCCTATCTCTTCTCTTCAGGCTACTAACAAATGGCTCTTGATCTTCAACGCTAATTCTGCACTCTACGTACGCAATTGGGGCGTGGTCTACAGGCTTACGTCTTAATTTATACTCTAGCGTACGCGTACGCTAGAGCCAGATATAAAAAGTGTTCGATCTGACTATCTACGTACAGGACTTGGTCTATATTTAGCATGCTGCTATAATTAGGTAAGGTGAACAAAGTTACGGGCTGACTTTGTCCATATACGGTCTAGATTTTTCTCTAGAGGGTGTGTCATGACAAAAAATTCTCATAAATAGATAACAAAGGGATTTTACAACAAAAGCTCTTCGTAATGTTGAAGAGCTGTGTGTAGTGCACCTGCAAACAAACAATCAAGTCCATAGCTCTACTGGTTTCCTAAGCGGAACTTCTTTTAGCTATATGATGAAAATCAAGTGTAAAATCTGTTGTCATCATCCTTTCCTCTCCATTTTTGGAATGCACACTAGTAGAGTGTTGCTTCATAATCCTGTGAAGGATCCATGTCTCCCCTGCAGGTAGTTTCATAGTTAGCTTTCCCTAGCAACGTGTGTGTGGGCGTACGTGGGCGTAGGTGTTCCAGCACCCTTAATACGTATATACATGTACACTTCTTTGAATAATGGCCGCATTTATAATCATTTTCAGACCGACTTTTATCTATTGTAACGCTAGTATCGAGGACCATAGTTAGGTAACTTCTGAGCATGCGCATTAAATGCACATGGGAGTGCATCATTCAAAAATTAAAATTTTTAAAAGTCTGAACAAGCAAATAGGTCCTCCGGCTCCAGCAGTACAGTAACTATGGCTACTCAAAACATTGCTCCACCAGCCCAGACCCAGTCTAAAGGATCAAGTGCCTCGCAGATGGCTCCCAAAGATGGCCACTCAGTCGCCAAGAGGCTCAACCAGGACCTGATGAAGCTAATGGTGTGTATGTGTGTGTACGTTACAGCCCTCCTAGCTAGCTAGTAGCCTTGTGCTGGATTCTGCCCATGATATAATATATAAATCTAGGTGATTGATAGATCCAGATGCTTTAACAGTTAGATCAAGACCGAGATTGTTAATCTGTATATTTATGCTCCCTTGTTGGGTGTGTAGATGTCTGGTGATGACACGATCAGTGCTTTCCCTGATGGAGACAACCTATTCCACTGGGTGGCTACCATCACTGGGGGCCCGGGAACAGTGTACGAGGGACAGAAGTACAAGTTGTCCCTCTCGTTCCCCCCTGGGTATCCCTACACTGCACCCACTGTCAAGTTCAGCACATCTTGCTATCACCCCAACGTCGACACTCACGGCAACATCTGTCTCGATATCCTTAAAGTTAGTGAATTTGTACTCACATTATTACATTATACTAGATCTGCTAAAGTTGTTTTATACTACTTAACTTCATTCTAGGGGTTGGTGAAAAAGCATCTGATGGCAGCTTAAATAGTATCCGAACCATTGATTAAACGGGGGGGGGGGTTGTAGTTGAACATCTGAATTAGGGATTCCGCATTTACCAATGTGTGTATTAATATCTATAACTGACTGACGTCTATAATCTTTCTCTCTTTCAGGAGAAATGGTCAGCACTGTATGATGTGAGAACGATACTCCTCTCCATACAAAGTCTACTAGCAGAGCCCAACAATGACAGTCCCCTCAACGCAGAGGCTGCTGAACTGTGGTCCAATCAAGCAGGTGTGTGTGGGTGGGTGTACTCTATCCATGATTGTACTGTACAGTGGAGCGCTCTAACTTGTCTATTAGCCTTGGGCGTAAGCTAGTTCATTGTGTACTTGTGTTTTTGCTTCAAAATACCATGCTTAATTTATTGCTTTCTCTCCTTGCAGACTACAAGGTGATTTTAACTCAAAAGTATGAGCAAGCTGTAAAGAATGACTCTTGAGAAACTATTTATTGCTGTGCCGTTCTCTGTTTTCTGTGATCATTTGATTTTTCCATTGGTTTTGGTTGTAGGCTAAATCACATGTATTTATGTTGTATTTAGATACAAGACTTTTTTCAAGTTTATTGAACCAATACGTACGTTTTCAAAACAAGTGGGATGGAGGGAGATATAGCGTATAAATATTTAATAAGCCTTAATTATTCAAGAATAGGACACATCAATTGCTCCAAGTGCATGTAATTCCAAAATGAGCCTTGGCAACAGTCATATCAGTACATGGTTCCCAGACATCAGCACCTAGCGTTAATCTCTCCACTGACTTCACAAAACTTCCATCAAAACCGCCGCACGCATACAAACAACCCTCATAGCTGACCAATCCTAACGCACACCTTCCTCTGTTGAGACCCGGGCAAGGTAGCCACTTATCAAGCTCTATATCATAGCACTCGACAGAATCGAGAAAGACCTTTCCGTCAAATCCACCAGCAACATAAATCGAACCTCCTAGCCTTTGAACCCCGGGCACAGACCTCGGTGCATTGAGAGGACAGGCAGACTTCCAACGATTAACCGAAGGATCGTAAAACTCAGCTGATTTAAGTCGTGAGTGCCCATTATGACCTCCTATAGCAAACAGTAAACCGCCCAGTTCTGTGAGACCGTGATAGGATCGTGCTTCCATCATCGGCTGTACAAATGTCCAAGCGTCAGTGGTTGGATCGTATCTCTCAACAGAGCTGCTCACACCCACGGAATTTTGGCCCCCAACGGAATAAATTAGACCATACAAAACTGCACATCTGTGGTACCTGCATGCATCATAGTTGTATAGCATAAATTAATGTTGTGCAACAGAAAACAAGTAAAAGTAAACTGGAAAAAAGCTTGCATGCATGTAGCTCGTGATAATTGTGCATGTACATTATTAAGCTCTTTCTAGTGACGGGCGCTTATTCAAGTCTATAAACGCCTCTAGTAAGACGATTAACCTGCCACCTATAATGTAACAAATTCAATACAACAATACCTTCTTGAAAAGTGCATTGAATTCACAGGAATCCACTGTCCCTTAGAAAGATTATAGCATTGCACAGATTCAGACAACTCGTTAACACAGCCTCCAATAGTGTACAGACAGCCGTCCAGACAACACGCAGCTACACCATATCGTGGGCTGCTTAGATCAGCCAGAGTTACCCAAGTGTCTGTTGTCGAATCAAATTGTTCTATCGTTGACAATGGTCCACCTCTGCTCATTCCTCCGATGGCTACAATAGCATCTTGAAGACCACTCGGTATACGAGGTCTTGTTCGCGGACTGTTCCGAAGATTTGGCCTTTTTTCCGGTGAAAATTTATACAAAACCGCCTCTTGTATGTAATTCTTGCACACTTGTTCCGAGAGCAATAGGTCTTCTTGCTCCACATGATTGGCAAGAAAGTCAGTGGAAACAAAAGGTAGGCGTACGCAACTCATGACAGATGCAACCATTTCTTTTCTTGAGGGCAAATCATAATAAACCCACTGGAGTACGGAATTGTACACAGTCTCTTCGGAAGACACTCGAATCTCATCTCGAGAAATTAGCTGTTTCAGTTGATCGCACGGAAGGGAAAGAAATTCTTCTGTGCAAACAACCTCCTCGTAATGCTTGAGGGCATATTCCGTGCAGGTTTCTTGAAACCACTTGCAGTGATGTAGCTCAGCCAGTGCAGCAAACCCGAGGCAGTTGCTAGGCTTCATTTGAGTAGTGAGAAATTTACAGCAAGCCTCGACAATATCTAGAATCTGGAATAAATCAGCTCCAAAAAGCAGTGCCTGTACACGGTCCTTAGGGAGAGCTGCTTGGGAATTATAAGCGAATGCAATGATAAACTGCAGGACATTGAAATCAATTTCTTTTAGGAGTATTTGATCTTGATTTTTCTCTGCCATATCTGATGCAAACAATGCTCTGAAGTAAGGACTAGCTGCAGCCATGATTGCTTTATGTACAGACACACTGCTTCCACACTCTGTGCTGAAGGTGACGTCACAGAGCTCTCCAGTCTGCTGCATTCTCCTCAGGCCTGCTACTATGCCTGCAGCGCGATCAGTCACTGGAGAGAGCCGAAAATAAGCATCTTTCAACACTGCTTCTTCCATTTCTTTGCACAGCTAGTACAGACAATAGCTTTTTTGTTTACTTGTAAAGAGGGGCGTGTCTCGTATCCGTAGGTTTGTAAGGGTATTCCCCTTTACAAAGCTAGGGAATTCCCCAGAACCACATGCGTAATAGAACCAAGAGACAATGGCGACTGATAGGAGCCTTGCTGAGCTGCTGCAGCAAGCAGAGTCGCTGCGTACTGACATGCAGACGGGCGAGGAGCTGCCTAGTGTGCACAGAAACCTTCACCAGATTGCCGAGGCAGGACAGAGGCTCCTGGACAAGATATCTGGTGTTCAAGCCATCGACGAGAGTACAGATGCTAAAGCGTGAGTATGAATACTATGCAAAGTTATCGTACTTTGGTTGGCTCGTATATAAAAATTAACTTTGTACATCGTGCGGTTATAAACCTGGTCCAGATTATGATTGTCTTATTAGTGTCTTAATTACGAATAAGACTTACATTGTGGTCGTGTGAAATTTATTGTAATAATTATAATTATGGTGTGCTAACACACACACACACACACCCACCCACACCCACACACACCCACACACACACAGGTCGATCCTACTCGGTTCCCGAGGGTTCAATGTGCCCAAACTCTCTCAGAAGCTAGAGAGTCTGAACGCCACCAAGACTCTTGAGCCGATAGAGCCAGTGTGGGAGACCGACGTGCAGGGCTTCCTCAAGAATGAGAGGGAGAACACTCTCCTAGCCATCATTGAGGAATCACGGAAAAATGTGAAATACTGAAATTATATTTATTATCTAAAATCTAAAATCCCACTAGTATCCGAGAGCTTAAAACTTACCATACGGAACAATTAGTAGTGTATTCTAAGTTGAAATTGAAGTGTGGCTTGTTATGTGGTGTGACACACATGCAGACATTTGCGGAGGCAGAGCGTCATCATTGGCGGAGTCTAGAGGACGAGTGGGAACAAGAGAAGGAGAAGATACTCAACTCTCTACTGGGCTCCAGTCAGGAGCTCGAGGTACCCTCTGAATCAAAGGTGGGTGTGATTTATATAGCGGCATCCTTGAATGCCCATACCCTGGTCCAACTTCGTATGAAACACTACCCACACACATAAGTGAGCATTTCATTTAAGCTTAATGCGAACACAACTCTTTTATTAACCCCACCCACACACACACACCCACACAGCTGGTCCACGCCACCCCACTGAGTATGCACGGGCGCAGTGCACTAGATGCGACTGGAATGGCGTACGCTCGTGAGGTGTATGTTCGTAACGAGGCTAAACTACAGGGGCTCTCCCACAACCTAGTCACTGCCTTCCAAGAGGCCAGTAAGTCCTTCCCTGACCAGGTGAGGATAATACGAGCGAGGGTCTCCATGTTCTGATAGGCAACTAAAATCTAGAGCATTCAATTTCAAAGATACTAGCTGTTTAATTCATAGACAGTGTCAATCATGTACTGTACTTGATGCAAACATAAGGGCAAAACCAAAGTTCAAAGTTTAACTAAACGCTAAAAGTAGTTATATTATTATTTTATTACTGCAGAAAGTATGTGAGTGCTGGTCCCTATTGAAGCAGCTGGTGGATGTTCCCAGACTACCCCCCAGGGCTTGTGAACATCGTACGCTGCCAATGCTACAGAAGTCCTTCGTCATGCAAGCCAGGCACTACCTGGAGGACAGGTATAGAGGCTACTGGCTGCAACATTTGGACATTATTATAGCACCATGTAATTATATTCTTTTGTTTGCTTGTAAATTGAATAAGTAAGTAGGTAGGTCATTATCCCCCACCCTCTTTAGGTATGTATGCAGGGTGTCATACAGGGGGGGAAGGGGGGATATCCCCCACCCTCTTTAGGTATGTATGTGTAAGCCAACTTCACTAACTTATATAGTTATTTAGGCGCTGTTCGTTTTCCCCCTGGGTTATGCATAATTATTATACAATAAACTCATATTATACGTAACTCCTAACTCTTTATTGTCTTGTGTATAGCTATCTCCAGTTTGTGCAAGACTCCGTGTATTCAAACCTGCCTCAGGCAAAACTGGGTGGAGTCCCAGGTAAGAAATTCACTCTCCCCTTTCTCATAATTATCATTTTTATCCCCACCATTGCTCCCCTTGTTTGTAGGCACTCTGAAATTGGTCAATAGTTTCCTTCACTTGCGTGGCGTAGTGAACATGCCGGGGCTGGAGGATGAGTGCGTGGGCGGGCAGCCTGTGTGGGCGTTAGTGTTCTACTGTATGAGGTGTGGGAGCTTGGAAGATGCCCTCGAGGCAATCACTCATGCTTCGTAAGTTGTAAATTGTCTATAATCATTATTTACCTATTGAATAAATTTCGTTGTGGTTTACGAGATTGATGTGCTGGTAAAAAATAATATTTTAATATGTGCAGAAGTTGTTCTGATTTTGCCGGCTACCTTCAGGAGTATGTGCAGAGTGAGGATCAAAGGTCAGAGTACAGTGGCTACATCTATGTAACGCTAATGGAATTGGCTCTGTAACTAGAGTTCTGATAGTCTAAATTTAACGATTTTCTGAAAGCTTAGAAGGAGCCCGTTCAGACGTTATGCTCAAATCCCAAATTTGGAACAGTCCATAATTTCCTATTTCCACCATCCCCTATACAGACTGAGTCCATCCTCGGAGGCCAAGCTGCAGGTGCACTATAGGCGTAGTGTGCGTACAAGTACTGACCCCTACAAGAGGGCAGTCCACTGTCTCCTAGCTCGCTGTGATGTGAGTGATAATCATCCCGAGGTGGCCACCAAGACTGAAGACTACATGTGGTTCAAGGTAAAGGGTGTGGGTGGGGGCTAGGGGTCAAAGTACATGTAGAGTGAGTGTGGTCAAGGTTCACGTAGGGTGTGGGGAGTACTTGTGTGTATATTGCAATTGTTTGAATAGCATCATATTTACATCAAGGCTACGTCCAAACAACAATAAACTGTTTTTCTTTCAGCTAAGTCAAGTGCAGTTTGGGAGGAGTGATGACCACACCCCCTCTACAAGCCACGCCCACCTCACTGGCGACAAGGTCTCCCTGCCCGAGCTACAGCACACACTATTGGAGAAGTTTGGTACGAGTGTTTGTATGCGTATACAGGCCCAATGCTTGGTGCAATAATGTAGAGAACGGGCTTTCAAATATAACTACTATATCGGCTGAATTATGGGGGGGAAATGCAGCAGGCTATAACGCATTGTTACACCCCCCCACACACACACACACACACTCCCCCCCCCCACACACACACACACGCCCCCACCCCCCCACACACACACACTATAATGATTACCTGCAGGAGAGGCTCACTTCAATGCTCACCAACAGCCACTCCTCTTCTGCAAGGTCTTACTGCTCACAGCTCAGTTCGAGGCAGTGAGTTATTGATGTGATGTAATCACAATAATAATGCGTAGTGTTTGAAATAATTATGTAGTAACAGTGTATATGTATCGGTTTATGTATTTCTGAAGCTTGCATACGTATACATTGTATAATGTTTGATGTGCTATCTGTTCCCTCTCTCCTCTTCCGTTTGTTACAGGCTATAGAGTTTCTCTCGCGTATTGAGATGTTCCAGAGTCACGCGGTCCACTTTGCCATTGCCCTGCACGACATGGAGTTGCTTAATCTCACTGACTCTATTCAATCAAAACTGTGTGAGCTTCTTAAGAATATCATGTCATGTGATGTGTATTTATTATCACATGTGTAGCGTATACTGTACAAATTATTATCTCAAAAGATTACTTCCACTCTAGATATAATTGTAGTTGAGCATCTTTCAGCAGCCGTAACTTCAGTATCGTTCATCCAACTTCAAAAATTTGTTGATTTTCTGAAAGCTTATAAAAAAACCTTTCTAATGATGCGTTTAAATTCAAAATTTTATTGGAGCCATAATTTGTCATTTTTCGGCTTTGGACCATGGGCTATAATCCATGGTATCGCCAAATTAGCAAATACTTTTATCTCTCAAATATGAACTTTGATTACACCATTCGAAAGATATTTTCCTAAGCTTTCAGAAAATCATAAAATCGTTGACATTGGAACCACGGAATTCAAGTTATGGCAGCTACAGCAGACTTAATTATACTGGCATGTATGTACATTATGTTATTGAACGTGTACATGCCACACCCCCTACCCCACCCCCACAGTGGTCAAGGACCCCACCGGAGTGCACAAGCTCAACTTTGCTCGCTTAGTGATGAGCTATACGAAGAAGTTTTCTCTGACAGACCCCAGAGAAGCACTCGAGTACTTCTACCTCCTCAAGGTATACCATATGCAGGGTACACTGCGCTCTTAGTCTATGAACATCGTACTTTTGTACTTTTAGTATAATTGTAGCCCACACACATTTGTCAACCCTAAAATGACCATCTAAAAGTTCCTACTTCAAAAAATCAAAAAATCATTGAAATTAACTTTATATAGATGGCCTCGTTATATAGATGGCCTCGTGAATGTTATGATCTAGTCTCTACGTACATGTGCATAGCTACAGGTATACATGTGTGTTGAGCTTATCCTCCCCCCAGGGCATGAAGGGCCCTCAGGGCGGTGACTTGTTTGCAGACTGTCTAGGTGAGCTAGTGATGGAGAGTCAAGAGTTTGAGAGCATCCTGGGGCGCATGCAAACCAACGGCACACGCAAACCCGGGGCAGTGGACAAGTTCCAGACAGATACGTCCGAAGTGATTCGATTAGTGGCCCGAGGGACAGAAGAGAGGGGACTGTACGAGGACGCAGTGAGACTCTACGATCTGGCTCAGGTGCAGAGGGTGTGTGGTTTGAATGAGGGTGTGGTCTGAAGGGCTACAAAGGAAATACTTGAGTGCTGTACATTTCACAGTAAATGGTGCAAAAAACATAGCATAAAATTAATCATTTTTGTGCAATTTTAAGAGTTTTTAAGGATATAATTGACTCTCTACACTCGCTATAGCCACTCATGCGTAACATGATCTCCCTCTCACTTCCCAGGACCATAATAAAGTGTTGGAGCTGCTCAACAAACAGCTGAGTCGTGTAGTGTCATCACCAGGCTCCGCCCACTCTGACAGGGAGCGTCTTCAAGGCCTGGCCGTGACTATAGCTGAACGCTACAAGCAGCTGGGTCATAGAGCATCCCGTGGTCTCAGTCAAACATTCTACCTCCTGTTAGACATCATGCAATTCTTTGATCACTACCACAACAAGAGGATTGACGTGGCCTTCGACGTGAGTCCATGGTTACTATGATAGCAGTCATTTGTTCTGATTTTCTGATTTTCTGAAAGCTTTAGAAAGAATTCAAAAGCACAAGGGGCATGTGCCCCCCCCCTTTTTTTGCTAAAAGACCAGTGATCACTGTATTAGCTCGAATAAAATCTGTGTACTCTAGCTCATTTTTGCAACTTTCAACGAAGTTGGGTGTGGCTTAGAGCAGGACACTCGCTGCAGAATAGCAGACGATCTAGTTGTTAGACTTTTGAAGCTGAAGAGCAAGATGACTTCATGCATTTCTGCTGTCTCCTGCTACTATAGATTATGTATGTCATAATGATATAGTCATCAATCAACCTATGACCAGAAAAGCTACACAGATTGAGCTTTAAAAAAAAACAGTTGACCTTTTTTTTAGTAAAAATGTTTCTTTCAATTGCCCCCCCCCCTTTTCAAAAGTTCTGATCTGCCCCCGGGTATGCACATATCAGCATAGCTTGCATGGGAGTAATTACATCATTCTCCCCTAAGTTCTAAGTTGAAATACATTTCTGTGGCCTATAATGTTAAAGAATATTATTAACTTTACGTGTTATACAGTACCACGAGTACAGACAGTATACGCATGTCATGCGTGCACTTGTTTTATATATAATTAATTAAACTCACAAGCAAACAATTTCATCCAAAGCTTTGTGTCTAACTGTTGTCTATCTATCAGTATGGCAATTCTGTTCATTCTTTCATGTCTCTTGACAAAATAATAGCCTCTCACTTTCGGCCTGGGGGGAGTCGTTCACCCATAGGTGGTCGTTCACCCATAGGTGGTCGTTCACCCATAGGTGGTCGTTCACCCATAGGTGGTCGTTCACCCATAGGTGGCCCTTCACCAAGAGGGGGTTTTTCTCCAGGGAGTGGTAATTCTCTTCTAGAGACTGTACGG
Organism: Halichondria panicea; assembly: GCF_963675165.1. Taxonomy (NCBI): domain Eukaryota; kingdom Metazoa; phylum Porifera; class Demospongiae; order Suberitida; family Halichondriidae; genus Halichondria; species Halichondria panicea. Next base: position 266,851 of record NC_087388.1, read on the forward strand.
CCCCTGCCATTAGGTGGTCCTTCTCCAGGAAGTGGGGGCACATCTCCAGGGTCGTCTGTGTATCAAAGAATGGTCTCAATGCAACAGTCAGAACATTATACAACTACCTGCTGTATTTACAATCATCCTAATGTTACACATTCAACTTTTTTTCTTTCGTACCTGAGTTGAACGGTGCAGCTGAAAGGATTACTGTCCATAACGACAATACCCAGATGAAGAAGACCGTCAATTTCATGATTCCAAAACTGCTACTCGAACCTCCTGTAGCTCATGGATCTAACTGTTGATGCATTGCTTTTATAGCCTGCAGCATATGTGTTATAGTATAGTGGTCATCATGTGTGGTATACAGTAAATACTTGTGTCTCGTGTTATTAATTCCTCGGAAGGTAGGAAGGTACGGAATTTGCACCTAAATTACATTTCTGGGAATTTGTATGTTCTTGGGTTCCGATTATCATACCATTGGCTTCCATTGAAATTACATTTCTGGGAATTTGTATGTTCTTGGGTTCCGATTATCATACCATTGGCTTCCATTGTGTGTATTGTGTGATAGTGTGGTAAGTAGTGCAGAGATATATAAAGGAATTCTAGGAAAGGGTGTGGGCAGAGGAGGCTGGAACCACTTGACCTTAGCCAATTAAGGTCACTAATTGGATTTATCCAAACTTCTCTTGCAGACTACTTCAAGCCTAGTTTTTAGTGTCTATCAGTTTAAAACGTTATTTTTCAGGGGGGGTCAAAATTTATTTTCGCCAATTTTGCTCAGAAGCAGAGATACAATCAAAAGTCTTGCTCTTGTACTAGCCTCGATATCATGAGCGGCTTGTTCTCGAGGTCACTGCATAGCTGGCTTTGAGACTTGTATCTCTGCTTCTGAGCAAAATTGGCGAAAATAAAATTTGACCCCCCTTGAAAAATAACGTTTTAAACTGACAGACACTAAAAACTAGGCTTGAAGTAGTCTGCAAGAGAAGTTTGGATAAATCCAATTAGTGACCTTAATTAGCTAAGGTCAAGTGGTTCCAGCCTCCTCTGGGGTGTGGGAAGCCACTAGGAAAGATGGAAGCTGTTTCAATTTGTATAACTAATTATATTCACGACTGCAAATTGTAGTGATCCTATATAGTAAGCAAGACCTGCCTGTAATTTACATACCATAAATTATTTGACAAACACGTTGATCCAACAATTAGCTTTACTGTATACCTCCTGCGACTACGCCCTGAGGCAACATTATGATACTCTACCTTTACAGGTGATCAAGCAGCTGCGACTCCTTCCCCTACAAGATGGAGAGACGGTGGATCAAAAGGTGGCGGCCTTCAGGGGCTATGATGATGAAGTGAGGAGATGTCTACCTGATATTCTCCTGGCAACCATGAGCATCCTCTACACACAGTACAAACAGATCAGGTCCTGACCCCACCCCCCTCTCTCTGTACATGTATAGGATGGTGGCTGATTAATTTGCCAATACAGTCCATAAAAATTGATATCATTGTACTTAGGGTATAGTTAGCCATCACATCTGTACTTAGTCCAACTGTATAGCTTATATCTGTAGCATGTATGGACTTTACCCCCCTCCCACACACACACACACACAGTGTGTCCACTCCTCGAGGTGCTGCCTTTGCTGCTGACGATGGGGGACAGAAAGCAGTGAGTCTCATGCTCTGCACTAGGTTGTCAGTAGAACCTCTCACTACCTAACTACATTGTACCATTGCAATATTTTACCACTAGCCTTGACCCCATATAAATTAAGTTAAATGCTTTGCACAAAACAGAACAAAAACTTGCACAAACTGCTATTGACATGCACGTACTTATCCACCCACTCCACACACACTCCACACACACACAGCACATGTCTGGGCTGCGACACAAAGCTAAGACCCTAATCACCTTCTCTGGGATGATCCCCTATCAGATGCCTGGAGACACGAATGCACGACTAGTGCAAATGGAGGTTCTCATGAGCTAAACAATTACCATGGAGACTATCTTGTGAACACACTACCAAATAACACATGCATTTTGTTAGAATTATAAATCAATGTTATTGGATTCATGGTTGTCATTAATTGTTAAGCAAAACATCGAACTTGGTTGCATGCGCAACTAGCTATGCAAAGATAAAGGAAAGTTAGGGCACTATATATTAAGAAATAAATTATAGGTAAAGAAATTGTTTATCTGAACCTCCAAACAATAATTATAGTCACTACCGCTACTATAATAATTGATTCACTATGCACTGTACATGTGTGGTAGCTAGACTAGTAGCCTCTCCCCCACTCCACTGTGTGCTTGAGCTTCTTCCCCTGCATAAACTCTTGCAACTGACTCGCAAAAACATCAGCACACTGCATGCAGAAAGGAAATATGGAAAACTGCAAAGTAAGACTCTATAATTATGATAACAGTACTGTCTCTATACAATACAAGCGCCATTTGAATAATTCCCTCGCATGTACCATTTGTTTTGTGTAACAAGTGTGTCTATATATATAGTGACGTCTTAAATAATTATAAAGTACGTGGGTATGGGTTAGGTCTACTTGAAGCTGCATGGTGTATTCTTACCTCTTGTGTACACTGTGCAGAAATATGCGGAGTAATCACCACCTGTGACAATCAGAGACAGTGGTAACACATTAGTATCGGCTCTAGGGATCTGGTGATCGTTAAGAGGCTGTATTTGTAACCAAGCTTAGCACACCTCTGGCATGCTCCACAGTTCACTGCTCTCTGGCAACGGCTCCTGCTCAAATACATCCAAAATAGCTCCTCCCAACCAGCCATGTCTGCGAGCGTGTGATATAGTTAATGTGCAAAACAGGAAACTGGGACTATACTTTTGTTGCTATAGTTACCTGATAGCCGTCACCAGAACAGCCTCACTGACCACATCACCTCGACCAACATTGATCAGCACTGATTTCTGCTCACAAATGACAAAAGTAAAATTTTGCATGCAACAATAGTGCTTATAGCAGTACTGTAGAAACCTATAATTCTTATAGCTAGAATTATACAGTAAAGGTAGAGCTCAAAATTGTAAGTCAATATTTATATTGATGCACTAACATTTCAAGTCGTATACTTAAAATTACTTTTTTAGAGCAGTTTTGAAGAATATCTCCATTCAGCAGACCAGCAGTTTGAGGTGTGGAGGGAAGGATACTGCACACGTAGTCACTGTTAGCCAGGACCTCAGGGAGTCCCTCTAACAGCCTATGGGAGGAATGGTGATGAAAAGAATGACTTACTATGTAAAACTTTGTGTCTGTTGAGGCAAATTTATAGTGTTCAAAAATGACACTAAAATATAGCCAAACCTCTGGTTATATTTGCACTGACACCAAAATTCCCCTCTCCCTTTAATGTTAGCCTACAAGTGTGTAAGATAATTATTACCTGTGATGATCAACGTGGGGACATGCAGTGGTTGGTTCTGTTCTGGTCAGGCCCCAAACAGTCATTCCAAACGCTTTACACATCTCGGCCACTATGTAGCTGTAGTGATAGGGTGGGTGGAGCCACCATTGCAGTACCTTTTGAACCAATCGCTCCAACTCCAAGGATCTCAATGGAGAGCGACGAAAGAAGTCTTTCTTGTCTTGTAGACCACGGTGTCTTGTCCCTACAAGTACAGTATATAGTATATACTGCATCATCTCATAATCTGCTGACATTTGCAATATACAAATAATTATGCTTAACTAATGTGTAATGATGGCAAATAATTTCTCCCACCATTTATGCTGCAGTTGGTTCTGATGTGCTATCAACAGTTTCCGTTCTCTGCACACAATCTGTGCTATGACATACTCTGCCATCAAGATACCAAATGAGCCGGCATGACGTGTGAGGATGAACGGAAATGGAGCCGAGGAAGTTACTTGACTCACACCTGTAGCACCATAAATAAAATAAGTATGACAGCTTAAATTACTGCTAGGGATACTAAAGCAGTACTTTATTTTCAACCTAATAGTTACTAAGTGTGAGGATAGTAGGATAGAATCATGAAGTTACTGTAGAGGTAGCCACCTGTAATGAAGAAAAGAGAGGAGTGCGGCCTGGGATTGAGGCTACTGTGGAGGATGATAATTACATAATGCTAACTAATGTTAGGCAACTTAATAGCTATGGATTGGAATTCCGTCAGCCAAAAAATGTTGAATAAGCTAAATAGGTCTGGTAGTGGGTTGCCGGCCGGTCACGTGCCTGCCCAGATGCTGTGCACCCATTTCACTTTGCTCAGGTTGTCAAGGTTACTTGAGATGAGGACTGGATCAGAGACTACGACATCAGCAGACTGTAACATAGAGGACACCTCTAGCAAGTGAGAGATAATCATAATGAATGTTTCGAGTGGAATGTTGTTACCTTGCTGTGTATTGGGCTGCATCCACTCTATTCCAGTGAGGTGCTTGCAACTGCTCAACATACACCCCATGAACCAGTGGTAGGCCTCGGGCAGTAATACACACACTCTCAGGCTCATGATATTAACTTATAAACTGTATCTTCAGCTGAACTGTGTTTGCAGAGCTCAACCAGCCATGCCTTCCTCTGCAAGCAGCCCCACCTCCTCATATTAGGTGGGCGTGGTCTTTATGGAAAACCACGCCTTCTTTTGTAACCTCCTCTGGTATGGGCGTGGTCATTATTAACCATAATAAACAACTTGTCTTCTTGTGTCTACTGTGTCTTGTTAGCTAGCTAGCTGTCGCGATCAGTCCCTGGAAGATTAGTTGAAGAGACCTAAGCGACTAGAGCCATGGCTGAGAGGGAAGGCTGCTGCAAGACTCCATTCTTCACTATAGAATGGGCAATGTGGGCCAATGTGAATGCTCTCTACTCGGCCGTGTGTGAGTGCCCCCCCACACGTACACAAGCATGGCCGGCTGTGTATGTGTGGCTAGTATAGTAGGAGCCCTGAGGCCCTTGTGTGTGTAGTAAAGTGCCAGGCCCTCAATAGATATTTAGTTAGAGAAAGCTAGCTGTAGCTACATACCTCTGTAAGTCAGTGCCCTACACGTACATATAATAGCAATGTACGTACGTGTAAATTAATATATAATTAATGTCATCTTGTTGCTTACATACAGTTATGTTTATCGGAGGGGTTGTCGCTGCTACCATGGAGACCATCAACGAAAACTCTCTTCCCGTTCATTCGTTTGGTGTCGTGGCCAGGTGGATTGTCATGTATCCTGTACAGCGAATAATGGCTTGTACGATATCATGTGTATACATGTATAGCCCATTTCCCCTCTGTATCACTATACCAAATACACGTCCATATTAACTAACATAATTATAGCCAGCGTAAGGTGCCTTATTGAAAGAAAGCCCGTATTTGGTTATAATTATTTCTGGCTAATCTAATTAGCTGGCTAAAAATTAATTGGCAGGAAATACTCTATTCGCAGGGTCATTATTTTGATGTCTTCTTTAAACTTTCTCATTTCACTGAGTGTGTTTGTCCACATACGTACTGCGGTTGCCAACAACAACCAGAGTGTTACGCAGTAGAAGAGATTCGCCATTAGTGTATAAGGATTAATTACGATAAGAGTATTTTGATGTATGTATAATTATATAGCTATTTAGAGCACAAATTAAAGTGTGTATTCCTTGACTAATTGTCAGTGGATTGTCTCTGATCATCTTTTTCATTGAGTACCCGCGAGGAAAGAGACGAAAGAACAAGAAGAATGTGGAGAGGCCGTGAGTGTGTGTGTGTGTGTGTGATGTGTGATGTGTGAGTGTGCTCTCGTCGCCTTTATTCAATAGCAGGTCTAATTGTAGGCGTAATTATCACCAAAGATGCAAATCTTGTTTCCAAAGTCTATATGAATCTGTGTTAATTTACTGTGTATGATGAGTAACCGTACGCACATGACTAGCTATTATTTCCCTGCAGTGGTCAGAGCTACATTGCTCCAGTGATCAACTTGACGTTTTTCGTGGGCAAAATCTACATTTTCAGAGTGATATTCTATATTCTGTAAGTGTCATCAATCACACTGTATGTTTGTCTACTCCTACACAGAGCAATAACTGAGATGTGTATTTAAGTAATTTTACTCAACCTCAACTCATTGTGAAAGTGTTCTCTCGTTTATTTTATGGCTGACAGTACCTTTGCATATACCACATACCCACTGTACACACAGTAACCTTACCCCCTGTACCACATACCCACTGTACACACAGTAACCTTACCCCCTATTTATCCAGTACCACATACCCACTGTACACACAGTAACCTTACCCCCTATTTATCCAGTACCACATACCCACTGTACACACAGTAACCTTACCCCCTATTTATCCAGTACCACATACCCACTGTACACACAGTTACTGTAACATTACCCCCTCATACAGTACACACAGTAACCCCCCCCCCCCCCCACACACACACACACATACACATACAGAGCCATCATTCCGTGCATCTTTGTGTTGCCTGCCATCCTGAGTGCTATCACGTTGTTCATCTCGTGTGTGTGCTACTTCATAGCGGCCATCAATGGGGAGGAGTGGGAGGCGCCCTCGTTGGCATGGGGACCAGGAGCTACACAAAGGGACGACACTCCAAAGGTATAGTTAATAGTATGTAACGTGCTATTGTACTCAGTCAGCCTACAATGTACAGCTTATGCAGGCTGTGTTAGCAGGCCATGCACCTCTTTAAAAAAAACAGTTCTTTAATTACCCGTGAAGTTACTTCTAAGGCTGTAGAATCATTTTCCTAATGAGTTTGCTTTTTAATTGTGATATATAGTTCACTGTTGATAATTATGACATCACTGTACCTATATCCCTCAGGTTGGCCACACCCTCCCTGAGGCTCCGAGCCACCCTCCACCACGCCCACCCCCACAGGCTAGACAGGGACTGTCAGCCCCGCCCTCTGCCCCACCCCCTCGTCCTAAGACTAACCTCAGTGATGCCCCGGAATAGTTCAATCATTTTAACTTACAATTATAGTAAACGGTACTTTTATTTTGTTTGCCAGTATTATTAATTTTTATAGTAATAGCTATAATTATAATTATAGAGATGCTCTGTTTGCGTATTTGATTAACTAAAATTAATTTTATGACTAATCACGTTGTGCTGTACAATTATACACAATAGTAATATCAAACTGACAGGAACACAAGTGCCCATAATAAGATCGAATTGTAACACAATTAACAAGCAAATTCAGCAGTTACATAAAAATAAACGCCCACACGTATGCACACACAACACACTTAAGTCACTGGTCCACTGTAGACTCTGTTGGCATTTCCTCCGCGCCACTTATCATCGACATGAGTAGAAGTGCGTCTATTCTCGCCTCTCCTTCATGTACAAATTGTTCCAATCGCAGCTGCTCCGTGACCTCTAACCCCACCTCGAAGAGCGGTGTGAGTAGACACATGAGGTCACCAAATCTCCCCGGATCCTCCGAGTGTTTCTCTGTGTACTCCATCAGCTCAATGTGCTTTCGCTTTCGATATTGACGCACGATCTCACGATTACGTAATCCATTGGCCTCTGTGTGGGCGGGGGCGGGGTGAGACATGGTAAATGAACACTACAACATATATTTACAGAGCATCAACTAGTATTAGATTTTCAGGATATTACAGCCATACTTCAAGCCTAAGGCTACTACAAGCCATGCACATACACACAGCTGCACTTTAGCTGAGAAATGTAAACAATCAAGCCATACGTGATTGTGTATGTATAGCTAGCTTTTATTAGCTCATTTCAGGTATTATAATAACTACTAGCTCTATACAATACAAACACTTACAGTATTGATAGCACAAACTCTATTTGAGGATTGAAAATACATTACTGCAAAATAATCACTGAGTAGTGTACATGTACACAAGCCACACCACACCACACCACACTACACCACACTACACCCACACACACACACACACACTACACCACACCACACTACACCCACACACACACACACTACACCCACACATACCAGGATTGAACAGGACCACTTCTCTGAGCAACCTCAGTTCCTTGTCACTGATATTGAGGACCTTGAGAGGTACAACGAGCTTCTCCAGAGTAACCGAGGCCACACTAGCGATACCAGCGTTGACATTAGAGGGCATGAGTACAGCGCCAGTGCTGCCTAGCAACAGCACGTCTGTGGGGGGTAAGTGGGGGGGGGGGTCATTATAGGTATACACATAAAAATGCTATACAGACAAATATAGCTTTTAAAATGGCCCAATTAAATCAGACAGACAGTTTTTGATTAAATGTTCTTGTTTGTGTACTCCGTTTTTACAAATGTAGAGATGGATAATATTCTAGCTACATAGCTAGCATTGTCCCAGCCGATTTTACCAGAAGAAAAATCGGCTTGCTAGCTAGCTAGTTACGTGTGTACAGGTATAATTATAAATGTTGTACATACTTTCATATGCTATGGAGCCTCTTGCAAAGCCCAGCATGACAAGCTCTGCCACTGTCCTTCTGAGTAGGGCTTTCTGATCCAGGGGTGAAAGGTCATCGAAGCCGGCCACCTCTGATTTGGCCCACTTGAACATAGAGCGTATTCTCAGCCTCAACGATTCCAGCACTTCCTCCACATTGGCCTCAGGGAGAGACGCTGTGTGTGTGTGTGGAGTGGGCGGGATGAAACAGAAACAGTGTGTGTGTGTACACCTGCTTCATAGCACTTACATACAACACTTGAGATACCGCTTTCATAAGCAGTATGACACTGATGACACGGAATGCTATAACTAGTTCACATGTACAGCATCACTACTACACAAAATAGTACCACTATATATATTACACACAAACTATCTAGCACTGTTACCGCTAGACTTTGGCTTGTTGGAGACAGGGCTGGAGCGTGCGGAGGGTGGGGCACTCAACATCCCCTCCCCACACCCGAGACTATCCGCCTCCCTAGAGATGGCAGTCACTTCAGCCTACAGGGGAGAGGAGTATACGTAGGAATCACATCATTATGAATCCCCACAATCTCTCAGAAGACTCTATGGCACCGCTGGTTAAGTATAATAGTAATACAACACTCCCCCAGACATTCCTAAGCCACTGTACACAGGGTACTGACACATTACCACTGTACACAGGGTATATTGTTATACATTGTTAGTATTGGACGTGGTATGGGAACACCATGAAGTACCGTCAATTTAATACATTTTCAAGACAATTATTGGGTTTTTACCAGGAAGTAAATACAGTATATGTATTACTACTGCACTAACTGTACTGGGTATAGATCTTAAGAGAACACATTCTAACTCACGCATTCTGGTTCCTCCGGTGGCTGAATCTTGTTGATGGATGGAATGGGGACAATACGGAATGGAGATTTCCCAGACTGCCCGGGCAGCATCCCATACCGACTACTACCACTAGTAGCCACACCCCCTTGTACATGGGCCAGCCTCGACTGTAGTCTCTGATGCTCACTCAGCGAAGGGGCAAACGAACTAAATTGAACGACAGGGAAAAGTGGAGCTATTCCAAACGGCATTTGAGCATTTGGTAGTAGGATGGCATTGCCAGCAGCTGTTTGTTGCAAGGCAAGGAGATTGTTGGACGATGTGAATCCAGGTAGAGTTAGCTGACTGACACCAGAGGCGGACGAGGTGAACTGATGTGAGTTCAACTGTGGTAGGCTATTTGCTGAAGAGGGTACTATAATCCCACTGCCACCTGGCTGTGAGTGGAAGCTTGACGGAAAGTTTACTTGTGAGGACGACATGTAATTTGTGGGGGGGTGTGAGGTTGGTGAGGGAAGTGGAGAGTGTGCCGGTGTGTGTGAGGGGGTGGCAAAGGGCGTGTTATTGTGAGAATTGTACACATACGACATGCCAGGATCAGGGCTATTCACGCGGCTCGAGGGTTGACTGTGTGTGTGATGTGGGAGGGGTGTGGGGGGGGCACTGTGACTCCCGTAACTTGGTGACGAATGATGTGACATCATCTCTATAGCACTGCCTGTGGAATCAATTCTCGGACGTTTTATAGGGGAGGTGGGCATAGCGTAGGAGGTGTGGCCAGGCCCCGGGATAGACAGATGCTCCGCCCCTTTCCTTATGGACCAATTAACAGTGGGAGGAAAGAAATATGTTGCTGGCTCGTTATTATCAGAATATTGGGCCAGGTCGTTGGTTGGCGATGTTTCTATGGTAACGGACTTTCCAACGGAAGCGGCAATCGTGGTGAGGGAGCTTGTAGAGGCTGCACTTGGTTTTGCAACGCTCACATTTTCTGTACTGCCTCCGTTAGTGCTCCTAATTCCCGCCGGACTCCCGCCACTCTCCCGGTGAATATTCTCCATGCTGTCACTATAATTGAAAAGTTGACGGACATTTGCGTTTTCGAGCATCCTCATTGTTTCAGGCGACGTCACGTTGAACTTAAGTTGAGACAACTCCTCAATGTCACTCTCTGATTTCACTGATTGTGGGCTCTCCACTGATTGGTTGTATTTCGGGTCAATGCCATTCGAAGTAGTGTTGGTGTCAGTGGACATTTGTTTCTCTTTTTGCGACCTCGATTGTTTCTTGTTTCCCTTCTTAGCAGAGTCATCTCGCGTTTTCCGTGGGAACTTTTTGACAGCTGCAAGAAATAGAAGCGTCACGAGTGCAATCAATGTTTGTGGAATGTTTTGAAGGAAGTATAAGAAATGCAAGGTCAGAGATTGTAGTGTAAGTGTGTGGTACTGTATCCTATTTCAAAACCATTATTCCATATGAACTCAACCTTTTGGCTTTGATCTACAAAAAGGGGCATATTAATTTTTGACTATTAGACTCATCAGACAAACACATTCTATTTGAAAGTACTGTCTGTAACTAGAGTTCTGATGGTCTAAATTCAACAATTTTCTGATTTTCTGAAAGCTTAGAAGGAGCTCTTTCAGATGGTATGCACACATTCAAAATTTGGAACGGGCCATAATTGTCTATTTCGGAAAAAGTCATGGGCTATAATTATATAGATAATGATATTTTGTCGAAAGCAGGCCTAAAATACACTTTTTTTAACATAATTATCATCTGAAAGGTCTCTCTCTAAGCTTTCAGAAAATCATAAAATTAAACGTAATTGGACCAACAGAACTAAAGTTATGGCCGTTCAAAGACGCTCTATATTTAATCATAGATGTTATATTAAATTGAACTCACTTAACCTTGTGGCTTTGATCTACAAAAGGCACATATTTGACTATTCAGAAGGTTAGACCCATCAGACAAACTGCATTGTCTCATTGCTACATCTATATACGTACATGACAATGCAGGTTCACAAGACCCACAATGCACACACACACACACACACACACACTGATATGCATTCTTATCTTACATTGTACGCTACAAAAAAAGCTTGGGACTAACCCCTCTAAAGTATAGTGTATTTTAGGGTTTCCTGCATCTGTTAGACTAGCCACATCAGTAGCTTTCTCAGGCTATTAACCTTTGCACTTTTAACTGCTGTCAGGGCAACTATATAAACACATTCATTATCTGTGTACAGCGGCTGTGAATACAATATCATACCATCACATGATGACTAGTAGGGACGACACAGAAAATTGACTGTTTTATACAGTTCTATACGATAATTATACACAATTTCTGTATCAGCAAAAAAGGACTCACACTTAAGTCTGCACTACTGCACTTAATATGACACAAGTGATACTAATAATTTAATAGAAAATTTGGTGTCTTAGGCGTGGCTACTACGCTGCATCCATCGCTCTTTAGTAAAATTCGCCAAATCATCAAATTTTCCAGTTATACGGTAGTTCTGCATAGCTAATACGTACACACACACACTCACATTCAATCTTCATACCAGCCCTCAGGCACTGGTTGAAACGACAGGCCTGGCAAATTTGCTTCAAATTCACAGCTGTCCGTCCGATCGCACACTTGCCTCCAAACCGACACTTATAGTCTCGAGACATTTGAACAGTCCTCCGGAAAAAGCACTTGCAAGCCTCGCAGCAAATCACGCCATAGTGCTTCCGAAAGCCCCCATCACTTGTGGCACCGTCTCCACACACAGCACACTGCGAGCCCGTTAACGCTAGCTTGTGGGAGGGGGAGAGTTTAGTTTGAGGGGATTCCCCTTCCACCACCCCCCCTTGGTCGGCCACGGCAACAGAAAGGGGTGTGGCCATTTGGCAGAGGGTGGGGTCGAAGGCCTCGGGTTTGATGATTCCATTATTAGACATACTCATTATGTGTGTTGACATTCTCTCAAACAGTAAGTCACAAGAAGTTGGCCTTCATAACCTGTACAGAAGAGAAGCCAACTAATGCAGTACGTGTCACTGGTAGGTACAAACAAAAGATTTGTACATAGACATTTGTCTTGGAAGAAAGGTTCAATGGGGCACAGCGAGTACACAGGTACGTAAGCTAGTTACAGTACTTGCATTCATAATTACAACCTCACGAATCTCAGAGAGATGCATAGTACACTGAGGACCCTTAGAAACATAAAAGGGAGGTATTCCCGGACACAATTTAGGCGAGGCGTGGATGCTTTTTGAGGGTAGAGTGCATGCACATAGACTGATACAAGATATGTGGCCCAGGGGTTTGTTTCTATCAGTAAGTGGAGGTTTTATTAGATGGTGGAGGTCATTATAGGCACCCCCCTCATACTACTATTAGTAGCTGACCAGAAACGCATGTCTGTCGTTTATCTTTACTCATGTGATCACAATAGATGGGCTATAGGTGATAAACCATCCACCCAATCTCAATGGTAATACATCTATAACAGAATCTAGTCACCATCTGTTCACTGCACCACATGGAGTGTTTGCATGACTATCAATGGACAACAATAACTTTAATAGCCCATTCTGTATTATGTTTTAATTAAATCGACGAAAACAAAATAATGTTGCGTGGTGAATCAAATATCGAAGGCTCTGTAATGACATAAAACATCTCTACTATATGCAATATTGAACGTATGTTTTTGAAGGGCCGTAATGTCTAGCCGGCCATTACATAATATACGTAATAATTATGCAGAAGCTATAAACATTGTCATGTACACTGTACTGCACAAGGTTGGGATGTATGCATTACTACCTCTATCTTATTACTGACACTCGCACAATTCTCCGTGCTTATTACACTGGCATAGATACAGATAGATACCTTTATATTCGTGTAATCCGTTGATCCAGTAGCCACTGTCGGCAGTGTGTACGTACGTGTGTACGCGATCAGCAAAGCAATAGCTTTTGGAGAGGCAATTAGGGGGTGTGTCCACGGGTAGGCCGCATATTTTTGTGGGGCAATTATCAAAATTTTGACAAAAATACAAATTACATCCTCCATCTTTTACAATCTCAAGTGTCCTTTGAACGCAGAGCTGAGAGAAAGCTTCTTGCTGCCTAACTGAACTTTTGAACTTTATCCCCAAGTGCACCCTGGAAGATAGAGCGCTGTCTTTAAACTACTGCCAAGCTGGAACAAGGTATGGGGCTCGTTTGAAACGTTTCTCCAAAGATATAGGCGGAATGCAATGTAGGTGGCCATTTTGTTGAGCTCTTAGCTTGGTGTTATATATAGTGTATGGCATTATACACTAGTACTGATCGTTTTAGTATCATGCTAGGGTATTTAATTGCCACTACAAAGCTAGGATCTCAATAAACCTGCACTGTTTAGTATGCAAAAGGTTGGATTGCCATCCATAAAATAATATGCACGTACATTAACATTTTGTGATATAAATCGTACAGTGTTTTAGATGCTAGTAGGGCAGCCGAATTCACATCGTTATAATGTAAATACTTTATTTGTCTGAGTACAGTAGCTTTAAAGCATGCTTAGAAAAAAATTAATTACAATTATTATCCATTATGCAATTTCACAGGCATGCACCACTAATTGTAACACTTCTCTAGCACGTCATTTTTTGTGCCACCCACGAGAATTGATTAATAGCTGTCTGTGTATGGTCGTAGAATGAAAATATGCTTTTATGACATAAAAATGCTTGACCCCTGAACCTTTTGTAACCAAGATACTAATAATCTTTTTAGCGGGGTAGATGATGTTAATCTTGCTTGTAAACAAGTAAATACCCACCATACCCATACGTACATGTACATGTTCTATGTTTTTGATTGTACGGTGGGATTTTAGAATGTCTCTTACTTTATTGTTTAGAATGTCTGCACAGTGTGTGTACGTACAGTATATGTACACACACATTCGCATACCATAGCTTCCCTGGAGTGGTGTGTCTTTATAACGGTGTTGTGTGGATTCATATCGCTAGTGCATTAGCACACTGGAATGTGAAACGGCTCTTAGAAGTTGCTCTGATCTTGAAGCTGTTATAATAATATTCCTGACTCCCATTGCTTGGTGCAGTGACGTATGCTATGTGCAGCAAAATCTTATAAGTGTTTTGTGTAATATATATTTGGCTGTTAATGTGCAAATATTTGATTCTATCTACCAATAATTTATGTATAGTGGGGTCTACATAATCATAGCATTTGATTACGTGTAGTCCATGCATTGTACTAATGTTATCGTTCCATACATAGACAACTTTTTGCTGACCATGGACACTGAGGTGTGTACCGAGACACCCATAACAACTGTGGAGACTGTCATCACTACCAATGAAGACCTCCCCTCTGGCCATGAGACTGAGATAGACAGTGAAATCATTGACACAGAAACCTTCACACAGGTGGTTACTTTATCAGTGATGTAATTACAATAATAGGCCACAGACACTTATAGGTATTCATTGACAGTTGTGTATTGTGATGTCATATGTCGTCATACAACTAGTTTGATAAAAATCAAGTTTAAAGCAGTTTCCTTCATTCAAGCTTCTTCTAGAACTTGCCAAAACCACCGTTGTCTATATAGCTATTGTCTGCATTCAGCTTCGCAACAAGATGTGTTACAGTGTAGTATCTATGATCAGCCAAGGCACTGAGTCTACAGCTTCTGCTGATGCTATTGCAATGACAATGAACTCCAGCCCCCTGACTAACACTAACACAAGTGGATACTCGAGCTATTCAAGCCCTGCAGATTCACCAGAGCAGTCACCAATCTATGATCAGCTTCTTGACATGGACTTGGGATATGATGCTCCCATGCAAAATGGTTACTCTGTTCCGACTGCCGTACCTCACCCTGACAGCCCTCACTCCTACGGTGGCTCTCCAGGCTACCCTCCTCAACACTTCAACCCAAACTCTCAAAATCTAATGTACTCCTCCGGCTCTCCTCATTGCCCGGCACCCTACAATGCCGGGGCTCCATACAATAACTCTGCTCCCTATGGAGTACATGGCTCAAACTTTTCCTATTTTAACTATCCACAGGGTGTTGAAGGCCTGTCCCCAAATTCCCAGAACCTTGGCCTACAGCAAATGTGCAAAATCTGTGGAGACACTGCCTCTGGGAACCACTTTGGTGTGCAGAGCTGTGAAGCTTGCAAGAGTTTCTTCCGTAGGAGTGTTCGAGCCACTGCCCGATATGCTTGTCGTGGAAGTCGAAACTGTGCCATTGAGAAAAACACGAGGAATCGCTGCCAGTATTGCCGACTTCAGAAATGCACAGCAAACGGCATGAGGAAGGAAGGTCAGACTGTCATAATAGAGTACGTATAGTATCCTGTGTAGTGGTAATAGTTTGTGATGATACATGCCTAAAGTAAAGATCAAGTGATAGATTATAGTGCCTTAAAAATATTTTATTCCCTCTACAGCTGTTCAAGAGGAGCGTACGCCTCAAGGGGCTAAGCTGCAACGTGCTACTACGCCCACTCCTCTGGGTTTCCCCAACCTTAACTTCATTCCTCCATCAATTCCATACTTTCCTCAGTCTTTTGACTCTCCGACTAGCCCTGTCCCTCGTATGCTCTCGCACACGGCCAGTCGAATGTACGGCTCTCTTCCCAATCTCAAGATGGAGTTCGATCGTTCCCCCATGTCCACGCCCACTTCCCTCTCCTCCTCCCAGCAGCGATTGTTCACCCCACCCTCTCTTGATACCTCTAGCTCGCACGTGTCAGTGTCAGTTCTGGTCAATGCTGATATGCAGTCTGAGCAAGCCGAGCCCGTTAAAACAACAGCTTCTAATATCAAACTGGAGGATCTCTTTGAAGGGCTGAAAACGTCTCTTTTGAAGGTGATTGAATGGGCCAAGCGTATCCCTGCTTTTGTGAGTCTTAGCCTGGACGATCAAGTGAAGCTCCTCAAGTCAAGCTGGTGTGAGCACTGTACTCTCAAGTTGGCTGCTCAGAATGGACCCAAAGCCGAATGTGTCCTCCTAGCCAATGGCGTTTCCTGTAACAGAGACCAGATCGAAGATCCGGAAGTCCGTCGCGTCATTAACAGGGTCTTCAACGAGCTTGCCTATTGGTTGGATTATCTGAATGTGGACCGAGTGGAGTTGGCCTGTCTTAAAGGCATCCTGCTCTTTAACCCAGGTACGTTTTAATTACAGAACCTCTCTAATTATGTACATACAAAACTTACATATTTCGCCCATAATAATAACAGTGTATTTCTAGCAAATTATGTGTGTGTGTGTGTTACTGTAATTATAACGAACACGGTATGTGTACACAGCGTGCCCACAGTGTGCCCATTCCGAGCATGTTGTTGATACCACACCAAACATACTGTTAAAGTGATAATTACATCAAAAAATATTCCTATTATTAAATATACTGTGATGTTTACATACTCAACTCCATATTTCATTATAATTATGGTTTTTCCTGCCCTACAGATGCCAAAGGTTTGAGCCCTGCCCCCAAGAAACGTGTTGAGATATTCCAGGAGCAGATTCTACAGTCGCTGGAGACACGCACCAAGACCATGTACCCTGTCTCCCCCCAGAGGTTCTCTAAACTCCTGCTCAGATTGGCCCCCCTCAAGGCCATCAGTCTCGAGGTCATGCAGCACATGGAGGTGCAGAGGGCGCTCGGGAACACCAAAATGGACAATTTGTTTGGAGAACTTTTAGATTTTGAGTGAACACTATTACGGTTGTTTCTAAAACACTGTTGTTGTTGGTTTTTTGTTTCTGTATTATATTGTGAGTTAATAATTATTATAGCAGTCATGTGTTGATAGGCCTAGAGCTTATAGTATCATCCCTCTTTTTTGTATACATGGTCTCTTTCTGTGCACATGCTTCTGTACTGTAGTCACACATAATTATGCTTAATGTTTGTAATGCTGTGCTTCTAAATTACCTTATGTGAATTACAAATGTTATCTGGCTGACAATCTCTGTTACAGCTGCATGCTCTGTGAAACTAGCTAGCTAGCTATCTTGCATGCAGTGAGTGAGTGGCACCAACTATAATGGAAGAGGCTGCAGATACTGCTCAAGTGAACTTTGAAATAGTAAGCAGCTTTTGACCTCTGGGTCTGGTAAATTCCTGTGGTAATTTTTTTGCTTGCTGTTGCCACCATAATATCTGTACCATTATACCCAGGTTGACTTGTACAGTCTGGACCGTGAGACTGCTCTCATTGACACTCCATATGGAGGGGTATCAGTTACACTCCAGGTTAATGGTCTACTATGAATATTGTTTGCAGTGTGTGCATTTATATAGCTAGCTGGCTAAGTTTAGTACACTTTGACCCTGCATGGGTAAGCTAACGAATTGAAGGGATGTGCACAAAATGATCAGTGCTAACACACACATAAACAGCTGTGAATATAATATCATATTTGTTTGTGTACAGGGTGATAAAGGAGACCCTGCTATCCTTACCTATCATGATATCGGACTCAACCGTCAGTCTTGTGATAATACGTCTCTTACATCTATACACAACATGACTCATAATTGTCTCTTACTCAGATTGTAGCAACTTTGGCACCTTCCTAGGGAGCAAGTCTATGGAGGCCCTGGCTGACAAGTTCTGCTGGTATCACATCAACGCCCCAGGGCAGGTGGGTATGGTAATGGAAGCACCCAGTCCTATCTATTCTGTTGTCTATATTCACAGGAATTTGGAGCTGAGAAGTTGCCAGTCGAGTAAGAACCATCTCATAATTATGTGCCTGCCATCAGTTTTGTTATAATTATGTGTGTTTTTGTCTGTCTGTATACAGCTTTTCCTATCCCACCATGACACAACTGGCGGAGCAAATAGAGTACATTATGGACTACTACCAGTTAGTGCACGTCTGTGAGGCTGTGATCCACTTTGTCATGTGGTGTATTTTCTTATTAATTAAGACATAAGTTATGTCTACCCACGGACCCTCATTATGCATATATGCACCTGCACAGGCTGGCCCACTTTATCGGCCTGGGGGTAGGAGCTGGAGCCAATGTTCTCGCTAGATATGCTGTGAGTTGTGTGGTGAATGCTAGTAGTCATGGGAACACACCTAAAGGAGTTCTGGTTTTTAAATAGATGGGAAAATTGTGAGATCACTCAGAGTACAATGATCAGCTGTTTGTGTCTACTATTCAACACACAGATGCTGAATCCAGAGCGTGTCAGTGGTCTTATCTTAATCAACTTGGAGCCACAAGCCATGTCCTGGACCCACCCAGCCTGGCTGTCTGGAAAGGTTATATATATGTGATACCACATATCTCCTTCTCAACTGCTTATAACTGTTATCAATCTGTCTGGGTATCCCATTGCCAAATTTACTGCATTCCTTAGGTACATACCAGAGCTAATAGTATGCGAGGGGGGGGGGGGGGGGGTGAGATATGTAGTTTTGGGACACAGCATAACTTTTCCCTAATTATTGAGTGCTATTATGTTACAGGCTGTCCAGTGGCAGTTGAAAGGACGTGAGATTGGAATTCCTCGACTAGCGGCCATCCATCTCAAACACCACGCTTTTGGTTCAGTGAGCACCACAATACTAATTACCTGTGTCACTAGACACAATAATTATAATAGCCATAATTATTGTATCTTGTGTAGATAAATCCAGTCAGTAGCCCATACAATAGTATTGTTTAGAGCTAGGAGGCACTGGAGTAATTTTTAGCTGATGTAATTTGTTGCAGATTTCTGGAGCACTGGATGGAGATTTAGTGCGATCCTACATGGAAGAGCTTAGTGTTCAGCAGCCCAACAACCTGGCCCTGCTCATGGACTCCTACCACAAGTGAGGCCTGTGACCAAATATTTGGTCCGGGAGGACTGAATATTGAAATATTTTGTCTCCCCCCCCCCCCCTCCCTGGAACAAATTCGGGTGGACCAAATATTTCCGTGACAGGCCCCCTCTGTCTCACATTTTTGGGTGTACCTAATTAGACCACTTGTTTATGTTATTGTGTTATTATGCCTGGAAACAATATCAAGTGGTCTTAGGTTCCCAAGATACTGTATTCATGGTCCTTTTATTAAATACTTGAGCTTGAACCTTTGTGTACTGTGGTTTTAGGTCCATTAGAGGTAATTGGAGCTGGTTAGAACAGCCTCTAAAATAGTATATAGCCCATAAACCACACAATCCTTAAATATACATTTACCATTGCTCAGGAGGTTATGTGTTGAATTTGTACACACAGGCGGTCCAGTATAACTGGCGACTTCATCAAGCTTATGGAGTAAGTCCAAATACATAGTAACATACACATGTACGTAGGGGACTGTTCGCAAATCCTATGCATTTATTATTCGTACACAGTATTAGATCCCAGAATCCTCAGCCTAGGTACATATAGCATATGCCTAGGCTAGTGGTTACCACAGTGTATCTCTGCCATGCAGGTGTCTCTGTCTGTTAGGCCTAGGCTAATGGTTACCCCAGTGTATCTCTGCCATGCAGGTGTCCCTGTCTGTTAGGCCTAGGCTAGTGGTTACCCCAGTGTATCTCTGCCATGCAGGTGTCCCTGTCTGTTAGGCCTAGGCTAATGGTTACCCCAGTGTATCTCTGCCATGCAGGTGTCCCTGTCTGTTAGGCCTAGGCTAATGGTTACCCCAGTGTATCTCTGCCATGCAGGTGTCCCTGTCTGTTAGGCCTAGACTAATGGTTACCCCAGTGTATCTCTGCCATGCAGGTGTCCCTGTCTGTTAGGCCTAGGCTAATGGTTACCCCAGTGTATCTCTGCCATGCAGGTGTCCCTGTCTGTTAGGCCTAGGCTAATGGTTACCCCAGTGTATCTCTGCCATGCAGGTGTCCCTGTCTGTTAGGCCTAGGCTAATGGTTACCCCAGTGTATCTCTGCCATGCAGGTGTCCCTGTCTGTTAGGCCTAGGCTAGTGGTTACCCCAGTGTATCTCTGCCATGCAGGTGTCCCTGTCTGTTAGGCCTAGGCTAATGGTTACCCCAGTGTATCTCTGCCATGCAGGTGTCTCTGTCTGTTAGGCCTAGGCTAGTGGTTACCCCAGTGTATCTCTGCCATGCAGGTGTCCCTGTCTGTTAGGCCTAGGCTAATGGTTATACCCCAGTGTATCTCTGCCATGCAGGTGTCCCTGTCTGTTAGGCCTAGGCTAGTGGTTACCCCAGTGTATATCTGCCATGCAGGTGTCCCTGTCTGTTAGGCCTAGGCTAGTGGTTACCCCAGTGTATCTCTGCCATGCAGGTGTCCCTGTCTGTTAGGCCTAGGCTAATGGTTATACCCCAGTGTATATCTGCCATGCAGGTGTCCCTGTCTGTTAGGCCTAGGCTAGTGGTTACCCCAGTGTATCTCTGCCATGCAGGTGTCCCTGTCTGTTAGGCCTAGGCTAGTGGTTACCCCAGTGTATCTCTGCCATGCAGGTGTCCCTGTCTGTTAGGCCTAGGCTAATGGTTATACCCCAGTGTATATCTGCCATGCAGGTGTCCCTGTCTGTTAGGCCTAGGCTAATGGTTACCCCAGTGTATATCTGCCATGCAGGTGTCCCTGTCTGTTAGGCCTAGGCTAATGGTTACCCCAGTGTATCTCTGCCATGCAGGTGTCTCTGTCTGTTAGGCCTAGGCTAGTGGTTACCCCAGTGTATCTCTGCCATGCAGGTGTCCCTGTCTGTTAGGCCTAGGCTAATGGTTATACCCCAGTGTATCTCTGCCATGCAGGTGTCCCTGTCTGTTAGGCCTAGGCTAGTGGTTACCCCAGTGTATATCTGCCATGCAGGTGTCCCTGTCTGTTAGGCCTAGGCTAGTGGTTACCCCAGTGTATCTCTGCCATGCAGGTGTCCCTGTCTGTTAGGCCTAGGCTAATGGTTATACCCCAGTGTATATCTGCCATGCAGGTGTCCCTGTCTGTTAGGCCTAGGCTAGTGGTTACCCCAGTGTATCTCTGCCATGCAGGTGTCCCTGTCTGTTAGGCCTAGGCTAGTGGTTACCCCAGTGTATCTCTGCCATGCAGGTGTCCCTGTCTGTTAGGCCTAGGCTAATGGTTATACCCCAGTGTATATCTGCCATGCAGGTGTCCCTGTCTGTTAGGCCTAGGCTAATGGTTACCCCAGTGTATATCTGCCATGCAGGTGTCCCTGTCTGTTAGGCCTAGGCTAATGGTTACCCCAGTGTATCTCTGCCATGCAGGTGTCCCTGTCTGTTAGGCCTAGGCTAATGGTTACCCCAGTGTATATCTGCCATGCAGGTGTCCCTGTCTGTTTGTTGTGTCTGGTAGTTTCACACACAAGGAAACGCTGGTCAAGCTCTGCTCACTGCTGCCACAAGGAAAAGCAACTTATCTGGAGGTTATAGTCGTGTTTACTAATGGTGTTTACAACCACACCGTTTCAATATTGATTCTTCTTACCATATGCCTATAGTCGATTATCGTGTCTAGGGATGCACACTTTCAGTATCTGTGATCGTATTGTCTGCTCTCATTTTATAGCCTCTACATTACAAGTCTTGTACGTGCGTAATTCTTCGTGTCTCCACTGTATACTAAACATTAACTTGAGACTATGTACAAGTCACACACACACACACCCACACCCATACGCCAGATTTCCAACACAAGTGGACTCCTACTAGAGGAGCAACCTGCTCGACTAGCCATTGCCCTCCAGCTGTTCCTACAAGGCCTTGGGCTAGTCCCTGCCCTCTCCACCCACCACACTTGTCCCTCCCTACACACTAGCATGGTGTTAGAGGGCATATCCGCCCCGCTATACCCCATAGCAGCCAGCTGAGATAGAGGGAGAAACACTGCAACATTGTCACTATATAAACACCGTTATATATGCCGTGGCAGTTAAACTAAACATGGAACATAGACTATATATATAAGTGTTAGACATTGTTTTGGTGATCTGTACTTCATTAATTATATCAGGAGTGCCTTATGTTTAGTGACCTAGGTATTCATGCTATGTCTGTATGGCCACCTATTCACAGGGTGTGTTTTGACTGACTGGCTGACTTCTAATCATTCCCACATAATTAATTTATAATAAACTGTGAAAGCATTTTATCTACTATTACATCAAGATTGCACAACATTAAATCATTTTCTATATCACTGTACACATGAGTGGTGGGTTCAAACAGGTATGGTACGTTCTTAGACATAAAACAGGTATGGTTGTTATTGTTAAAAACAAACAAACAATGCATAGTTCAAGACTTAGTTCACAATTAGTGACCCTTGCTTTTCTTTGTAAGACTTCTGAAGCATCTCAAAAACTTTGCCATATTTTGGGTTGTGTGGCTTCTGCGCCTGCACAGAGATGGGTTATGGTACACGTTAGAAGGAATGTTTAATAAATTCCTTTAATTAGGGGAGCCTGCATTCAAGTACATGCTTTGAACGATTGTTTTACTAATAAAATATGTAGTACATTATTACAATTGTTTACCATCATTTCTGCGACTAGTCCGAGAGCCACTGACAAGTTGTTGGCTTTAATGGCTGCCTGGATCATGGTGACATTGAACACTTGTCTCTGAGCCCAGCTGCCACCAAAACTGAGGAACTCGTAGCGCAGTGGCACCATGATCTGTAGCACCTGTAAGAGGGGGTGGGGTGGGTGTGGCTATATAAGAGTGAGGGTGTGTGGTTACCTCATCGTATTTCTCTTGTCCAAAAGCCAGCAAGGCATTGCACACTGGAACACCAAGCTGTACGTGAGAGAGCAAGGAAATGGACATACAACTGTGGTGGTGATATTCTTCACCTTCTCTGCCAACTTTTGATTGGGCAAATCTTCTGCATCATCAGCAGCATACTTGTGCATAGACTGTAGGGGCCATTAATGACGTGACTTAGTATCAGAGAGGCCACCATACACTCACCTTCATCATGCCCTCTGCCAGGGCTAGTCTGGCTGTGGACTCACACACTTTACCTCGGGCCAAACTGAACATTATGTGAGCATCAAACCTGCAGCAAACACATGTACAGGGCAATAATGGAAGCGGGGACCCAGTGTTAAATAAAACATCCATAACTTTAGTTCCGTTGATCCAATAACATTGATTTTATGATTTTCTGAAAGCTTAGAGATAGGCCTTGCAGATGATGTGTTTAAAAAAGGCTAGTATATTAGCCCCTCACCAAGGGGAGCGATGATTGTGTATGTGTGGAGTCATTCCCTGTGTCACCACCTCCCACCTCTCCTCTCCCACCTCTATGCCCATCACCTCTAGTCGCCATAGCAACGACGAGGCATCAAGCAGTCCAAACAGGTTATCTTTATTCGCCTTTGGCTTCAAGTGAGTATCAAACTCCTCCAGCACTTTAGAAACGTCTCCAAGATCTAGAGAAATGAACACATCACAGAAACTTAGTTTAATAGACATGCTGCATAATCATCACAACTAGGAAAATTGGCAAAAATCCTTAAGTTAAGGCCTCATTAATTTTATGACCATCAACTAGTGGCATTGTTGATTTACTCCCCCCTGATAATGTAGACCCCCTGCATGCAATTACTAACCGAGGTAGTACAGAGTGAGATGCCATGTGATGTGACCCTCGTACACGGCACCTGTCCAGTGACTTCGAGTGGATGTCAGAAACTCCACTCCTTCTCTAGGATGGTGGGCCTCTTCCATTATGTGGGCTAGAGGGATAATTATCAGCATCTCGAGTATGTGAAAATGGACAATTTGGACACGAAATAAATCACTGATCTAACCACACCATAATTATTGTAGCACTACCAAACAGCTACTAAATGCATATTTTAGTTTTGAAATTGGATGTTCCCAACCAGAGGAGGTACGACATCCGCGTGTCAAAGGAAACGTTTTAGACACACATTTCTTAGGTCAAAGTTCGGAATGTGTGTGTTAAAGACATGCGGATGACACGCAGATGTCGTACCTCCGAGGGTTCCCAACACAAGTTATGGATAATCCAAAGTTAGCTCCGAAATGAGGCCTGATTCTGAGAAATCATTATAATTATAAGCTGTATACAAACAATGGGAATACAGGTAATCTATGTACGTCACTAACCCATAGCATGAGTTGCGAATGGAGTTCTTCTGTCCATTGCCAGAGCTTTCCTGGCCACCTCTTCTGCTTTCCCCCTCTCTCTGCACTCCTCCAGGGCAAACCCATAGCTACACACACACAGAGAAATAGCAGCTTATTGAACCTGGCCCAAATCTTCAAGTAATAATAGCTTTTGCCAAACTCATAATTTAAGATTGATGGTACGTGTTTCTAGAGCTGTAGTTGTTGACTCACAAGGCCAGTATGCAGTTGTAGAGGGGTGTGTCCTCAGTCCAGAAAGGGAGCACTCTTCCCACTAAGTCTCGCATCTTCTCAAACTCTGCCAGGACAATGTACGATCCCACCATCACACGAATAGCAAGGCCATCTGTATGCAGTGGTCATGTGTACATTGATAGTTGCACAGTACACATGTTACTACCTCTAGGGTAGTCAAAGAGCATGTTAGAGAGCTCTTTAGTGGCATTGTCCAGACTGCCTGAGGCGTAGGCCAGGGCTGCTCGTACATATCCCCTCTCCCTCTCTGTCAGATCATCCTCCCCCTGGTGATGGTGGTCAGCTGCTGCTGCTCTCTTCACCACCTCCAAGTGAGGGGACACTGTGTGGGTGTGTGTGTGGGGTGTGGGCAGTAGTGTGTTTATACTAGCCTTTACCGTTTGGATCCGTTGGGGGTCGAAGGTCAAAAAGATTGAATATCACCTGCAAATTACAACAAATACCAGCAGTAAATGCATGCTTCATATAAACTATGGGACCGTCCACACGTACATACCAACATGCAATGAGCCAGCACAAATGAATCATCTTGTTGCAATGCAGCTTTGAAGTAAGGTAGAGAGCTTTCCCTGACGGCCACGTAGGCTATCAGACCCTTATTGAACCATTCCAAGGCCTCCTTGCTGGAGCAGGTCACATCTCCACCCGTAGCATCACTGTACACCACCATCATAGAGAAAGTAGGTAAACATCATCAAAATTAATAAAGCAACAAAAACAGATTGACACCCACGCAGTATACCCAGTGATTGCGTGGGTGGCTCCTGATTTTACCACCATTAGTCTCGCAAGCCACACCCCATAATACAAAAGAAGGGTCGTGGCTTTGTAATAATTATTTTATACGCTTGGCACTCTGATCCGCTGTACTGTGTACCTGTTTCAGTAGCTACCTACTAACTGCATTGCAAGTGAAGAACAGAAGAAGCGATCATGATAGTTGAGGACCTCACTGGACAGCCTCTGAGATGCTCTAGCAAAGAGGCCTTGGATCACTTCAACCAGGGTCTAACAGAGTATGTACTGGCCAGAGAGGATTGTGCTCAACATTTCAAGAAGGCCCTGAAATTGGACCCCACTCTTGTCATACCTCACTCTATGATGGTACACTGATAGCGTATATTATGGTGTTTATAGATATTAAATTTGTGTTTATAGATATTAAATTATAGGTACACACCGTGTCAACTACCACTTTTTGGACGTTGGCCCTACATATCACAATATAAATTTCAATTTCAGACAGTTATGGTATTCGTATTTTGCAGGTGATCTTCTGTCTGTCTGGAATGCAATCTCCTACTGACTCTGTAGGTAAGACCATCCAGTCTGGTGGTGTAACGCCCACCCCCTTGATGATAGTTCACTGAAGCTAACAGAAATTGAATTTCCCCTCAATATATTAATTACTCTTCCTGTATGTACAGTATTGTTTGTATTATTTGTATAATTGAACTCCGAACCTTGTACTTTAATTTGCAGGTCAATTATAGGGTTTCTGTTTACACAGGCTATGTTGTAGCCTTACACTGAACACACACTCTCAATCCCACACCTTGGGGCACTGAGCACACACTCCACACTCCACACACCCACCCACCCACACACACACACACACATAGTGTCCCCTCACTTGGAGGTGGTGAAGAGAGCAGCAGCAGCTGACCACCATCACCAGGGGGAGGAGGATCTGACAGAGAGGGAGAGGGGATACGTACGAGCAGCCCTGGCCTACGCCTCAGGCAGTCTGGACAATGCCACTAAAGAGCTCTGTAACATGCTCTTTGAATACCCTAGAGGTAGTAACATGTGTATCCCCTAGGCCTCTGTTTCTAACACACTGTTTGACATTTATTATGATTTTATTATGATTTTTGTCGAGATGTTACTTGAGTATACAAGAGTGTGTGTCTATAGGCAAAAACTATTAGCAGTAAATTATTGCAGTACTTGATGCAGTTGCTTCCTCTTGCTAGATGCCCTAGCCCTTCGTGTTGTGGTGGACTCTTACATTGGCCTGGGAGAGTATGAAAAGATGAGAGATTTGGTCGCTAGAGTTCTGCCATTTTGGACGGAAGACATGCCCCTGTATCACGGTGTGCTGGCATGGTATGTTAATGACTACATTGTGAAACCAACCAACTATGTATCGACATACCTTAGAAATGCATCACACACATAACTACAAAGCCACTAATTAATGAGGAAATGATGATCACACTTGAGTCATATTGTCCTCTAAAGTCATTTCTACAGCATTAATAGTTTGTATGGTTTGAGTATCCACTTATGTGTAGCTCGTTCAATAAGCTGCTATTTCTCTCTGTGTGTGTGTAGCTATGGGTTTGCCCTGGAGGAGTGCAGAGAGAGGGGGAAAGCAGAAGAGGTGGCCAGGAAAGCTCTGGCAATGGACAGAAGAACTCCATTCGCAACTCATGCTATGGGTAATTAAACCCTTCACAAGTACATGAGAAAGGAATTCAGCTGTAACTTAATTGTTGCCATTCCTTTATGTGAAATGGACTATTGAACTTGTCACATTAATTGCATTAATTACTGACTCTTAATAATTATACAACTGCACGCAGCTCATATTTTTGAAGAGGCTCATGATCCAACTAAAGGGGTGGAGTTTCTCACGGCCACCAGAGCTGATTGGACGGGTGTATTCCAGGGTCACATCAACTGGCATCTACTACTATACTATCTTGGTAAGTTAGTATAGACTCTACAATAAACTTCCTGTTTGAATATCAACACTGTTGCCAACACAGGATACTGTAGTATCAACATATCAGATCAGTAATTGTAAATCTAGCGCTTCAGCCCTGTCTATAAACTAGGTTTCTGTGATGTGTTCATTTCTCTAGATCTTGGAGACATTTCTAAATTGCTGGAGGAGTTTGACACTCACTTGAAGCCAAAGGCGAATAAAGACAACCTGTTTGGACTGCTTGATGCCTCGTCATTGCTATGGCGACTAGAGGTGATGGGCATAGAGGTGGGAGAGGAGAGGTGGGAGGTGGTGACACAGGGAATGACTCCACACATACACAATCATCGCTCCCCTTGGTGAGGGGCTAATATACTAGCCTTTTTAAACACATCATCTGCAAGGCCTATCTCTAAGCTTTCAGAAAATCATAAAATCAATGTTATTGGATCAACGAAACTAAAGTTATGGCCGTTCAAATATGTTTTATTTAACACTGGGTCCCCGCTTCCATTATTGCCCTATACATGTGTTTGCTGCAGGTTTGATACTCACATAATGTTCAGTTTGGCCCGAGGTAAAGTGTGTGAGTCCACAGCCAGACTAGCCCTGGCAGAGGGCATGATGAAGGTGAGTGTATGGTGGCCTCTCTGATACTAAGTCACGTCATTAATGGCCCCTACAGTCTATGCACAAGTATGCTGTTGATGATGCAGAAGATTTGCCCAATCAAAAGTTGGCAGAGAAGGTGAAGAATATCACCACCACAGTTGTATGTCCATTTCCTTGCTCTCTCACGTACAGCTTGGTGTTCCAGTGTGCAATGCCTTGCTGGCTTTTGGACAAGAGAAATACGATGAGGTAACCACACCCCTCACTCTTATATAGCCACACCCACCCCACCCCCTCTTACAGGTACTACAGATCATGGTGCCACTGCGCTACGAGTTCCTCAGTTTTGGTGGCAGCTGGGCTCAGAGACAAGTGTTCAATGTCACCATGATCCAAGCAGCCATTAAAGCCAACAACTTGTCAGTGGCTCTCGGACTAGCCGCAGAAATGATGGTAAGCAACTCTGAAAATATCTATTGATTTACTGTAACTGTATATCTTATTTCATAGGCACAGAAACCAAGCAATCCAAGATACCCTAAACTATTTCAAGAGCTTAAGAGCCTCCAAACACAGCAAAAATCTATCGAATCTCCTGCCTCAAAGAAAAGAAAGATATAGAAAACGTTTTATTATCAATCTGATTTTAGCAAAACTGTGTTTATAGTAATTTATATGGCATCTTGAGTATGCAACAAGTGAACAATGAAATACGTGGGTGTATTGCACCTACGTCATAATTATCACATAGTACGTCACAATTATGCATACGTCATATTGCATAAATGATAGTAGAATGGTCTAGTAAATTCTTTAGTCTCGATTATACGCCGCAAAGAATCGCATAAAAGAGGCGTGTTTGCTCAACATCCATTATTTTTTAATTCTGAAATACGATCGAAGAGAAACTCTGAAAGATGTGTTACAGTGTTGTTTCCATGGTAAGCCAAGGCACTGAGCGAACCGCTCCTTCAGCTCATGGCAGTCCAACTGGACGTACTGCGATGGTTTCCTACAGTGGCAGCCCGGTCACCAGCACCAGTGGGTACTCGAGCTATGCAAGCCCAGCCAACACGCCAGACCATTCTCCAAGCGGCTATGATCAGCTACTGGACCTGGACCTAACTGGAAGATTCGATGAAAGCAGTGTCGTGCAGAATGGCTACAATTATCCGGAAAGCCCTGGATCCTTCGTCAACTCTCCCATCTACTCCCCACAGTTCAATGGAACCTGCGAAGACGTGCAGTTCTGCGAAAATCCTGCTTTGTACAACAACCCTTACGGAATGGTACAAGGATCCAATTTCTCTTACTTCAACAATCCACAAAGTGTCGAAGGAATGTGCTATAATACGGCCCAGAATGTGATTGTACGGCAGCAAATGTGCAAAATCTGTGGAGACACTGCCTCTGGGAACCACTTTGGTGTGCAGAGCTGTGAAGCTTGCAAGAGTTTCTTCCGTAGGAGCGTTCGAGCCACTGCTAAATATGCTTGTCGTGGAAGTCGAAACTGCATCATCCAAAAACAAACGAGGAATCGCTGCCAGTATTGCCGACTTCAGAAATGCGTTGCAAATGGCATGAGGAAAGAAGGTCAGTTGTGATACTGTTCAGACATGATACTTTTTTTGTGCATTTAATCAATTTAGGGCCGTACTTGTATGTTTTTTACTGTTTCGTACATTTATATATGTTGTTCTTCTCTTTGTACAGCAGTCCAAGAGGAGCGTACACCTCATGGACCTATTCTGCAGCAGGCCACTACTCCAGCGCCTCTCAGTTATTTCAGTCCTAACTTTCCCAAACAGCGCTCCAAGTCTACTGATCGTCCCACCAGCCCTTTCCCTCAGACCCCCTCGCACACAACCAGTCGAATCTACACCTCGCTGCCAAATCTGAAAACGGAATCTAACGATAATTCTATAATACCCCCCACCCAAACAGATGCATTGATGTCTGATATTGTAAATGCTGATGTGCAATCGAACAGTCAAGCTCGACTTCTAAAGACGAAAGTTCAGGACATTAAAATGAACGATTTCTTTGAAGGGATGAATACCGCCGGTGTGATTGAATTGGCCAAACGTATCCCTGCTTTTGTGAGTCTTAGCCTGAACGATCAAGTGAAGCTCCTCAAGTCAAGCTGGTGTGAGCACTGTACTCTCAAGTTGGCTGCTCAGAATGGACCCAAAGCCGAATGTGTCCTCCTAGCTAATGGCGTCTCCTGTAACAGGGACCAGATTGAAGACTCTGAAGTGTGTTACATTATTGAGAAGATCTTCACTGAACTCAGCTATTGGATTAATGACATGAATATGGATAAAGTGGAGATGGCCAGTCTTCAAGGACTTATACTTTTTAATCCAGGTATGCAGCAGATACGCACACATGTTTTTTGTTCAGCTACAACATTGTGTACCTGTGTTTTATTTCAACTAACTGAACATTTACCGCTTTATTACATTTACCCTCTGTTTACTGCCCTACAGATGCCAAAGGTTTGAGCCCAGTTTCTAAGAAAATCGTTGGAATTTTCCAGGAGCAGATTCTACAGTCGCTGGAGACACGCACCAAGAACATGTACCCTGTCTCCCCCCAGAGATTCTCTAAACTCCTGCTCAGATTGGCCCCCCTCAAGGCCATCAGTCTCGAGGTCATGCAGCACATGGAGGTGCAGAGGGCGCTCGGGAACACCAAAATGAACCTTTTCTTTGAGTGAACCATTGTGTAAAACATTACCACTGCACTTTTACGTTTTTTTATATTTTGTGTTGTCACATACTACGTTTATGCCTACAAGCAATAATTTAATTTTGTGTCGTATTTAATTTTGTGTCATGTGAGTTTTTTCAGTGATGTTGTCCCAGTGAATATGATATGTTATCAAAGAACTTACTTGAATGCTAGAGGTACATATTTTACATATATAGTCATGTGTCCCTTTTTGAAATGAATATTATACATTATTAAAATGCCTGAACCCTGTGTGTCTGGTGAACCTTGCACCGGAAATAGCTATAATACTGCAGGCCATTAGCAGTATGAATTTCATTAGCCAACAACAACCACCACTACTTGACCTCTTCAATTGTTATTCATTTTATCCAGTCACATCTATTCATTCCCACGCACCTAGGCTTTCCCACTGTGGGAAAGGTTATGAGGAAGTCAGGAGGTGGTGGGTTTCAATGCAAGCCTTATAGTGAAAGCTATTAGTGGTCAAGTTTAACAAATGTATACACAAACCAAATATCACAGGAAGTAACTGCTCTGCTGTTAGTTTTATACTAGGTTGGGAGTTGAAATTATTATTGCGTGATTTTGGTGTGTAGAAAATGTTGATTTTGTAGTGATGGTCTCACTGGAAGTTTATATCACAGTGGTAAAGACTGTAATGAAATAGCCAAGTGTTAGTATGGTCTATACTATGGAGCATGGACAGTGTTATGCGTGGGTGCCACACAAACTGTTTACACTGAAAAACAATGTCTGTTTTAGGTACAAGGTTTATGTTGTGTGTTTTATTGTCACCTATGTAAATGAACTTATTGAAGTCATCATAGTTGGCTTTGAAAATAATTACATGTACTTAGACAACTTTAGGCCTCCTACGTACCTACGCAGACCGATTTTTCTCTAATAAAACAAAGTAAAAATCAACAGACAAGTGCCTCAATTAAAACGCGGGCGTCTATTCAAAATTAATACCGGTAAAGATCGTTAGTGAAACAATTAAACTATCAGAAACTATAAATTAGCTATCATTCTCAGTTATTATTTCTTGGCCCCATCTTGGGCAATCTTCTTGGCCACCTCGACCCACTTGTCTCCATCAGTGAGTCCCTTGATGAAGCGATCTGGGAAAGAAGACAGACCAGTAATGGCTCCCACCATCCCTCCAGTCAGAGATGCTCTGGCCAGGTTCTGTCCCCCACTGTTCACTGCAGTCAGTACAGCTGTCTCAAAGTTATCAGGGAAACGAGCAGCAAGGTAGTAGGCCCCAGGCATCAGCATATAGAAGGCACAGGAGAGGCCATACATTTGAGGGGCATCTCGGGCAGGCTCAATTCGCAGATTAAGATTGGCTACAGCCTTCGCTGCATATCCAGACCAGAGGAGGGAGTCTGGTTCGGGTGTATTCTCCTCACTGTCTCGATCTAGTGCCATTGCTGAAGTGAACGGAATTTTTCCTTCTGCGATCAAATTCATCAAATGTGAACTAATTTTCGAGTACTCCATTCCAGAGATTAGGCATGCTACAGTGAGCCCAAACGCAATGCTGTGCACTTGAACCTGTCGATCTTGATATTGCAGTATAGAATTTGAACCAATCTTTTTGACCAGTGTGGGTAGATCGTTGTGATATCGAGCAGCTAGAGCGACAGCACGTACACACGAGTCAGTCGTATCTCCAAATGGACTTGCACACTCCCCCCAAGGTTTCTTCAACACTACTCTGTTTTTCCAGACGTCACAAACGTCTTTCTGAGTGTACCTCCCTCCTTCTCTTGTTCCGTCCAGAGTTGCCAGGAAGCCATCCAGTCTTGTACAGAAGTCTTCCTCAGAGTATTCTCCTTTCTCATTCAGCGTCTCTAGGAGGTACTGAAACAGCTGGCCGGATTGCGAGACGTCTCCAGCCTTGCAGCCATAATGATAGCGACCAGGTTTGGCTGTAGTGTAATCATCGATCCATTCTCCATACTCTCTTTTGAGTTGGTCCAGATTGTAATACCAATGACATCCAAGGCCAAGGGCATCTCCAATCATGGCACCCATGATGGCACCAGCAGCTCTGTCTTGAATCGTTGCCATTGCTCTGGTTTGCAGGAAAGATCCACTCATATACACGTAGTATCTCCGGGCCTGACAAATGATGTCATAAGTCATGAACAAGTGCATGCAGGATTGGGCATGCGCATGAAGTGCTAATTAGCAGCTATAAAGTGTTATGTGAAACCGTCAGTATGGTCCATACTAAAGAACCTGTCTTGAATCGGTGCCATTATATATTGCTCTTGGTTTACAGGAAAGATTCACTCATATGCATAAGCTTATTCAAAGATCTCTCCAGTTTCAGGGCCAAATGACTGACAAATGATGTCAAGCAGTAAAACAAACAGATCAAAGCTTTGCTAGCTAGGGTTGCCTCCTTAGAATCTCTCCTACCAATAGATATAAATAGCCAACCAGCTTCATATGCACAAATTACGTCTGAGCAGTCCTCTCAATTATCTCCAAGTAACTTGCCTAAACAACCCCTAAACGACCACGAAAGGAGGTACAACCTGGTTTTTCTAGGTATAAGTGAAGTTGAAAAAGGAACAAACCGACATGACCGCATGAAAAAAGATCATATGCAAGTTCTGTCCATACTCACTGAAGTAAATCCAGACATAGACTCACGCTGTATCAGAGATTGCTTTCGCCTAGGTAAATACACCGACTCTAAGCACAGGCCCATTCTAGTAAAACTAACTAGCGCAAATGACGTGGCTAATATTCTAGCAAACCGCCAAGCACTGGCTTCCCTGAAGGTTAACATTCAGCCTGACTTACCCTTACTTGACCGCAAGATTAGGTCCATACTCCTCAAGGAAAGAAGGACCCTAATTGTGGAAGGGGTAGAAAGGAAAGACATCAAAATTAAAGGAAAAACACTAACTCTTTATGGTAAAAAGTACGGCTCCACAGAGGGTGACTCATTTATATACGATGGGGACAAATTTGAAAAAAGTCACATAACAGCTGTCTCATCACCAAATACCACTCAGCCCATGGCCCAATGACATAATGTCAAATCCTGTATATGGAATGCACGAAGCTTAACTAACAAATTTACTTTTTTTCAATCTTATATTTTAGCCAAATTTATCGATATTATCTGTGTGACCGAAACATGGTTGACCAAGTATCACTTTAATCTGGAAATCCTCCCTAATGACTACCTTTTGTACAGGAACGATAGAGAAACAAGAGGCGGAGGTGTTCTTATAGCTGCCAATCAAAATGTTCCATCCAGGCCATTTGAGCACATCTCAACGACAATCGAGCATGTCACAGTTGAATTGTTAACAGACCCTATTACGATTGTATGCGGCGTATATGTCCCACCCAACTCGTCACCATCTTATCTTGATGATGTCCTTACTTATATTAATTCCCTTCCAAAAACCAGAGACATTATTATCCTTGGAGATTTCAATTCACCAGATATTGACTGGTATTCTCTCGCTGGCACAACAAGCTTTACTCAAGATTTTTGCGACCTTTTATTTGAAAATAATTTTAGCCAGCTTGTCACATCGCCTACGCATATACATGGAAACCTTCTTGACCTAGTACTCACAAATGTTCCAAATAGAATTGTGAATATCAGTACAGATTATGATTTGTCAATCTCTGACCATTATCCAATTATTTTTCACCTTGAAACCAACCCATGTATACATATAGGAGGGAGCAAGACCAAACAAGAAACCTCTACAACTATTATAAAACAGATCAGACGCAGCTATTTCATGAGCTACAAGTTCTCAATTATATTTTTATTGCAAATACTCAGGAGCTATGGTCTTATCTAAAAGCTACCCTTATCAATGCACGAAATATATCAACTCCAATATGCAAGGTATCAAACGAACAAAGCCCTAGATGGCACACCTCAGAAATCAGGCATCTTTTAAAACAAATAAAAACTCTAAGAAAAAGTTTAAAAAAGTCAACAACTCAGTATAAAGAAGTTAAACTATTACTACTTGAAAGTACTTTTCAAGTGAAGTGCGCTGATGCAAAAATAAAACATGAGCGCTCTATCGTTACATCCTTTTCATCTAAACCAAAAACCTTATTTAGGCATTTAAAGAGACTAAGAACAAGCCGTGCCATTCCTAAAATACTCACCCACGAAAATTTCATGTTTTCTGACACACTCTCCAAAGCAAACGCACTAAATAATTTTTTTCATTCTACCTTTTCAGTAAGTATTTTCATTTTACCACCAATTGAAGAAATGCCCACTCCATCCCATCAACTTCATGACATTGTGTTTGATCCGATAGAGGTCTATAAAGAATTATTATCGCTGGACACATCAAAAGCAATGGGCTGCGACAACTTACATCCAGCTCTATTAAAAATGAGTGCACTACAAATATATGAACCTGTTTCAATGCTTTTTAATATCTGTCTAAGTACTGGCTCACTTCCAGAAGAATGGAAGATACACAAGATCGTACCAATTCCTAAGAAAGGAGACTTAACGCTCATTAAAAACTATCGCCCGATCTCTCTACTGTGTATGCTTTCTAAAATTCTGGAAAGAATTGTTTACAACCACATAATTGACTTCATTAGACCACAGCTCTCAACAAATCAATTTGGTTTCCTAAAGGGCAGATCCTGCTTATCACAGCTGCTAACATCATACAGCGAGATTGTGGAAGCTCTAAATGCTGGAGAATCCTGCGACGTTATATACTTGGACTTTGCTAAGGCGTTTGATAAAGTGTCCCATAAACAACTGTTATTCAAACTATGGAGGTTAGGCATTACAGGTAATGTATGGAAATGGTTTGAATGTTATTTTAGCAACCGAAGCCACTATGTCTGTTTAGAGGGAACAAACTCTTCATCACTATCTGTGCTATCAGGCGTACCTCAAGGCAGCATTCTCGGTCCTCTGTTGTTTTTAGTATAATTATGTCAATGATATCACCACTCCAATCGTTAATTTGTCCATATACATCTATGCAGATGACACTAAACTAGTGAAGCGAATAGCCAATGCAGAAGACCAAGTTGACCTGCAATCTGATCTAGACCATCTCGTCACATGGTGCAAGGACTGGAACTTATCACTCAATTTAGACAAATGTGTCTACCTCCACTTTGGTAAAACCATTCATGACTCGCTATACAATTTAGACTCAAAGCTAATCTTGACAAGAGACTCTTACAAAGACCTGGGAGTGACCATCCAGAATAGTCTCTCCTGGGACCAACATATCAACAACCTATGTTCGAAGGCCTACAGCTGTTTGTACCTTATTAAAAGAAACACTCAATGCTCTCATGATCTCCACACAAAAAGAACACTTTATACTACGCTTGTTAGATCTAATTTAACATTTTGTTCGCAACTGTGGAGACCACAGACACACAAGGCCATCACAAAAGTGGAACAAATCCAGAGAAGATCTTCAAAGTTTATTCTGAACCTTACATGTAGATCTGATAGTCTCGACTACAAAAGTCGCCTCATTAAACTGGACCTTTTGCCACTAATGAACTGGCTAGAGTTGCAAGATGTCATATTCGCCGTCAGGTGTCTCCAAAAACCAGTAGACAACTTCAACATTACTGAGTTCATATCATTCTCTACCAGCAACACAAGACTATCGTCTAATCACAAGCTAGTTCATAAAGGTCATCATCGCTCAAACACAACAAGACACTTTTACTTCAAAAGATTGGTCAGACTCTGGAACGCCCTGCCCTCCCTTTTATAGATCTCTCTCACTCGATGTCAACTATCAAGAATCAACTCTACAAACATTTCTGGGACAGTTTTCTAGAACGCTTTGACCAATCAATAATTTGCACTTATCACCTAGTCTGTCCCTGTTGCTCTGTATAACTGTATAATTATGTATACTGTAGATCTAGTCAGGTGTTCCTTCTAGGAACTTCCTGTCAGTATGTTTAATTTCTGACACACAACAATCTATTCACCTTGTGTAAATGTAAAGTCATACTGTAAAGCATCGATTATTATTATTATTATTATAACTGACATAGTCCACAACAAAACTCCTACACATTAGTCCCATTACTATGATGTAATGCAGTGATACATGACAAGAGCTATAGGAAATCATTATGAGTGGATTCTAAGTAGTTTAAGTGTTAGAACTGGTTTATTATTAAAAGTGAGTTTTACAGTTCAACAAATCAGTGCAAGTTATATACATACTTTCTGTACTAGATCTACTGGTAGATCATAGACTCAGTTAAACTGTCTCAGTGTTTGGTCTGGTCAACATCAACTGCCTGAAAATTGAAACGATGGGAAATGCAGGAATAAAAAAATCATCTGCTCCTAAAACTAAAACAGCAAATGTGACGAGTGAAACTGTGACATTTACTGAAAATGTCTCTGCACCACCAAAATCAGTGGAGAAATCAAATCTTGGTTTTAGCAGCAAAAAACGCTCAAGGGAACTTCCAAAACGTTAGATGATACATGTAATATGTACATTTGAGTCTCTACTGGTGATTGTTGTACATAATTCCTATAACTCTGTTAATCCATCCAACTAAGCACCCATGCAGATATAATGATGACTAAGAAACCCAATGTTCACTGGAGCGATATAGTTGGTCTCAATGTTGCCAAAGAAGCTCTCAAGGAGGCAATTATCATTCCTATAAAATTTCCCCATCTTTTTAAAGGTATTTTGTCAAAATTCTTGTGTTTAATATCATATTACAACACACAGGAAAAAGGAGCCAAGTCACTGGAATACTCTTATATGGGGTAAGTTTTGTCTCAGGTGTGGCTATGTTATCATACCTAAATGCAGCCACCTGGTACTGGAAAGTCCTACCTGGCAAAAGCTGTGGCTACTGAAGCTTCTTACACATTCTTCTCTGTATTACCTACTGACATTAGTAAATCGACTAGAGAAAACAAGCGCTTTATAAAGAATCTTTTTGAAGAAGCCAAGGCTAAAAAGCCTTCGATCATCTTCATTGATGAGATTGATGTGCTTTGTAACAACCGCTCAATTTCTACGGATGTTGGCACTGTTTATCGAATCAAGAATGAATTTTTCACACAGATGCAGGGGCTGGAGAATGGGGTTATTGTAATGGGGGCTACTAATGTACCATGGGTGCTTGATTTAACAATGCAGAGATGGTTTCAAAAGTGCATCTACACACCCCTACCAGAAAAGGCTGCTCGAAGGCATATGATTGAGTACTTCATTGGTACTGTCCCACACTGTCTGATCCCACGTGACTTTGATAGTATTGTTATGAGGACTGACGGTTATTCTGGTGAAGCTATCGAGGAACTAGTCAGAGAAGCACTGATGATGCCACTACGAAAAGTCCAGAGAGCAACTCATTTCAAGATGAGTAGCGGCCCCTCCCCAACTAATTCGACAGTCTGTTCCGATGACCTTCTGTCCCCTTGTGGTCCTCGTGAACAAGGAGCTACGGAGATGTCTTGGATGGACGTTCCCGGAGACAAACTGCTCGAGCCAAAGGTGACAGTTTGGGATTTTATAAAATCCTTTGACAGCTCTCGGCCCACCGTGAACTCAGATGATCTGCAGAGATTTGAGGATTACTCCAAAAAAATTAAACAAAGAGATTTATACTCCTGAGCAATGATTAATTATTATGATAATGACAAAATTAGACGTTTTTTTATAAGGCAGCTTTAATGAATAACATTATGTATCACAAACATCACTCATTACAAATTTGATTTCACAGTTTATACAACAGCATGTGGTTGCGACGTAAGGTTGGAGAAACGCCCCCTATATGATTGTTTTTTGTTTTTTCAAATCCCCAAGTATGGGGCCACAATTATAGTGCAGATACAATATGGTTTTAAGTGGAGTTGCGTACTCTTCCTAATGAACTATCTTGGAATTTTGGCATGTGCATTGGACAGCTAATTTAGTTAATAGGTAAAGATCATTAACTAACCCTAGACATCAACAGAAATTTTGAAGCCTTCGTAGAATTAGATAGTTCCTATCTCATGACTTGATTGAGATCGAGTGTGTACTGTGACTGTAGCTAGCTAGCTTGTTGATTAAGATAGTTTTACTCATAGAAGAGGTGCATGCTGAAGATGTCTAAAGACGGCGGAACCATGATGCAGGTAAGCGTTGAAGTGTTGTCAGAAAGGTAGCTTGCCAAATGTAACAACGTCTCCCCACACGTACACACACACATACAGAAAGCCATTGACTTGGCAAAGCAGGCAACTGAGGCTGACAATGCTGAGAAGTATGAAGAGGCTCTTCAGTTGTATACGCATGCTATTGAATACTTTCTACATGCTGTAAAATGTGAGTACTACAGTAGACTTTACAGTATGTTAGTAGACACACACTTTAATTATTTATTATAGTAAAACGTCCACCCTCGGACACTCCACACACACACACACACACACACACACACACACCTACCCACACACACACACACGCACACACCACACGCACGCACACACACACACCTACCACCCTCGGACACTCCACACACACACACACACACACACACATACACACACACACACACACACACACACACACACGCACACACACACACACACACACGCACATGGCAGATGAGGTGAAGGGGGACAAGGCACAGGAGTCAGTGCGCACCAGGTGCTATAGTTACATGGAGAGAGCTGAGCAGCTCAAGAAGTTTATTGCTAAAGGAAAGAAAAAAGTTCACCATTCAGGAACTACCGCATCAAAGGAGAAGAAAAAGTAATGGAGGTCATTTGTGTATGTGAAGAATGTAGCTTCTCTTTCATTACTGCGTATAACAATGGTTCCTATTTCTATGTGGGCACATTCAACGTCTTCTACATAATTAATGAATGATTGAATAATTTAATTTTCTGTATGCTTTTTATTTGAATCCATAATGAGATAGAGTTAGTGTATAGGAAAATGTACATGTAGGTACACATGCTATTTTCGGTGTTTAACCTCTTACTGTGGTGACGACAGTGTTAATAAGCATGTGTTTTAACCCTTACAGAGGTCCCGGTGGTGGAGGGGGCGCCGGTGACGATGATTCGAGTGACGAGGGAGATGCTGAGAGTGAGGGGAGGAAGAAACAGTTAGAGGGTGAGTCACTATATACTGTAACAACACTCCCTCATGAATCCTTCCTATTTGAATTAGCATAGCATCCTAATCATTACTGTTTTCAGTATTTACGCTGTATTATACTTGTTATAGTAATCGTCATGTCCTGTTTTCCACGCTCTAGGGAATTCCTAGTGTAGTCATGACCAC
This sequence comes from Halichondria panicea, assembly GCF_963675165.1. NCBI lineage: Eukaryota > Metazoa > Porifera > Demospongiae > Suberitida > Halichondriidae > Halichondria > Halichondria panicea. The sequence continues at coordinate 306,964 of NC_087388.1, forward strand.
TGTGTTATGGTACCCTCCCCCCTTCCTTCCCCCAGGCGCTATTGTTGCCGAGAAGCCCAATGTTCACTGGGATGACATTGCTGGTCTCATCGTGGCTAAAGAAGCTCTCAAAGAGACAGTCATTCTACCAGTCAAATTTCCTCATCTATTCACAGGTATGTGTGTGGGGTGGTGTGGGCGTGTGTGTGGGGTGGTGTGTTGGGCGTGATGCCGGGTGTGGGTAGCTGCACACTGTGAGGACTGCACTTGGATAAAAGCATCCTGCACAATTATACATATACAATACAGCACTGTAAAACGGCGTTTATGGTAAACCACTGATTTATACAACGTGTAGAGATTTATCTTATGAAACAGTTTCAGTCGTTACTCTGCAGCACTAGTGCGATAACTTGTTATACGTGTGTATATGTTATTAACCGAAACTGAGCTACATACATATACCATATCATGTGACATGTCATGTGATGTGTTTTGTGTAGGCAAGAGGAAGCCGTGGAGAGGTATCCTACTCTATGGGGTGAGTGAATGGGAACCAACACTGTGTTCAGAGTGGCAGTTTAGCATGTGATATTATGATGATTACTGGAGCAGTCCTTGTTTGGGAGCATGCCATTATTCTTGTGTATCAAATTAGCACTACTTAATAAAGGCAATGTGGGTGGAGCTGTGTAGGTGGAGCTGTGCTGTAGGGTAGTATATAGCCTGAAGCTTTATTATGATGATTTTATGCACTCTTGTCCACCAACCATTGTCCTACACACAAACTACATGTATTTATTGGCTATACTGCACATTGCGTGAGCGTTATTCACAATACAACCTCATGTACTGACCCCCCACACACCCACACACATACAGCCCCCAGGTACTGGCAAGTCCTACTTGGCCAAAGCAGTGGCTACTGAGGCTGACTCCACATTTTTCTCAATCTCCTCGTCTGATCTCGTGAGCAAATGGCTGGGAGAAAGCGAACGTCTTGTGAAAGAGCTCTTCCATTCGGCCAGAGGCAAGAGACCCGCTATTATCTTCATTGATGAGGTAGACTCTCTTTGCAGTGCTCGGTCAGATTCAGAAAACGATGCCACACGTCGAATCAAGACCGAGTTTCTGGTTCAAATGCAGGGAGTAGGTGTAGACAACGATGGTATTCTCGTGCTCGGGGCTACCAATATCCCGTGGGGACTAGACGCTGCCATTAGGAGGAGATTTGAGAAGCGTATCTACATCCCTCTACCAGAGGAGGGGGCTCGAAGACGTATGTTCGAAATTCACATCGGAGATACTCCGACTGAATTGAAACCCAAAGATTGGCAGTCTCTGGCCAGCAAAACCGAGGGTTACTCTGGTGCCGATATCGGTATTGTAGTCAGAGAAGCCCTAATGATGCCGATACGAAAAGTTCAAAGTGCAACTCATTTCAAGATGAGTAGCGGCCCCTCCCCAACTGATTCGACAGTCTATTCCAATGACCTTTTGTCCCCTTGTGGTCCTCGGGATCAAGGAGCTACAGAGATGTCTTGGATGGACGTTCCCGGAGACAAACTGCTCGAACCGAAAGTGACAGTTGGGGACTTTATAAAATCCCTTGAGAACACTCGCCCCACAGTGAACGCTGATGACCTCAAGAGATTCGAGGACTTTACCAGCGATTTTGGTCAAGAGGGATAATCATTATACAACTAATTTATTAGCTATGATTATAATTTCCTGTGCTGTCTTTGTTGCTATAGTTACTGCACCCCTGTTGGTTGTGTACATAGCTTTGTGGTGTTATTTTAATTAGTGCTCTCGTTTGCTTGCCACTTTTAGCTCACTACGTACATTATACTATGATCTATAATATCTCTTGCAATTCACAACGATTATAATTATTTCTCAATTAATTAAGAAATAGACAAAAAAAAACATGATACAAAATACTGGTAGACAGTTTATTAGAGAGTCACATGCATGATTCTCAGGTGATCATTTTTTCTCTGTCATGTCTCCCACTGTACCTTTCATCTAGGAGTGTGTGTGTGGAAGGATAAGAGGATTTAGAAATGACTTTATATTATGGAGGCATTAACGTAACTACATTGTATTATTTTAAAGAGCTGACCATTACCTAGCCTAGTTCCCAGGCCGTAGCGTTCAATTCGAAAAAATCGGCCTGGGAACGAGGCTAACCATTATCAAACTACATAAAAACTGGTAACTCACATTGTCAAGCCCGGCACGGACGATGTCCATTATTCCTCTGCCTATGCCGCCAATCTACAGGGGGAAAGGAGTATCATACCCTGCATGGTGGGGGCAACAGCCTACTGCATGGTGGGGGCAATAGCCTACTGTGCTGGACTGATGTTTATTTAATACATGCATGTAAGTAGGGTAGTTAAATAAAACTGTACAGATACTCTCCTAGCCGCTTAGTTCGGAGATACAGTGACATCACTAGGGAGGGAGGAGGAGGGGGGGGGGAGGTTTACAGCTTACATGGTGAACTCCCTGCAGTTGGTGATCAAGGAAACGCCAGGTATCCGCAAAACCATCAGACTCATCTTGAATCATGTACAACTCTGCACAGGAAAAACAATAGCATGATGTGTAGCTATACTGAATAGTACTTGTCATCTTGCAGTATAACCTCTATAATTAATGTATAAGCTTTGCATGTTCATAGCTTTACATGTAATGTACTTGCAAAAGTTCAATTACATATAATAACTTCATCTGATAGTGACCTGTGCTAGTGTAGATGGCTCCAAGCACCCCCCTCTTAGTGTACCAGCTGACGTCGGTCGTCTGGTCCCCCGCCATGTACCAGATATCGTCCACCATGAGTGAGACGTTTTCTAGCGCAGTGGGGGCGACTTGTGGCTGCACCTTCAGGGACATTGCCTGAGGGGGGGAGGGGGGTTAAGGATGGTAGAGGGGGAGTGTACCATAAAAATAATTATAGGTCACCTACGTTTGAGAGTACTAGAGTTGGCTTTGTATAGAGTTCTGATGGTCCAAATTCAACGATTTTCTAATTTTCTGAAAGCTTAGAAGGAGCCCGTTTTTGTCAAAAACAGGCCAAATATAGACTTTGGATTTTAACACATTATATGAAAGGCCCATATCAAAATTGATCAACAGAACTAAAGTTTTGGCCCTTCAAAGTAATCATAAAGTTTTACCTGAGGCCATTTCTCAATGTAGGGGGAGAGCATCTTCAGCTTGTGTTCAACTGATGGCTGGATGATCTTGGGACCCACCACACTACAAGACATACACACTAACAGTTTGAGTTAATTATTAGTTCCTACAATGCACACAACTAACCTACCAGTGGATCCAAATAAAGAATGGTGTATTAAAATTATTGGTCCCTAAGTGTCCTTTGTTCGGTGGCTCTACTGTACACACACGCCCACTCACCAGCCACACTATATACACACACGCCCACTCACCCAGCCTCCTTCTGTTTCTCCATGTACCGATACAGTTTAGCGTTGCACTGCTGCTCAAACAAATTCACCAAATCCCCAGGTCCGTTAGGAAACAACTCTCTCTCCTCCCCCTCCTCAAACCCTGCCTTCTTTACACCCTCGGCCAGTACTGCGGCAGACCACCCCCCCTCACGAACAAGATAGAGGCATGCTTTCAAGACGGCCACTCTACTGTCCTCCTCTGTCTCGCTCATTAAAGGAGAGCCGTGGGTAGCCGCCTCTGAGTCTGTGTCTGAGTCTGTGTCTGTATCTGAAGAGGGGGTGAGGATCCAGCATGCATTCAGCTACATACATAAGACAAGCTCTGCTAATTTGATACTTACAATTAGCATTAGTTATTGCATCAGCACAGAGTGCATACCCTCTCAACCACTACTCGATCTCACTACTCTCGCCAGATAATGAGATAATGATACAATAACTAATTTGCTGTTTGCACTGGGACTTCTTCAAACGTGCAACAAACAAACTCTGCACTACAATCCTACAATCGGACGCACGTACATACTGTACGAAAACTACTGGATACTATACTGTAGCCTAGTTGCAGTTGTTACCATTTACAGGTCTCACCTGATTCACTGGATGAGCTGCTCTCTTCTGTGCAGCGTCTTATGGTAGTGCTGAAACTAGCCGATAATGGAGCGGAGTAGGTCAGTGGTCGACCAGACACTGTACACACAGAAAATTAACAATTGTCATTTATTATTATCAAAAATTACCAGTCCCTCTTGCTCTCTGTATAGTACCCCTCCCCACGACACAGGCTAGCTTCCACACAGAGGACATTGACATTTCTTTATTGTTAATGTTGTTGTGGTCTCCACTTGTAGTTAGTTTAACCGACGATCTTTATCAAATCTAACATTTCGATATTTTGATTGACTCTTCTGTTTTTCTCCATTCCTTTAAATAGAAGTAGATCCGTGGACGCTCCGCCCACTCTTTTCGCACGATCACTGGCTAGTAGATCAACATTGAGCTAGATAGCTAGCTAGCTAGCTGTACTGTAGGTTAGTAATCAAGGCTAAAGATGTCGAGAAAGATAGCTGGCTTGTATGACATGGAGGACACACTTGGCTCCGGCCATTTCGCCGTTGTCAAGAGCGCGCGGCACGTCTTTACGGGCCTCCGGGTGGCGATTAAAGTCATTGATAAGCACAAACTGGACGAGGTCTCTCGAACGCATCTGTATCAAGAAGTGCGATGTATGAAGCTTGTCACGCACCCTAGCATCATTCGATTGTACGAGGTCATAGACACACAATCAAAACTGTACCTAATACAAGAGCTAGGGGACGGTGGGGACCTGTACGACTTCGTCATGAAACATCCAAATGGTATAGAAGAAGACTGTGCTCGGAACATATTCCGCCAGACAGTGTCGGCCATTCAATACTGCCACAAGCTACATGTGGTACATCGAGACCTCAAGCCAGAGAACCTAGTCTTCTGCACTGTGCAGGGAGGGATGAATGGACCGCAAGTAAAGCTGACGGATTTTGGTCTATCGCGGACTTTTCTACCGGGAGAAATGATTGAGTCTTCGTGTGGATCGCTGGAATATTCAGCGCCCGAGATTCTTCTAGGAGACTCGTATGATCCGCCTAAGATTGGTGAGTGCGTGGTATCTCTGAAATCTTTGTAATTAATTTTGTGTGATTCATACTGTGTTTGTGTGTTTTCATAATTATTGGGTTGTAGTGTGGTGGGGTGATGAGGTCCGACACGAGTATTGAATTAATTAGTCACATGCAGCAATGACTTTACTGTTGAATTTTGCACGTGACCAAGTCTAATCGAGGTACTCGTGTCGTATCCTCCTCTGCATGGGGTGGAGTTGTACTGTATTTAAGATGTTCCCTTCAGTGCTGTATAGTTAGATAGTTGTTGTCGTCAAGTGTTGTTGGGAATGTGCATTCAAAGTCGGCTTGTTTGTAATAACAGATTCGTATAGTTATGAATATTTCCATTGTGTGGTCAGCATGTATAATTATTATATGTACATTATGTATGTGATAATAGCTGCAAGGTGGATCTAATAACTGTGGATTAGTATCTTCTGATTATGTTAGCTGATTTTGCAGTGATAGACTGTACTGGCAATGTTGTTTTCTGCTTGTGTGTCTGATGGTCAACAGTGTACAGTTGAATGTGATCGTAGCTCTTTCATCCTGGTCTTTGTGAGGGTTCTGTGTTCAAGAAAGGTCAACTGCCATGTACAACAATCACTTCCTGACTTGACCTCACTTGTGCTAAAGCCTTTCGAAGTTGGTAGTAGTTACTCTTAGCTTTTCGTACAAGTTTCACTAAGGATACGCAAGTTCATGTCCGCTCAGTGAGGGGCAGATTAAAATACAACTTAGTTTCTCTTCTATTGGTGAATTTTACCTGCATGGATGAACGAGTCGGATAATTAATGGACAGCAGTTAAAATGACGGTGTTATTTTATTGGCATATCTCTAACCCTTTATTGTGGCATGCCAGATATGTGTGGTACGTTGTGTGTAGTTGTGTGATGTGTCAGTTGTGACGTATGAAATGGTGAAGCTATACACAGTGCTAGCTAGAGCCAAGCCTATTATCTGAGGCAAATGGCCAGTTTAGCCCAAAAGGTGTTATTTAAAGTGTGGAATTTGCGATGTTATTATTTTGAAAGCTATGATGCGTATCATGTCATTCTGCAAACTCACACTATGATTGTTTGTTGTTAGTTTAGAAGGTTAAACAATGGTGTTTGGATTCCATCACCTTGTCATCACTCGCCGTGTTTGTGTGCTTGCTCTTCTCTGATTGTGTTAAGTAACTAGGTTAAGTAACTAGTTCACTGTTAAACCTGTTTGTTCTGAGTGCTGCCATCATCTAGATTGTAGAAGCACTCAAATAATTATAATGTATATAAGTGCCCCAATATTAGACGATTTCGCCCACCAATAAATTCAGCACCATTTTGTTTATGGATAAACAATGGCCTAGCTTGAACTTATTATTTTAAGTAAAACATACTCACTCACACCCCTCACATGTCACATGTCACACACACCCTCACATCTCACACACCCTCACAGATGTGTGGAGCCTTGGAGTGATCCTGTTCATGCTCATCACTGGCCGCTCCCCCTTTGCGTATGGGGGGGCGGGGGAAACACTCACTCGTATTATGGATGGCAAGTACCTCCTCCCAGGACACGTCTCTGAGATGTGTAGAAAGTGAGTATGAGATATGTGAGATGTGTGTGTGTGGGCGTATTGGTTTAGTCCGTCATTTAAAGGCAGATTGTGAATACAGTACCATGTGTTTTGTATACTCACAATGGTGGATGCCTTATACCTATCACTGTGTGTATAGGATATCACTGTGTGTGTAGTTGTAGTGGAGCTCTATACCTTTATACAGGTGGGTGTAAGCCTATAGCCTATATTGGCCCCCACTCTATGACAACATGTATCTATCATCAGCTATCAAAGCTGTAGATTTGTGTCAGATTACTTCCTAATTAGAGAGTGTCCATTTTAGGATGATATCTGCATTGTTTCTTAGAGCTCGTGAGAACCCACTCATTTCCAGCTGTCTTTGATGTCAACCTTTTACACCCGCCCACACACACACACACACACCACCCACACACATACACACACACACACAGTTTGATAGCTTCTATGATTGTTGTGGATGCCTCTAAGAGAGCCTCACTGGAGGAAGTATCACGCCATGAATGGCTGCAACAGTGTCTTCCTGAGTGTCTTCCTGAGCACACCCCGGAACAGGACTTGCCAGACATTGCAATCCCAGAGTTGCCAGAATCAGACGTGGAACTAATACTGCTCAGAATGGAAGAGGGAGGTTACGGCACACCCCCGGATGTACTCAGGTGCTTATAGCAACAGCTCTAATTAGCCGTAGTATAATAGTAATTATGTACATGCTGTTATTATGGGCTGCCTTTACAGTAGTGTCCAGAATAGTTGTAATAGATCGTGTGCTATAGACATGTTAGAGAAATGTCTGCCCCCCCCCCCCCTCCCCCTCCCGTAGCTACTACAGTTCTGGGAAGTGGTTGTCGTGTGTGTGTGTGAGAGTGTGTGAATGTATTGCTGGAATTGGATGCTAATTCTATTCAGGAGTGCATGAATAACTGTACATATGTGTGTAAATGTATGCATGAGTGAAGCTGTATCATGTAATAATAGGCGGCTGTAATTACATCTGTTCTGGTAACCAAGTGATTGAGTGTCCGTTTTCTCACAGACTCATCAAAGAGAAGCCATATGGTAGCACCTCCGCCACTTTCTATCTGCTAGCTGAGGCGGAACGTCACCGGAGGATGCACTACCCCACCACGCCCACACGCTCACGCAAGGTCTCCATGCCTGTTGGACCACGACCTCTACTCTTTCAAAATACCACTACCAAGTGAGTCATAGCACATTTTGTATCAGTATAATTATCCCTCCCCTCCCTCCCCCCCTCCCCCCCCTCCGTTAGTCTGATGCTGTGTAGATATACATTGTTCCTGTGTGAGACTTTGACCTCCTTGTACATAATAAATATTGTCAAGCTGTACTGCCAAATGATTATTGTTAGCGACTTTGAAATTCATGACTTGTATATAATTATAAGACTAATCATACTGTAACAATGTACACACGTACACAATACGTAATCATGCTACCCCCCTACCCCCCTACCCCCCACAGCTCCCTCCCCTTCACTTCCCTCCCCTCCCCACAACGTCACGGCTCAGCAGAGTCTGGGATACTGCAACCACGACGTCAACCATCAGAGGAAATACGACGCTTCAGTGATGATGTCAACACTACTTCCCTCGTGGGTACGCCCAATAAATCGTTGTCCCGGACACCACTCACCCCTCGGGTAGTAAACTCTCCTCTCAGTAACACATTTAGTGCTTCACAGTCCGGAGTCTATCATAGCCCCACCCCCGCATTCCCGATCAAAGTACAGCCAATATCCGAAGACGATCTAGAGGATCAACAAGTGCCCACCTCCTCCAACTTGTTAACAGACACACCCACTATACTCATGGAGAATATGGATCACAACAGTCATCTCTACTGCAATCGACAGTTGTCTACATTCGAGGAGGAAAGTGAAACTGAAAGCATCTCCGACAACAGGTGTGGACGTACGACCTCTGAAAGCCCCGCCCACAGCAGCCCGGGTCACCCACGGATACGCTCCCGACAGCTATCAACTTCACGATCTTCCCCACACCTCCTCTGCTCTATCAGCAAGTCCGATATTAGTGATGACGAACCAGAAGACGAAGATGACATCGTTGAACTGATGACCACCTCCGGACGATTTCCCAGCAGGAGTGGGACTTTCCCTCGCGTCTCCCCAAGCCACTCCCCCCTCTTAACGAGCAGGAGGTCCCCCACACACTATCTAACGGGCAGCTCTGATGACGAGGTGGCCAATGTGTTTGATCATTCACGCAGACATCGAAGCAAGAGATTGTCATATCGAAAGCCAAATCGAAAGAAGCTCGTAAAAGTGGACAGTGTTAGTTCCGACGATGGAGCCGGTAGCGATAATAATGTCAAAGCGCGAATGTCAAGGAAACAAAGACTACTAGTTATTCGTCATCACAAATCCCTACCATCGACTTCCAACGATGGCCACACTTCCGAGAGTTTAAACGACCTTTTGGAGAATTTTAGACGCCAGAGAAGTGGCTCTGTCCGTAGCAACAGTTCCCTTAGCGACGGTATCCCAGCTTCGGGAGATCGAGATATGAATGAACTGGCCAATTCTCTCGTATCCGAATTTAAACTGAGTGACGACGATTTCACGGGCGCGAGTGTCGAGGTTGCCATGGAGACTGAGAGAGGATTGACCAATGGGAGTGATCAGAACAATATGAGTAGAGACAGTAGTCCCAGTAGTGGCGGTGGTGGCGGCAAGAGAACTGGAGGCGCCACAACCACCCTCAGATCTGTGTTATGCTCTATTCTGTGATCCATAATAATTATTATTATTATTTATGAGAATTTTGTGTATTATTTAGTTTTTGTACACTAGCAAGCTCCCAGTGTGTGCGCTTCAGTATCATATTATTTCATCACTTTTTTTTATGATTGTGTCGTTAAAATTCTTGAGAAAATTCTTGCTGCACAGAAGTATTATAGTATACTATGGCCTGTAATTATACTAGTGTTAAATTAGCATTACGTTACAATAGAGGAGAAACGGCTTGGGGAATGTTCAACCTATATAATTATAACGTTACAATAGAAAAAAGTCGGGCCGGGATCAACAATTATTTTACTGGCTTCATCATAATAATAATATAAAAATCAACAGAGAAGCATCGATGAAATACGAGACAGTCAGATCTAGATGAGTAATTATGCAGCATAAACATTAAATCTATAGTAGCTATTAATCTAGTATAATTATACAGTGATTCAAACACACACAAGCATAACGTTAGTTCATACAAGTACATGCAAGCAGTTTATGTTACAAGATGTTACAAGAGGCAGGTTCAATTCTTGTCTGCATTATAGACACCCTCCTCCACAGAACTTGCAAAACTGCCACTATTAAAACTTCCTGACACCCACGACTCCTGTCGCTCTTCATCAAGCTCCGCCCCCCTCTCGTCAACGAGCTCCACCTCAGGAGGTGCTCTAGGCCGCAACACGTCTGCAAGAACCAGAGTAGGTGGGGACTGGATCTTGGATGTATTCTTGGATCGTCTAGCACCACAGAGGCAGCAGCAAGCTAGCAGAGCTATTACTAGAGAGAGCACTGCTCCCGCAACTGTGTGTGTGTGTGTGTGTGTGTGTATACATTCACCGTCAGGCCTGTGCATGTGCGAGCTCAAACTAAATGTGTATAAACAGGTAAGGAAAACATAATTATAGCCCCACGCTTTTTTTCAGAAAATGGACTATTTGGGCACGAAATAAATTATTGATCTAAGCACACCATAATTATTGTCAACCTATCAAAGTGCTACTAAACAAAATAATTTTTTCGGAAATCGGACACTCGCAACACAAGTTATGGCCTCTCGAACATAGCTATGAAAACAAGCCTGATTTGGAAAAAGCGCCCACTTATAGCCCACGCTTTTTTTCAGAAAATGGACTATTTGGGCACGAAATAAATTATTGATCTAACCACACCATATTGTCAACCTATCAAAGTGCTACTAAACAAAATAATTTTTTCGGAAATAGGACACTCGCAACACAAGTTATGGCCTCTCGAACATAGCTACGAAAACAGGCCTGATTTGGAAAAAGCGCCCACTTATAGCCCACACTTTTTTTCAGAAAATGGACTATTTGGGCACGAAATAAATTATTGATCTAACCACACCATATTGTCAACCTATCAAAGTGCTACTAAACAAAATAATTTTTTCGGAAATCGGACACTCGCAACACAAGTTATGGTCTCTCGAACATAGCTACGAAAACAAGCCTGATTTGGAAAAAGCGCCCACTTATAGCCCACGCTTTTTTTCAGAAAATGGACTATTTGGGCACGAAATAAATTATTGATCTAAGCACATACGCAACTTTCCATTTCCATTTTTGCTTACTCAAAATGCCAGCTAGAACCCGGACAACTGTAGGCAGTATGTAGGCTGCACTCAATCCATTGTCGAGAAGGAAGTCCACAAACTGCTGAGTGAGCACTGTTCTCTGGAGGGCATTAAGAGTTTGTAATTAATGCTTACCACTGATTTACCCACTTATACTGCATGCAGTCAAGTGCACGTACAACTACTGTGTAACAGTGGAACTGAACCCCTCATATAATAATTATAAAGACCAGGGCCCAAAATTAATGTGTAACAAGCAACCTCTCAACAAAGCAACCCCTCAACAAAGGCCGCTTCTGTTACAATGGCCATAACTTTTTTCAGCAAAGGTGTCCATTACAAAGAGGTTTAACTGTACCGTGCAATGTCTGGGTGGCAGTGCTTGTAATGCAACTATAATAAATTATATAGTCAAGATTACGCATGATACCTGGCTAATGTACAGCACTGGGAGGTAGAGAGTTCCATCGATATTCTCTAGTTGCCTGCAAAAGTAATCATGTAGTTAGTTACAGAGAGGCTTTGCACATTGACTATAATAATTATGCTTGTTTCTTAGATTACACCAACACATGCACACAACTCTGTGTACTCTACCAACTAGTACAACTCACTCAAAGTTATCATGTAGTTAGCAATAATATACAGAGTCGAGGCTTGTTTCTTACTTCACAACTCTATGTACTCTACCAACTAGTATACTTACTCAAAGTTATCAGTCTGGTTGACTTGTACGTTAATCTGCAGCTGCACGTTGAGCATGACATTGGCCCCCGTGAGTGGTTCCACATCAATGAATGAGTCGTGTTCTTCTCTGTTTGGCTGGAGTCCGTCCACCTTCTCCCTAAGCATAGGATCTCCGTCCAGGAAGTGAGGTTTGCTGCCAAAAATTGGAACTACAGGTTCCTGAGTTGGTCCGAGGAAGAACATACCGTCAGGACACCAGGACCCCCAGCGAGCATTTGCAGGGTTCGTGAACGCACTCTCAAACGTTGAGTTTATTATTCGATATCGGTACGCTTCAATTCCATCGTCATCAACAGTCTCAGTGTAGACCAACTGAACCGAACGTACAGCATCGTCCAAAAATATCTCCAAATCATCTCCTGGCTCCAGAAACGGTCCAAACACCAGCCCTTCAGTTCCGTTGATATCGTTGGCCCCCATTTCGTTTGGCCATACATCCAGCCTGCCATTGTTACCTTGCCATTGAACGTACTGACCTATAGCCTCAAGATCACCAACTCCCGTTTGCACGACACTAGGAAGAGAGTTGCCTGCCGTATTATTGCCGTTGATGGAGACAAAAGGAGTGGGTATGTTTTGACCGGCTATACTCAGGGCAAAGTTTGAGCTAAGTTCTTGTAAGAGTTCGTCAGTGTATTCGAATGCCAATTGAGTAGGAGGTAGGCAGGTGAACAAACGAGCGTTGGTGTCGTCAAATATGTTATTGATAATTCTCGGGCCAATGGCGCTGATCAAAGCTCCTTGATCTTCTTGTTCCAACTGTGCTACTGCAGCCTGCACACGATTATAAGCACGTCATAAGAGACGATTGGGAGGAGGAGGATACACGCATATCCATTTTTGTTTGTGTTGTACAGGGTAGTAATGTATTCAGAGTATTAGCTATACAAGTGTTTGAGTTTGGGACTGAAAATTTGGAATAGGATCGTACACTAAGCAAAGATAAATCTGGTCTTAAATTTAAACCGTTTGTGTTTATACCTTCACTAAACAAGCACTCACCACTAACGGTATGTTGACGGTGCAGATGGTATCTCTCTCCGACAGTCCCTCGCCAGTTGTCTCTTGATTGAAGTGGAACAGCCGTGTCTGGTTGTATGTAAGCAGCGAGCCATCTTGGGAAATACTGAGCAGTGTCTTCTCTCTTGTTTCCCTATACAGTAGATGATCATTATCATAACGTGCAGCTATAATGTATACTGCTGGTAAAGAGTGTGCCAACTTCAGAAAGTGATACTAAACAGGGCTCTAGGTATTAAACAGAGGACTTCCTGACACTGAATGGCTGGCCAAATTATAAGGAAGACTCCTCAATCTTGGCTTAGTGACTAGACAAACCATCCTGTCTATGTTCAGATCATATATTAATAGTTATACTTATTATCTAAACGTATACAGGACAGTGATTCCCTTTTGCCCTATTATCCATTATGTAATCTGGGATCAGAAAAAGGATACAGTCCAGCCTGTATCAGTCTGTGATATTCCCCTCACCTGTAACTGTACGGACCAATCTCCACCAGCTGAGGCTTTGCTCCTTGTTCAAACTCAACAGGGTTGCTCAGATTGAAGAAGAAGATGTCCTTGAAGACAGGAACGCTGGGGCTCAGCAACTGTTGAAATGTTGCACTCCCTTCTTGAATAACTACTCTCTAGATAAGGGTAAATTAAGGGATGACAACATGCATACAGAGTTGCCAACCACATTTTCATGTGACTCTGTCTTCCTAAGGCAATAAAGTGTACATACATTGAATGGTTAATGCTTACAAATAATAGTCTGATTCTAATCGCGTCACATTGTTGACGATTTCCAGTTTGTAAGGAGAGCTATAATTATAATACTTTAACGAATGCGTACACGTACTATCTATCGGGTTTAGAATACAAGGCTAAACGATTGCGAATGACACTGTACAAGCCTGACTCTATTTCTAACTATTGCAAATTGCATGCAAAGCATGGGAAATTGCATGCTCATGATCACTGTTCGTGTTTCTTTCAATTGGAATGATGCGAAAATTCACAATTTGCAATCGAAAGAACATGGCATTCAAAACCCAATATACAGTACCCAACCTTGTATTTAAATTCACAAATAGATTAGTACCTGCATGAATTATTATCAGTTACCTCTTCCACTTGCTGCCTGAGAACCATAGGAAAGAGGAGGAGCAGAGACACTGAGACTCCCACCAGCAGCACTGCTATAAGAGGGCAGCTGCCAATCATGCAGCCAAGGCAACATGTACATCTCTTGGATTTGAGACTGGAGGACCTCATATTTTGAGCGAGTAACTAGTTCTTCTTCTGCAGTTGTGCTGTGCATGGGGCTCCTTATGAACTCTTTGTACTGCAATTGATGGGTTAGTGCGCATGCGCATAACAGGGTGTCACTATTTGTAGCACTTTCCATTATCCGCGAGTACAAATTTGTTACGATTTTACTATGACTAATGAGTCTGGGGACCAAACCTATTTTCGGGGGCAAAATCAAGGAGAGTCAAGAATAATTTTCTCACTACTCAGAATCACTAATAACAGTTCCTAATGTGAACTCTTGTTAACATCATAATGCATTAATTAATGAGTTTAACAGTTTTGTTGAAGCTCTCACACTTACGCCTCTCTTTGATAAAATCAAGGAGATAATTATGTCTCAGCCCTATAGTTAATACCTAATTAACATGCATAATGCATTAATTATGAGTTTAACAAGCTCGAACAGTCTCCACACTTTCAGCATGCAATTATGCCTCACTGCCCTGTTGCCGATTGTAGCGACTGGAAAAGTACATAAGTACAGGTATCACCGGCCTATAATTGTAGATAATCACGATCCACTCACAAAATCATGCGCAAACTTACAAACCTTGATGCCATTACGGTATACCAGCATGCGCAACGTCAAAATGGCAATGGTCATAATCATAAAAACAAAATGATGATAAATAATACATGCTAGTCCTGTACATGTATATATTAGCTGAGACATGCACTAGATACTATACTATACTATACTATAATTATAGCTGTTCATATCTCTGTAACAGCTCCCAACTGAGACTCTGCATACTTGTTGTCAGCCGTGGCTTCCAGTTCTTTGGACAGAGGATTAGTCCCGGTAACATACTCAGCTTCAACAGGTTTCTGAGACATAGCACTGTTCCTGGCCACCATGACAATTAACACAACAATGAGGGCAATGAGCAGTAGAGCCAAAGAGAAGGCTACTACTCCTCCCACTGCAGCACCGATAATGACCGCTTGTATTGCGGCATTGTCCACCGGTTTGGAGGTGGATGGGAACGAGGGAAGGGAAACAGTAGGAACAAAGGGAACAGTAAAATCGAAACCGATGGTTGAGGCAGGCGATGAAGGGGGTGTGGTTGAGGCAGGCGGTGAAGGGGGTGTGGTTGTAAGGGGTGTGGTTGAGGCAGGCGATGAAGGGGGTGTGGTTGAGGCAGGCGGTGAAGGGGGTGTGGTTGTAAGGGGTGTGGTTGAGGCAGGCGGTGAAGGGGGTGTGGTTGTAAGGGGTGTGGTTGAGGCAGGCGATGAAGGGGGTGTGGTTGTAAGGGGTGTGGTTGAGGGGGTAGTACTTGGGGTAGTACTTGGGTTCGTAGGCTCTGTAGCTAGAGGAAAATGATAATAGAGAACACTCATTGGCAGGAATGCATGTACAGGCCTCAGGATAGATTCATGCAATGAAATGATGTAATGAGAGCACTTACTAATTGGGGCGTCCATGACTTGTATTCTCCAGCCGAGGTTCTTGTGAGTGGCACACTATAGCAACAAAGCATATAATTAGTATGACATCTTCATAGATAATTATTATTATTTTAGCATAGCAAATAGTAATTAGAGTAAGTAACCCATCTTCGCCAGGCACCTATAATTGGCGGCTATTGCACGAAGCACAAGACAATTTTGCACAAAACTAACTACATGGATCTACAGATGGGTAAGAAAGTAACAGCTCCCCAAAATTTGGAAAGAATAACTTGCTTGCGGACGGAATGGTGGTCATGAGAAGTGAGCTGCCGAATGTATCGATAATCGTCAGTGAGACACTTATCTCCGTCTTTGCACGCTTACCAAGCACTGAAACTACCAACACTAAACAATGCTTCTTGGCACAACTCTAACTAGTGAGCACTACTTGCAGGCAAAGCAGCGTTAGCTGCAGATCGAGCCCCACCCAGCTAGGCATGACAAAAATTTTGCAAAAAATAGTGCTGATTCAGCAATAATTGTGCACATATCTTCAGGGCGGCCTGCAATCGAGGCTAATCCCAGTTTAATTTGCCACAATTATTGCTGAAT